>NC_082640.1:107789716-108139091 GCF_028023285.1 Balaenoptera ricei
ACACATTGTCTATTTTGCTGAATGGAGAGGTGAATGTAGAATTTAGACAAAGAAGAAGAAAGCATTGTTCTGAAGAGTATTTAAGTTGTGGGTGGTCCTTTATATTTCATTTAATTGTCATTAACTGCTCATGATAGCCGTTTTGGAATCTGGCTCTCATTAAGTGACTTGAAATGCTGCGTAAATTATTTTTAAATTGGGGGAAGGGAGGAAAAGAGTGCTATTAGAAAAAAGGTAACTCACGTGGAGCTTCCTCGTGCTCCTGTAGAAACCTTTCCAGTATAATCCGAGCCATTAATGAGGGTGCATAGTCCACCTTCACAAAACAGAAATAGAAAATTAAAACTGTCAAGTTGTGCAAGCAGTTGATATTCCAATATTTTGTCAATACTGAAGATGAAGTCAATTTTAATCAACCACAACAAGCATCATTCATTAAAATCTTTCCTACTCTTGGTGGCTTCTATCATAATAAAATTATAACAAGTATGATCTATGCTGTTGAAAAGAATAAACAGGACAAATTATTGAATATAATATTGGAGAAAAAGAATGGAACAACTTAAAAATAGTACCTATTCCTCTAAAACTGTAAAATGGGCTTTTCTCAATTTTTTCCATTGATGGGCCAATATTATTTTTTTATTCTAACTATCCTTTTTTCTTTCCAACTGTCTATATTTACATTGTTTTGAATGCAATTTCAAATAAATATCCCTTTTGTTAGCGACTGTTTTCAGAAACTAAATTAAACGTCCTTAGCCATTAAAACTATGGATTTTACTGATTTTAGTTTATTTTATCTTTAAAGACTTGACTGAAATTTTGGTAAGGTCCTTACATATAAAATACCTTGTTTAATAGAATAAAATAGCTAGATTATGGAGATATTAATAATAAAAACAATAATAATAATACTTGCACTGTAAGATCACCATCCTTAGGCTTATCTGAAATGTTACTTAGGCTAGTACAGAAGCCAGGGAGGTAACTTTTTTATAAAGGCTCAAACAGAAAATAGGGAATACTCAATCCAACAGTCATTTTAATTAAAAATGCATCTACTCTTTTGGAAACCTACTGTCTTCTTTTTGGTTCTCAGGTCCCTTATTAACTACTGATTTAATTTCACCAGAAAATAGGTGTGTGTTTTTCTGGAGTAATAATGCTCCCTTAAAACAAGTCTTTTATCTTAGGTGTAAGACAGCAAATGTTCCTCATATATTATCACCATGATTTTTTCTTGACAGGTTTTCAAGTCCTGTACTCATACCAAAATTTTATCTTGATTTAGTAACTAGACAAAAAGGCTGGCTTCATTTGTATGAACAGTTTTTTCAAATATGTATGTACTCGGATGCCCTTAAATTCCCCAAGTAGAAAGAAATGCTTTCCACGAAGCTGCTTATTCCTAGTAACCCACATCAGAGCTGACACATGAAAAATGGTGAAATTACTGAAGGTAGTCCAGCCTGAATAAGGACTACCTTATTAGTTCAGGTACTTGCATCTCCCTAATTTTCATATTAATCATGTGTCCATCTTTCTCTGAAATAGGGCCATCATGCTTCATGTCAGAATTTAGCATGTAAGTAAAATTCACAGTGCTTCAAATCTCACTTGAAAATATTTGTGTGGAGAAAACAGAATGACTGATCTTATTATTACTAACAAAGCAAGATTTCCTAAAATGTTCATTTTTAGCCTTGAAATAGGAAAATTAGTATTAAGATATTTATAAAATCAATGACGACCACAGAGTCCCTACCATCCAAATCAAATTTGTTCTTATTTAAGAGAGCTGCTACACACTGTAATACATCAATGTTATATATTTCTCATCAATTTTCACAGTTTTCACTGATTAAATATATAGTGACTCATAAAGCATTACCATCACATCAATTGTCACCAGATGCAAGCATATGTCATTTAGGTATTAACTATCATATAAAAATGGCAGCTTGGTTGTTTAGAAGCCATAATCTGGTACCAGTCATTCCCAACTTTCCCTAATGCATTAGCAATCTCTCAGAAAGTGCTATTATCTCTGTACTAATCCGCAGCCAAAGGAGAGAAAACATCTTTAAATAACTATCTATTTTCTTTGATTAAACACTACTATATATTCATGGTAAATAACAGGTTTATTGATATAGGAGAAAGTGTGTCAGTGGGTTAAAATTTTCCATACTACCAGAGGATGGAAGTTGAGGTCAGCTAAATAAGCTAAGCTCAACAGAAATATCCATTAAAAATTCAAATGAATATAAATTGCTACTATATAAAATTTATGCCACCAATATCATCTATAAAAATGGCTACCACATTTGCATTACACTCTTTCTAGATGTTGTATCAAGAATGCTTTTTTTTTCATAAAGAACACTCTTCTTTCTCATAAAGGACAATCAAACTAAATTCTGAATTAGTTATAGCTCAGATACTTCAAGTTGCTAATAGAATCGACTAATAATGAAGTCTGGAGACATTTAAAAACCACCTTGCTCTAGAAATTAAAAAAAAAAAAAGAATAAAATATCAATAGATGTTTTGCTAGGAGGAGGCGAGAAATTCATTCTATATGTTAACTATCCTATCAGATTGTGTAGACATTGCCTAGACTATTAAAACCTTCCAGTAACTTATAGGTAATTACTCATTGGCTGACTGTAGTGGCGCACAGCAGACAGAAGCTGTGAGAGAAGCCATCCTTCCTTGCTAATATAACATGGAGAACTCGCTGCTACTGCAATACTTAATGCTCACAGTACCTAGTCATCTTTAATGCAAACACACATTTTCTGCCTTGCTTCTATGCTTTCCATTATAATGCAACACAAAAATAGTGTACATTTCATTCCATCCCTATGAGGTTTGCATAAGCAGTTCCAAGTCAGACTAAATATTGTATTGCTCTTATTACGGTGGATAAATATTTTAAAGTTTCAGAATTAAATATTTTATTTTTTCTGTACGCTCTCTGCAGCTATTATGAACTTTTTACAGCTTCTTCATTCATGGGAAGTCTTTGGGGTTTCCTTTTTTAAATGTAAGACTATTATTTGTTTCCCCAAACAGAAGCAGATAAGAGTTAACAGATAAGTTCAATAAATCACTTCATGCTTGGTGTTAATAAGAAGAGTATGCTTCTTCACATAAAGAAAGGCTTTTCTAGAAGGCATGTATCTTTTATTATAATAAAAATTTGCCAACAACAACAATAAATGAATCAAGTAAATGTTACATCTTTAGGTATACAATTTCTCTCTTCATTTTTATGACAGCATAGATTTTCTTGGCATACATCTCTGTACTTGACACAGGTATGTCTCACACTAAATTAAGACAACACATCTAAAGAAGAGCATGTCCTGAGCTGTTTGGTTGAAATTTCCCACAAAATAAGAAACCAAGAAGCTGTTTACACATGTGCTTTAAAAGAAGTAGACTAATTATGTTAACTGATTTATTAATATATGAAGTTCTTGGTCCAATTATTAAAAGTACAAAGAGACCAGGGAGCAATTTAAATGTCTACTGCATCTAAGATAAAATGTTTTATCTGCTCTGCATTTCAAAATCTTTTTTTTTTTTAAGGTTAATTATAATTCTAAGCAAAGTTACTCTAGATAGGCCCCTTAGGTTTTATGTAAGTTTAAATACAATAATAACAATAACTTTACCTCATTGGCTAGCTCCAGGAGTACTGGGGCAGCTCCATTTTTCCCCACTCCATTCAGATACCTAGACAAGACAAAGCCAAGTGGTAATGCAGTGACAAGAAAAGGCCAGCATAGACTTGTCAGCATACCCTGTGTGTACATGTTTCTCCTGGGCAAATGCCACGCTCAACTCTAGTTAAAGTATGCTACTGTCATAGGAAAGCACTGAAGGGAAAAGAATAACAAAAACAACTTACCTCAAAACCACTGGCAACTAACTAACTGAAGTTGGGGACAGGAGGTCTGAGTACACAGGTCTCCCTTGTGTTCACCTCCTAACATGTAAAGTGAACACAGAGATGATTTTGAAAAGAACTATCCCTATCACCCTGGCTTTATCTATACCACAGCCACTCATGGGGAGGAAATAAGTTCACTCCTGAAAAACGCATCCATGCAAGCATATCACTTTTCTATTTACTTTTAGTTCATAGCATTGGTTGACACCTTATTAGGAAAAAAATGGAACAGACTTTTCATCAGTGGGTCAGCACACCTTTAATAGGTAATACAAGCCATCATCTTATCTGCTCTGGATTTCTGTCATAACCTTCAGCTCTCCTCATCCCCTAACCCTGCAAAACAAACAACAAACAAACAAACTCCCCAAATTCATCCCAGACATGGAAGCCAGAGTGATTTTTTTTAGAACAAAAATCTGAACATACCATTCTCCTCCTTAAAACACTTCAAAAGCCCCACATTAAATCTCAAGATTAAATTATAACCACTTAAAAATTCTCGTAAGGATCTTCATAATCTAGCTCCTACCTACTCTCTTCAGCCAGCCTCATCTCTAGTCACTGTTCCCCACTCCAGCCCTTCACCTGGATAACCCCTGATTCAGATTGCGTGTCGCCTTTTTCATCCACCATGACCTGGGAGAACATTAAGTATCCCTCATGTGCAGTCCAGGAGCGCCTTGTTCATCTCCCCATCACTTAGCCCAGAACACTGTATCTGCTGAGTTACTTGTCCATCTCAAACCCATCCCGACTGTAAGGCTGAAAGCCCCATGAAGGTAGAAGAATTTCATTTTATTCAATTTATTATGCCTAGCACAGTTCTTGGCTTATAATAGGTGATTATATTGTAATATTGAATACATTTTCTCTAATAAATGAGTAATTAAATAATTTTAAAAAGCTATTTTAGGCAAGAAAATAAAATTAAGTATGAACATTTTCTCTATAGTATACTGTTTGATTGAATAAACTAACAACATTTGTTTGATAGTAAAAATCAAAGTCAACAGGTGAGGTCTTCCCTGTAACTGCCAGAAGCAAATACTAAATTAAATTACATTCTTTCACAGGTATGCTTATAAAGATGTATGATTTCCAATAAATTTAGTGGAATAAAATCAAATTATTTAAGGTGGGGAAAGTCTCAGGATTATTATAACTTCGAAGTAATTCTAATAAATCCATTTTCATCTATTGGCCCTTTCTTGAATAAATTGTTTAGGAATCTAACTGGGAAATAAGTACTTTCATTTCAGGAGCAAGGGAAAAACAAAACAAAAATAAAAACAAACAAGACAAGTATGGTTTAGAGAAAGATTCCTGGGAAATAGGTCAGCTAAGACCTTCATGTCAACTTACAGAACTTCCATTGCACTGATAGGTCTGCTCAAGGAACAATCAGTTCCGTCAAGTCAGAGCAACTAACCAGAGCGCACATTCATTAAGCATTCTGATTCTCAGTCAGGGTATTTAAGCCTATATTGATAATAGTATATCTTTACAACTCTCTACTTAACATACATTTATCCCACAAATATTTTTGAGAGCTAACTAGTTGTCAGGGCTTATTCCAGGTTCTGAAGAAGCAGAAGGGAACAAAACTTCTTTGGTTCCTGCCATCACTGAGATTACATAACAGTGAAGAGACAGAGAAGAAAAAGAGAAATAAATATATAAAATAATAACATATGCTACAATATAATATAAATTAGATGGGTTGGTCAGGAAGCCCCTCTCTAAGGAAGTGACACCGAAGTAGAAACCCACAAGAAGGAAAGCAGCAAGTCAAGAGGGGAAGAACATTCCCAGCAAGAGAACAGTAAGTGCAAATGTCAGGAATATGCCTGGGCTATCTGAGGACTGGGAAAGGCTCTAGTGAGACCAGAGCAGAACCTCTTCTCAGGGGTTAATTTGGAAAGAATGAAAAAGAACAGCTAGACCCCAGATCACTGCCTGTGCCTGGAAACTATCATTTTGAGTCCAAATTATATGGTTTCATATAAATGCTGCATCAATCACAATCCTGGTAATGACCAATAGAACACTTCTATTAAGTTTAAAGAAACAGGAGTTGGTCAAACGACAACATTAGCCCCCTATATCTGTATAGTCTATGTAATATTTGAAGCATGTTCATACTTAATACAGTGGAAATTCCTAATTATGAGCTTGATTACTCTTCCCAGTTGGTCATATAAAGAAACCAAACTCCAGAGTACTGATGAAACCCATCTGGGCTCCCCTAGCTGGTAAGCAGTAAATCTCTGAAATGGACCGCTGATCTCCCAAAGCCTACTGAGGTGTCCTCATATGCTGAAAAGGGTAGACCTGCTTCTAAATATATTTATTCTCCAATTTGTTTCCCACCTATACCTTATAACACTTCAGAAGTGCTAGGGAAAAGAAATTAAGTTAAAATTAATCTGAAGTTGCATTTGTCTTTTCTGGGAACTTTAACTGTCCCCCATATCAAGTGACAGATAAGGTTTACTCAAATTTTTAGATATGCAATCAAAGGAGCATGATAATTACAGAAAACATTCAGTAAGGTCATAATCAGAAATTCCTAATGCTACCCTTCTCTCCATCCTCAAAACATCTTGTGCAAACTTACAGCATAGACTATTCACACAATTATAATGGGTTATTTCTCCCTCCTTGGGGTAGGGCTACACAAATCAATGTTGAACCTTCATCCAACAGGTCCTTAGCAAAGATCTGAATTGTAACTGGGATATAAAGATGTAATCCTGAACACTACACTAAGGTGACCTGGGCTACCTTCCTGATGCCTATTTGCAAATTGAAATTACTTTGCATAGACTGCATGCCATCCTCCAGCTTTGCCACAGGAGGACTAACAAATGTATATCTCGTGGGTGAAACCATCCTTAAAATATCTTCCCAGAAGGTCCATTTTATGATGTTTTTTGAGTGTGAAAGATCTATTAGCATCTAAGATTAAAAATAATATGTATTGATTTTAAATATAAGGCAAACTTATTTAATCTTAATATTTTTACAACTATAATGGTAAAACTTGAAAAATCTACCAAAATTCTTCACTAAGCTTACATCTGAATACCACCTTTGTTGATTCTATATCGAAAATCTCTGGAATCCATCTCCATGCATGCAACTATTTTCCCACTAAACAGAGCAGCTGAGGACAGGTATTGTGGTTCTTATACTTGGTTCCTAGCATAGTAGATGGGACACAGTGAATGTAAAGTAAATGGTGCTAATTAAACAAAAACGTGGTTCAAATTTTTAGAAACTATCTGTATCACGTGATATCAGTAACATATTTGAACTAACCTTTTTTCCATGTGAACATCTGAAAAAAATCCAACTGGTCTGATTCTCCAAAGCTAATAAAGCTGGCCCCTCAAACAGTGTGTGTTGAAAGAAGGGAGGAGATGAGAGACAGTATTTCTAAACTTTGCTATTGATGAGGAAACTTGTAAAGTTGACCAACTTGTGTGTGTTTGTGTATATATGTGTGTGCACATATATGCCCCTGTGCACTGATCTAGATAAATCTAAATAAATTTTACCAAGTATGTTTCCTGTTTAGAACTAAAATGCCATTAGTACAGTGGGAAGGAATAGAGAGTTCTTTTCAACATGAACAAGCTGTGTCTATACACACACAACATGAAGAACTGAGGAAATTTCCTCAGTAATTCAAAAGCTTAGGAAAACATTTTCTACTGTTGTTTGGATACTTTGAAGTTTCAGTTAACCATGATGGAATCACGCTGTGGATTGTATGGTCTTAAATACAGACTTCAAATTCTGAATTGAAAACATCTCAATGCTAGCAAGAATACAGAGACACAGGAATTCTCTGATATTGCTAGTAGAAATGTAACCATTACTATCTTTCTATATGGTTATTTGACAACATATAATAAAATCATTAAATGCTCATTGTTTGCACCAGTAATTCCATCTACAGAAATATTAAGAGACTAATTCAAATGTAAAGACTTATGCACCAAAATATGTATCACAGTATTATTTATATCAGAATATTGGAAACATATATGTTCAACAGAGGAATAATTCAGTAAATTATGATACCTTCATATGATGAAGTAATAAAATAAAATGTTTACAAAACGCTCTCTTCAAAATAATATCATGTCATATATATTTTTCCAAGTATCAAATTCAGAATTCACAGTTGCATATATAGGATGACCTCATCTATGTAAAAATGGATTGACAAAAGACTGGAACGAAAAACACCAGTGATTATCTATGGGTGCCACAATTATGGGCAATCCATTCATTTCTTTTTAATACCCTTAAAAATGCACTTAATTTTCACAATAGGCATGAATTACTTTTATAAAAGAAAAAAAAAGGAAGAAATTGTTGAGATTGTCAAACTGCTTAAGTATGTTTTGATATAATTTTGCCTTTATTCTAATCAGCTGGGAAACAAAAACCTTTCAAGGCCAATTTACCACAGAGAATACAGGGACATTCAACCTGCACATTTAGAACAAGAGACCTGTGAGGTCAAATCATCTGAAAGGTAACAACACAGCCTGCCTACAAGCACAAAGTGCAGGGCAGAAAAGTCAGGAAGCGGGGTGGTAAAATAAGAAACTAGTCAGACTGCTTTCCTATTAGTCGGTCCATTACAGCCTAACTTCAAGATTGTGTTTCAAATGTCGTGACTCCTCAAAGTAATTGAGGTTCTCACATTTAACTAAACTTAAAGAAATACAAAGTATGTTTCTATATTTTCATTATTACCAAATCAACTGTTCGAGTAACCATACTTAAAGATCTTTGTTTTTGGCCTAAACCAGGTAATCCAATAAAGTATGTTCATACCTCAGAAATCAAACATACTTTTTTTAAAAAAAATAAATAAATTTATTTACTTATTTAATTTTTTGGCTGCGTTGGGTCTTCACTGCTGCGCGCGGGCTTTCTCTAGTTGCGGCGAGCGGGGGCTACTCTTCGTTGTGGTGTGCGGGCTTCTCATTGCAGTGGCTTCTCTTGTTGCAGAGCGTGGGCTCTAGGTGCACGGGCTTCAGTAGTTGTGGCACGCGGGCTCAGTAGCTATGGCTCACGGGCTCTAGAGCGCAGGCTCAGTAGTTGTGGCGCACGGGCTTAGTTGCTCCGCAGCATGTGGGATCTTCTCGGACCAGGGCTCGAACCCGTGTCCACTGCATTGGCAGGCGGATTCTCAACCACTGTGCCACCAGGGAAGCCCCTCAAATATAGTTTTTAATGAAACTAAATTTTTTAAAAGTAGCATTTAGAGATGTTAGAAATCATCTAATTAAAACGGCCTTTTTACGATGAAAAAAATGATTATTAGAGGGCAGCCCATGGCCTGTTAGCAAATCTCCAAATTTCTAGGAAATGCTTTATTTAACTGGGCCTTAAAATCTGGAATAGAACCATACTTTTATATGAAAGTCTAAGACTATAAGTTTTATAAATAAGAATGTATTTTTTGACACATGAGCCACTTTTCAGTCTTTCGGTGGAGAATCTGGTTGCCAAAGCAGTTGTTGGCTTCACAGCACTTCATGGGCCTTTCTCAATTTTATACGTATGATTTAGATTATGACTTTAAATGTTAATTTCACTGAGGAGATTATGACTTTTGAATAAATCAATTCAAACTTTACAAAGACTTCTTAAAGAGTAACTCTCCTAGATATAAAAGTGTGTGTGTGTGTTTGTGTACGCATGTATATTTCTTTAACAGACACTTCTACTCAAAGCAGAATATATCTTTTACCACTATGGCATAGTGAATACTATTTTTAAAATCTAACTTCAATAACTTTTCAATAAACACTCAATTCTTAAAAAAAAATGACTTTACAGAAACATAATACCAATATTTTATCTGCATATTCATTTAATTCATAGAATTTTCGTGCATAAAAATCATTCATCGAAAATCAGTGGTGTCACTCTCACCACAGAAAGATTGCTCTGTCAATCTTTTTTTTTTTTTTAAAATATTTATTTTATTTATCATCATTTATTTTTTGGCTGCATTGGGTCTTCGTTGCTGCATGCGGGCTTTCTCTAGTCGCGGCGAGCGGGGGCCACTCCTCGCCATGGTGCACAGGCCTCTCACCGCGGTGGCCTCTCCTGTTGAGAAGCACAGGCTCCAGGCGCGTGGGCTTCAGTAGTTGTGGCTCGTGGGCTCAGTAGTTGTGGCTCGTGGGCTCAGTAGTTGTGGCTCACAGGCTCCAGAGCGCAGGCTCAATAGTTGTGGCGCATGAGCCTAGCTGCTCTGTGGCACGTGGGATCTTCCCGGACCAGGGCTCGACCCCGTGTCCCCCGCATTGACAGGCAGACTCCCAACCACTGCGCCACCAGGGAAGCCCCGCTCTGTCAATCTTAAGTGTAATAATTTAAGAGCATATTTCAAACTGTTTTCCTTTCCAGTATGCCCTTAAAATATTTAAGAAAGCAACAAATAATTTCTAATGCAAACCATAACCATTTACCATTATAAGTTATTCACTCATATTACAAAGCCAAATTTTTTTAAATTTTTTAAAAAAGGAGCTATTTCAAAGATTCTTTTTGTTTCAGAGCAAGAGGTTGGGAACTATAATAAATTAGGCTGAAATTAAAATATCTCCTGAACATCATGTTATTGATTCAATACTCAAGACTTTCCTTTTAAAATATAAACCCCTCTTAAAATCTGACAGTTGGAGCCTGCGTGTCTGGAGCCTGTGCTCCGCAACAAGAGAGGCCGCGATAGTGAGAGGCCCGCGCATCGCGATGAAGAGTGGCCCCCGCTTGCCGCAACTAGGGAAAGCCCTCGCACAGAAACGAAGACCCAACACAGCCATAAATTAAAAATAAATAAATAAATAAATAAAAATTAAAAAAAAAAATCTGACAGTTGTACATTATTATGTGTCTCCATATGTCCTTACTTGATTTATATCTTTTTTTTGCCTTTCTAAAATGGCTAACCCAATACTGACGATGCAAAATACAACTGTACCAAAATTTAATCTTATTTTCTAATATACTTTTCAACGTGCTGATTTAAATAAGAAACAAAACTGGTTTGAGAACTTTCACATATACGTGTAGATATACGTATGCATGAACATAACGCATCTATCCAAGATATGCGCTTACAATCAGTTTCAAGCATCCAACTGAGATTTTCTAATACTGGAACAATTTCTTACATAGTAAAGATTTCACACACATGTAAATTAAGATGGTCTCACCATATTCTTTAAATCCATACAACAGAGTATTTGAGAATTTTAAAAAAATATACTTGAAGTCTTAAATAAGAGACTTAAAACAAGATACCTTGGAATGTTATATAGAAAATCAATTTATTAATCTAATTTATTCATAATTATTATTACAATTAATAGGTATTATGATACCCTCTAGTGGGGCAGGCAGGTCATACCTCTGGTAATAACTTTCAATCGCTTCCGAAGTATGATGTTTGGCATGTGTTCTCTTAATATGTTTCTGAAACAAAATAAAAAAGATTTTTATGTTGTGTCACAGATCAGGTTCAAGAACAAAAATGACACATTTCTTGATCCCAATGTCTAACATAAAGGGCAAACCGAATAACAGTTTGGGGATTTGGGTGGTGGTAGATCCTTTTTCCCTTCTACTCTATGAACCTATGCATTTTAATCTCTATTGCGTGGCTGGGATGTCTCCAGACTGTACCACAAGGTACAGTATATATGTAAAAGCCAACAGGGTCATAGTAATTGAATCTAAATTAAGTTTGCTTAGGGTTGTAGAGGGCAAAGAAAAACTTGTTCCCTGTTTCAACCTTTGTATTAATTTTCCCTCAATTCAATTCCATCTAAGTCCTCTGCACTCTAGTTTTACAATCCAATTGCCATTTTTAACCAGGAAGAACATTGCTTAAAAACAACTTATTTGAAAACTACAAAAAGTAATTCCAGAGAGACTTGCCACTTGACTGACACCTGTCATCTCATGATAAATGACTCCATTTTCTGCCTCTCTTGCCTTCTGCCACTCCAGCAATGGTCATTTATCATCATCTCTGTCAGCAATGGAAAGCGGCACTGACAGTGCAAGTCAGCAAACATTTAGCACATGGAACCACGCAACACAGGGAAATTATTATTGTCAGAATAATAATGGTTTAGCATAATTTATTACAGGTCCACCAAATAAGCAAAGGCTAGATGTTATTAGACAGATGGATGCGTAGGCTTGGCAGGCCTCCACTGAGACGCAGGCGGTGCTCGATGTGGAAAGGAGAATATCCTCCAACCCAATCAGAGAGCTGGCAGTTCAATTACAAAGAAATAAAGGGACATTCATCATTCAATTAGGCACCTGTCAACCCTCACAAAGGAGAAAACTTCTAACCTGGTACTCCTGGGAGAAGATGCTCAGCAGAGTGGCCTGCGATTGACTGGAACAAATAAAAGAAGGACAAAGTTAATTACTGGAGTGCACGGCAAAGAAACAAAAGAGAAAGGAGCTTCAAAGGTAGGCCTGCTGCCCTGTAATCTAACAGAACATGAAAACAAGTGTGGAAAAGTTGTTCCAGATGAACACCTCAAACAAAGGCTTCCTGCTGCTAGGTCAAGGAGACAGAAAAAGGGAAAGGGGAAAATATGGATGGTCTCAAAGCAAACTATCACATGATTTGGATTTTCTTAAACTTTAGAATGATTATAAATCATATCTGTACCATGCAGGTATGTTAAAAGGGACCAAAAGAGGCAAGGTTTATCCCCATTGATAAATGATAGTTAAATCCCATAAACAGTAGAAAATGCAGTTCATTCACTGGCAACATTCTGAAATTTATTTTGTTAGCAGGTAGGTATCCTCTTCTGTAGGTCTCTCAGATTCAAGGGGGGAAACTTCGCTCTTCACTAGAAGTAGCACAGAGACCACTGGAACATTCCCACCGATACTGGCCTGCTTTGAAAATAGAAGCTTTCAGAGCAGAAAGCTGAGGTCCTTGAGGACAGCATTCCCTACGACTGCCATAAGCCTTATTCATCTAAGACTCCATGCAATGTCAAACACCTGGCAATGAAAGCAACCTGGAAAGCATTCTTCCCAAGTGGGAATTTTCCTCTTGCAATTGTTAACATTTAGAAATGGAACAGAATTTTTTTTTTCTCTAAAAAGCAATCAATAGCCCACTACTATTCTTTTTGATTGCCCCCTGTAGATACAGCTGCCTTATCATATCTTGAAAACAATTAATTATTTCTGATATATTTTCCTACCAAATGCTATCCGAACAAATTACAGTGTTAATAATTCTGCTTTTATAGTACACCAAAGCACTGTGAATAATTAAAATTTTTCTATTCATGAATGAGACTGCTTAAGCTCATCACAGGTAATTTGGAGAGTATGAAATAAAAGCAATGACACCATATTTCTTTACTCACTGTCAGCAACTGTCATCTCTTGCATGTCATCACAGATTTGGCTTCTAACCCCTTTCCACTCTTATTAGATTACAAAAGAATATGTTTAAAAAAAACACCATAAATGTTTACCAAGGAAAACCAATAATTACTAAAGGACTGTTTTAATAACTCAAAAGTACTGAGAAATGATCGAATAAAATTATATATCCACCATAACTTTTTCAATGTCTCTAAAAATGGAAGCCACCTTTGAAAAAGCCAGTTCTATGTATAAAATCTTCCTATTATGCCTGGCTTGCCTGAGCTTCATATGCAAATCACATACCCTAGTAGGGTTGCTGACAACCAACTCCTGAAAAAAAATGGCAAAGTTAAACCCAAATCTTTATAAACTACTGAATAAGTCACTATGTTAGATATTTATGTACAATAAATACAGCCCTCCTCATTGCACAGCAAAATATATTTATGTTAACCAATTAATGGAAGGCAAAATGTCAGTCTCTTGGTCTCAAACAATATGATGGAAATAAATGTGCACGTAATGGGCAAGTCAGGGACCAATGACTAATAAGGAGGAAACTAAACTGAATAAAACAAAAGGATAATGGTAGACGCTCAGAAAGGGAAGACTAACAGACAGCAGAAGGAATAAGCCCAAGAATAAACAGTTCAAAGTGAGAAGTTGGTCAAGAGTTGAGAGCACTGTAAAAACTGAGGACAAGATAATGCCTTCAATCAGGAAACTGTCTTAAACAGCTCAGAATTCAATTCAGCTAAAACCATGGACATAGCCTATGGAGCAACGTTTTCTCAGCGGCCAAGAGGGTTAGAGAGAAAATTCCAGTTTACACTGGGGGCAAACCCTGGCTAGAGCTAAAAAGAGAAAATGACTTACCATAGTAAAATAGAAAGACAGACTTGGGTCCAAAAGGCTTTGGGTCTGGCTGACCAGACAAAGCTGTAGAGAACTAACTGATCTTTGCTAGGTAGTTTGTCAGTCAACGCTCTCTTCCTGTGTGTGCTAAGCTTACAGAAGAGCGTTGTGAACAAGCCTCACAACATAAAGAACGGGAGAGTAGTTTTAGTGCAACTAAGACACTGACCCCAGTGTGTATTATTTGTTACTCTCTTCCAGTGTGTGGATTCTGAGGAGGGATCCCAAGGCAAAAGACTGGTGAGTGGAGAAATCATGACCTCGAGGGTCTAGCTTCAAAGAACTCACCACCTCTGCCTGCCCCCCGCTGCAGTTTCCCCTACTGTTTGATCTGATTGGCAAGAGCCACAGAAGTTACGGTTTAAATTCAACATTCCTTAGGTTCACAAAGAATATGGTTTCTGGCTAGAGAGGAAGAGAGGAGAAGATGCTGCGTAACTAAAAGGCTTATCTTAAACATCACAGTCAGTCCATCAGCAGTTTTCACTGAGCATCCACAGTGTCCTGAGGTCATGGGTATGGGAAAATATGCCTCCAAAATAAAAACATTAAAGTGGACAGGAATTGATTGAGAGGAAACTTTCAACATATACATGCGAAAAAGCAAAAATCAGAACATTGTCAAGTGCTCACATATATTCTAGGGATTTAGTGAAGTAAATCATACCCTGAATCCTCACATATTTCAAGACTTTGGAGCATACACTTGTCACTTAGCATACATGTGTTTTCCATTTACATATTCAAAAATACAGTCACTTAATTTGCACAAATGCCCAAAGTCTCTTCAAAGATCATTTTGTGTTTTTTTCCCATGCTACCCTCCCATATTAAGCTCCTCACCCTGCAGGTGTCTGAGAAAAGAAGAGCATGTGAGGAGACTCCTACACTAGCTATGTAAAACCTCGTCTGAGTCGAGTGACAAATGGCTTTACGGAGCAGCAGCAGTCATGTTGCAGCAATGGGGAAACAGGCAAAGAAGCATGAGGACAAAGCCAACACACCGAGGACACGCGACAGGAGATGGAAGGAGCTGGGGTCCTTGAGGACACTGTTGAGCTGCTCAAGACCATGAATTGAAGTGACTACCTTCCATACTTCTTTTGAGTAATAACACACGTCCTTTTGTTTTAAAGGAAGGAAGGAAGAGAGGGGGAAAGGAAGGGGGGGAGGGAGTGAGGGAAGGGAGGAAGGGAGGGAGGGAGGAAGGAAAGGTTTCTATTTCCTATGTGCCCAGGAAGTAGGAGACACGATCGAGGGAGGGCTCGGAGACAGGGTGCCCTATCACGACGGCATCTGTACAGGATGCAGTACTTGGAAGAGGCTGCCCATTTTTATACTTTCTAATTCTCTTCCTGGCTGGCAGCTACTGTATTTGGCTTCCTTAAAATTGTTCCTCTGTCTGTCACTGTGTCACTAAACTGATGTGCCTAGAGATCATAAATTGCTATGTGTGAATGACTTTTCCATATAGATTTTAAACATTGATGGGGTACTGATTACCCTCATTTTATATTGCATTCAAAACTTCAAATGCCAGGTACGTAAACAGGCAACAAACCAGTGCCCCATATAGTATTTAACTCAACGTGTCTCCACACCCATCCAGCTAAGATACTCAATAACCTGAAGGATATTAGAGAAAATGAACATCAGGGGGTTGAATGGGTGCAGCAAAGACTAAGAGCAGAACTTAGCACAGACTTAGCTGCAAAGCAACATTCTTACAAGGGGGAAGTCTTGATGTTCCCAGGTGGAGACTTAAAGTAAGCAGAACCTTCAGGAAGAAGATACTACACATTATATTTTAAGTTCTTCCTCTTTCAAGTGCCCAACTTCTGAAAAGGACCATAAAGAAATAAATGTTTTTATTCAACTTTCAAGCTCCTTTTGCTATAGAATCTATGATGTGTCAATGTCTACACTCTAATGGGCTTGAAATCCTCTGAACAAAATGAATATTACTTCTGGAAGTCGGGAAGCAGTAAACCAACCTAAGAAGATAAAGCAAGATACTCTTACAAAGCATTAGGCTTGCAGACCTCACAAGGTACAACCTCTCTAAACCCATGAAAGAATACAATAAAACATTGGCTGTATGTGGTCAGTGATTCAGGGCACTAGTCAAGGAAGGTTTTCCATAAAAGCAATTCACTTCCCTCCCTCACTCCCGCCCACACCCATACATACAAATTTGAAACATAGAGCCTTTTTTTCCCCTCTAAAATCAAAATGGAATTCAATAAGACATCAAGGCTTGGTACAGCAGTACTACTAATTTTTTTTTTTTTTTTTAGGAAAATAACAATGTGAAGTGGAAAGAGTCATGAGAGATTACTGGTATTCTGAGAAATTACTGGGGAGAAAAAAGGAAAAAAATATATAAACTAAATTGAAGAAATAGAGAAAAATGTATCTATCATACCCCCCACACCCATTTCTTCTTTCTAATTTCCAACTTCATATTGAGGATATAGACTACATTTTATGCCTAATAGTAGCAAATATTCCCACATGTGACTATATAGATGGCACCATTAAGCTTAGAAGTAATCAACTATCACAAAAAATTCTTATAAGTTATACTCATGTTTTATATATACAAAAAAAGTGGTTACTGTCCCAGGCACTTAACTAATTTTGCTGACAAACTGAAGTCACATCCAAAACAGCTCTATCTACAGCAAGAGTTAAGAGTTATATGAACACCTACTTTGTGCTACACACTATACTGTGCCTTTTATTTTACCGTCATAGCAATCCTCTGAGGTAGGTACTATTATTGTCCTTATTTTAAAAATGGGGAAATGGAGAAAGAGAAGTTAAGGAAAGTACACAATTAAAGAACTAGGTAAGTGGTAGAACTGGAAATCGAAATCCAGGTTCAGTTCCAGAACCCAAGCCCTTAATCCCCATGCTAATCTGCCCTTCTAATGTGTGCTAATACCCGTTGCTTAAGGTTAAGCATTTATATGTTACATTACACTCCAAACAACCCTGAAAGGTGGGCATTCTTGCTTTTTTGATAGAAAATTGAAGCCACAGGAGGTCAAGAGTTTTGATCAAATTCTATGGCCTTAGACGATATTCCCTTTTAAAAAAACTCAAAATGCAGTTTTCCTTTAATTAACTATATAAAAAAATTTTTCCTACAGGAAACAGTCAAGGATTAAAAAATTGTTGGGTAATTTCCATTATTCTTCCTGCAGCTAAGGTGTATTTTGTTAATAACCACACCATTGCCTGAAGTGTCTCTATGTGACTGACTGTAAATGTGTCTTTTGCTCAAATGCTATTTACTGCATGCAAAGCAACTTTAAATCCTTCCCTGAACAACACAGGTATAAACCCAATCAACCTTCTCTACAAAGGACAACACCCTCCATAAGTGTTAATTTTATTATATAATGTTTAATGACGTTTCCTAGTTATAAAATAGTATATATTCTGTGTAAAATCCATAGGTGTCCATCTGTGTTCCTGTGTTTTTTACTCTGTGTCTGATGTGTGTGTGTGTGTGTGTGTCTTTCTGTCTATACACAAAAGTAAAATTTCAAAAATTGTGTTTTAAACATTTCTTGTAACATGCCTTCATTACAAAAGATATCAACATTTATTCCTGCCGTAACACATTAACCTTTTTTTTTTTTTTTTAAAGATTTATTTATTGATTGATTGATTGCTATGTTGGGTCTTCGTTTCTGTGCTAGGGCCTTCTCCAGCTGCGGCAAGCGGGGGCCACTCTTCATCGCGGCGCGCGGGCCTCCCACCATCGCAGCCCCTCCTGTCGCGGAGCACAGGCTCCAGACGCGCAGGCTCAGCAATTGTGGCTCACGGGCCCAGTCGCTCCGCGGCACGCGGGACCCTCCCAGACCAGGGCGCGAACCCGTGCCCCCTGCATTAGCAGGCAGACTCCCAACCGCTGCGCCACCAGGGAAGCCCCACATTAACCTTTTAAAATTATTTTTATCATGCTTAAGACAAAACCATGGAACCACTTAGGTCACCAAATAGAACACTGCTGGGACCCCAAAAGGCACTCTATCTGATCATCACCTTTTCCCTCTCACAGGTGAACCTGATCTTTATCACTTTCTTGCTTTTCTTTATAGTTTTACCACCCAAATATGTACCCCTAAATTCTATAGGTTAGCTGTGCCTGTTCATAAACTTTATTTTAATGGAACCACACAGTGTGTGCTCTTCTGCATCTGTCTTCTTTCACTCAATAATATGTCTGTGAGAGTCACCCATGTTAATTTATGTGGTGTTAATTCATCTTCATTGTTGTATAGTATATTCTATTGTATAAGTATACTCCACATTTATCTATCCTATTGATGAACATCTGAACTGTTTCCAGTCTTTTGCAATGAGAATAATGCTGCTGTGAACATTCCTGCACATGTTTCCTGGTGCATATGTGTACACATTTCTGATGAGTATAAATGCAGAAGTGGAATTCTGGGCCATCTGACATGCAAATCTCTAGCTTTAGTAGATACTGTCAAACAATTTTTCAAAGTGTTTGTAACAATTTTAAACTCCCACCAACACTAAAGGAGAGTTCCCATTGCTATACATCCTTATCACACCTTCTAGTTAATGGCTTGTATTTCCATTTTCTTTCTGCTGTCTTTTGAAGTGCTAAAATTTTTAATTTTGATGAAGTCCAATGTTGCAATTCTTTAATTTTATTATTGGTACTTTTTGTGTGTCTTGTGTGTCTTTTCTAAGATATCTTTGCCACTCATAGTCATGAAGATAATTCTGTATTTTTTGTTTTAGAAGCTTAAGAATGTTAGCTTTTACATTTGGGCCTATGATCTACCTTGAGTTAATTTTGTGCATTGAGATAGGAGTCACATTTTGTTTTTGTTATTTTTGTACATATATCCAATTGGTCACACACCATTTACCGACTGAATTATCTTGTTGCCTTTGAGGAAACCAAATATCTAAGGGTCTATTTTGGGACTCTCTAATCTGCTCCACTGATTTATATGTTTATCTCTGCACAGATACCACATTGATTTGATTATGATTGATTACATTTAATGTATGTTCTAATATATTTAGGTTTATCATCTTACTGAATGCTAATTTTCTTAATCACTGTACATTCCTTTCTTCTCCTTTTTTGTATTCTTTTAAATTGATTTAGTACTTATTCTTCATTATTTTTCCCCTGGCAGCTTGGAAGTTGAGTACTCTTATACTATTAATGATTATCTTACATAAACACATGCCCCTTTGGTGATTAATTGCTGCCTGGAAAATACAAAAACTTTGCAACACTATCTATATTTCTCCCCTTCTGACATATAGAATATTACTGACGTTGTTTTAATTCTTCATATATCTTAAAATTCACAAGACATTGCTGTTGTTTTATACAGTTTCTGTTCATTCTGATATATCCACATATGAACCATTTCATTGCCCTTCCTTCCTTCCTTTTCCACTCTTCCATCCGGAATAACTTTCTTTTAATAATTCCAGCAGTGCAGATGTGTTGGTGATGTCAAATTTCAAATTTCAGCTCTTTTCAATGATAATGTGCCTTATTTCTCTACACAGTTTTAAGATTTTTTTTTTTAACTTTGGTTATTAGGAGTTTTAACTCTGGTATTTAGTAAGCTCCTGCTTACAGTTTGTTGGACTTCTTAAATATATGACTGGATACATTTCAACATTTTGAATATTCTCAAGTATTATTTCTTTAAACTTGCCTTAACACTCTGTTTCTCCTGCCCAAGACTCCAAATAAGTGTATGTTAGCCCTCCCTACTGTATCCTCTATCTCTTACTCTCTCTTCATATTTTACATCGTTTTGTTATTCTTTGTTATTCTCTGTTACACTCTAGATATTTTCTTCTCATCTATCTCCCAGTTCACTAATTCTCTCTTCAGTAATGTCTAACTTGCTATTAAATACATCCGTTGAGTTAAATCCATCCAATTTCAATAACTGTATTTGTCACTTGTAGATTTTCTATTTGATTCTTTTTTCAAATAAGTTCCCTGAAGAGTTTCAATCTTCTTTTTTAACATCTTGAATAAACTTTGATTATAAAAATTCTGTTTAGTAGTTCCAATAACCAGAGCCCCTTTAAGTCTATTTCTACAGTTTCTACTGGTTCCCATTTATGTTGTCATGTGTCCTTATGTGACTGAGTATCTCCCATTATGTGCCATACTACTTGAAAAACTGCTTTATAAATAATCTGAATACAAAAATGGTTAACTTTCTCCAGAGAGGATCCTGATTTGATTCTGGGAGCACTAGGAGTCCAGGATCACCTTAGTCCAATTTCAGGAATTGAATTTTTAGGCCACTGAAGTAAACTTGAAGGTGAAATATAGTAATGTAGAGGTGTTTTACTTTCAGTCCACATTAACTCCTAGGGTATAGCCCTTTAGGGTCCCACCTCAAAGCCTGGGACATTTGCAAGAGTTCCCACCTTTGGTGGACCCTGGTCTCTAAACCTTGTCCTCCAGCTCTATAAAGCTGTCAAAGGTTCTGTTCAGGACTTGGCTAGACTATATCTGCTGAAAAGGTAATTAAATTTGAATTTAATGATTAAAAAGTTAGTCCCCCCCCAAACCCTTATTTTCAAAAATTAATGCATTACTAACTAATCAATAGATTAAAGACGAAATCACAATGGAAATAACAAAAATACATAAAATTGAGTAATGACAGTAGTGTGTATCAACAGTTGTGGGAAATGTATTGCATTAATTGGATATAAGGGGAAAAAAAGAAAGAAACCGATTTTATTCTAGGAGGCTCCGGAAAACTGAAGATCCCAGCAAACAAAACAAAATAGGAAAAGAAATAAGAGAATCAAAAAGGAAAGAAACAAATAAAATCCTCGCTCTTTGAAGATGAGAAGAGAATCAATAAACAAAGAGAATCTATAAACAAAGGTTTTAAACACTAATAAGAGATCTCAGAAAGGTAACTATATGTAAGATTAAAATAAAAAAAGAAATAGAATTATTATAAAACAGTAATATTAAATTAGAAAATGGAATAAAAAAATGGACCTCATTCACAATAATAAAAAAACAAAGTTTTTTTATACATATATATTTAACAAAAATATGTAACACCTTTGAAGAAAGTTATAAAACATTACTGAAGAGCATAAGAGAGTTCCTGACTAAATGAAGAGATATTTTTACAAAGAAAGTATCATGGGTAAAAAGATAGTATTAATTAAACTGTCAATTCCCTACACATTAATCTATGATTTTTTTTTTTTTTTAAAAGCTCCAGGACAGTCTATTTGAGGGAGGGGTGGAGAGGGACCATCCTCCCTCCGGGTGCCGTGGTCAAAGCTCACCCAGGGAGTACACTCTCCCTTGGGTCCAGCTGCCTCACCGGGCCCTTCAGCAGCAGTGGGGGAACCAAATTCACAACAGAGTTTTCTGGTAGGATGAGATAAATTTATCTTAAAATCCATAGAGAAGAATCATGTCAGAAATAGTTAATAAATTCTGAAAAGCAAAAACAAAGTGATATCTCACTCTACCAGATATCAACATGGATACATTTCAAAAATGGAGTACTTAACAAAAAACAAAAAAAAGCATGCTACAGAATTATACACACATTTGTTACCATTTATATAAAATATAAGAACAGCAAAATATAATTACCTTTTTTGTTCATGGACATTTATGGACACAGTAAAAGAAATACATGAGGCTGATAAACACTAAACTCAAGACAACGGTTACCTCAAGTGAAAGAGAAGAGGAAAGGAATCAAAGAGCCCTTTTTAAAAAAAAAAAATAATAATTTTTTTATTTTTAAAAATTTGTAATTAAAAAATTTTTTAATTTAAAATTTGTAATTTTTAAAAAATTAAAAAAAAAATCTGAAGGGGAAAAAACTGTAGATAGTGTCAGGATATTTCATTTCTGTAAAAGTAAAAAGCATCTGAAGCAAATATAAACAGAGGTAGATTCAAAGAGTTCATTATACTATTCTCTGTTCTATGTGTGCTATATTTCATAATAAAATTAAATAGTAAGAGAAGAAAAATGGAAAGAATTGAAGGAGCTGGATAAATTTATCTAAGATTTTTTTTCTGCTCTAAGTCCCACCCTATTCTAAACGTTCAGATTTAATTAGAGGCTTAAGCACCTATACGTCTTTCCTTTCTAATTAAATTTGAGTTTTAACTTTTTAGAACGAGCCATAACATAAATCAGATAAAGAATAAGAAGCCTGGGTGAAAGACACTTAATTTTGCTTCCAAGACCAGATGTTGGGTCATTTTTCTCTAAAGCAATCCCAATAACTTCAACACAATATAATAGATACACCTGTAAGAAATATTTATCAATTCTTTCTTCCTATAATAATTTATTCTGATTTCATTCTTTAATAAGTCAGATAAAACTACAGTATTAGAAACCCTTAAGTTTGTAGAAATTTTATTATGATTGCCAGAAAGAGTAAGAGAGCAAGAGAAAGTTAACAGATAATGATAGTCTGATAACAATAGCCTGTATGGGAAGATATTTATAATTCTTCCCGGGTTGGTAAAAATTCAACGTTCTTCCACCTCTGCATGGAGTATTAGTTAGTGTATTTTCCATCATTTCCTCTCCTCTGGCTAGTCTTCATTTACTTCTGAGCACGCTTCTGTCTTTAAGCCACAACCTGTCTACACCTTTCAAACTACTGTCCACCGTTTCTCTTCACTACCAAATGTCTTTGTCTAGGAGGTCTTTGGTTCAGTAAATCCTATTCGGCCTCCAACCCACCGCAATCTCACTTCTGTACTCACTCCTTAATTGAAAAAGACGTAATTCTTACCTTAGCTGACCTCATCACAATATTTTGTACCTTTGACTATCTTCCCTTTCTTAAAAATCTTTCCTATGAATTCCAGGAAACTATTTTCTAAAACTTCTCCATCTCCCCTGCTAACCACCTATCTTTCTCTCTCCCACTGGCTGCTAGCCTCTTCCCTGGGGTTTCCTGGGGTGGGGGAGCGGATGGGGAGGGAGGAGGTCTCCCCAACCCTCTTCTTCTCTTCATTCTACTTGCTCATGTGGGTGACAGCACACTGTGCTGTGTTCCCAACAACTACTGCCGTAACTTCCAAACATACATATATATGTTTCCAGCCTCCACCCCTACTCAGAATCACGTTCTCAATTTTATAGCTCCTTATGGGACATTTCCCCTATTTGGCCGCATGCATCTTAAAATCAAATTTACCACCATACTCCTTTCCCACAAATGTGTTTCATACCCAAACGCTCTTAAATCGATTATTTCCATAAAGGTAGACAGCTGGGCTACAAATCCCATGGTCATTCTTGATTCTTCCCTCTCCCTCACACCTGAAACATCTAAGGAGTCACAAAGTCCTGCTGATTCTGCAATCAAAAATTTTTCTCACATTTGTCCCTACTTCCCTAAATGACTAAATAGCTTCCTGATTCATTTCCTTTGCCTCCTATCTCTATACTCCTTAATCCAACCTCTAATTTACCAACAATGTTTCTAAAATACACATCTGATGATATACCCTCTTGGCTTGAAAATCCCAGGAGGCATCAACTACCTATAGAACGAAGTTCATACTCATGAGCAAGGCACTTGAGGCCTTTCTCAACCTGGCTTTAGGCCCCTTCTTTTTAGCCCTCCCACAATGCTTTCCCACTTCAATCCCCCAAGCAGTTTATACTTTAATCTCACCACATCGCCATAAATTACCATCTTCTTTCTGGAGTCTAGAATGTTCTTTGAATCTCCTCATTCTATTTGGAGAACTTCTACCCTTTAGGGTAAAACTGGCCTCAGGATACTCCTATATGACATGCTATCACTATTAAATCAAGCTATTTTAGTAAATGGAATATTTCAAGAGATATCATAGAGTTTTTAGACGAAGCCCAACCCTCTCGCTTTAAAAATGACAAAAGTAAAAGTCACAGAGATGAAATGATTTGCCCAAAGTTACATAAAGGATTATTTTACACCAGGTACATGTAAATCAAGGAAAAAATAACTTGTGCTACAAGCAGGACTTACTGAAATAATACTTAGCTATGCCATCTTAACAGATGAGAATATCACATATTTTCAATTATTTCAGTAATCATAATGTATCTGTGACCAATGTGTATAAATTAAAACATAAACACAAATAAAAAAGCAAAATATATCAGAATACAAATTATATCACCAGTAGTCCCCAAACTCCCAAGTTCCCACTTTTTACCACCAAAAGATGCAATGAATGGGAGATCAAAATTTTGAATTTTACTTCTCAATGACAGTTCTTTTTACTATAAATGCAAATTTTATATAACCTCACAATATGGAAAGTGATTATTTTTCCAGGTAACGTGTCACTTCCCCTGACTTAGGACCACTTTTTAGCCCTCTGGAATACTAGTTTTCTCTTACAAATTTCTGACAGACATCTTTATGTACTCCATAATTATTTTTTAAACAATAGGGAGCATCAAAAGTTGTACTGTTAAGGGAGCACCAATAGGAACTGTCTTTATTCTTGAGGTGTTTAAATTCTAAGTGGAAAAAAATCACTTAATATTTCGAAGTCTCAGTTTCACATCTGTATATGGATTCCATGACTTTAGAGTCTATTTTCACCTTGAAAGTTCTGTGATTTTTATCTGTTCTACAACTCCAAGATTTAGATTTATTAAGTTTCTCTCTGCTTAGAGCCCTAAAATTTTAAGTATAGTTTATCAGAAAACTGTCCCGTGGTCCTTATAATAATGACTTGTACTCATGTTGACACCAGACATTTCTATATGGGCCTAATATAGCAGGTCTATTCTAGGTCAATAGCTAGAGTGATTAAATTGTTTATTAAGACTTCCAGGCATTTAAAGTAATCAGACCACAGTATGAGAACATGGGAGGAAAATAATTAACTCCTTTCATTCACCATTGATTATAAGGTACCACATCCCCCACTAGAGGTTAAATAATCACTTCATGGGTCTAGCACCACAACTATTTCATTGATGAAATCCCAATCTCCCCCAAATTACCATATTTTTTTGATACAGACTGAACACAGCCACTTAATGAAAGAACCACTAGATCTTTACCTGAAAAGTTGACTTCTAAAAATATTTATATAAATATAAATATGTAAATAAATATAAACATTCAACCTCACAATTCTTCAAGTATTGAAAGAGTTTTTTTATGAGATGGTCTCTGGCTTGAACTAGGTAATCCCAGGAAAAGAGACAAAGTATGTCATGAGGACCTATAAGGGCCCCCCACCTCTGTGCAGCAACTTCAAATTGAAGGAAGATAAGAGGTAATCCTTACTCTTAAAATGAGTTTAGTTTTAGAAAGGTGTTTCTCAGAAGGGTTGAAAATACAAGCCTTAGACCTAAAATAGCACCAAATAACATTGTTCATTTTCCTCAGTAATATTCAGTGCTGAAAAGACTACAGATTCTGATCAACCTTCAGATAGTTTTCTTAAACAGTTACTTATCAAAACCAAATGAATTAATTTCACTTTCTGAAGTCTTTACTTAAAAATAAAAATTTACTTAACATCCTACCATAGTAAAACACTTTAGTTTCCTATGACTGCTGTAACAAATGACAATGTATTTGAAAAAGGGGCCTTTGGGAGCTAATTTGGGTTAGATTAGGTCATGAGCATAGGGCCCTTATGAGGGGATTACTGTAGTGGCCTTATAAGAAGAGGAAGAGAGAGATCACTTTGAAAGCATGCACCAAGGAAAGGCCAAGTGAGGACATAGTGAGAAGGTGGCCATCTGCAAGCCAGTAAGAGAGTCCTCACCAGGACCTTACCATGCTGGCACCCTGATCTTCCCTGATCTTGAACTTCCATTCTCCAGAACTGCGAGAAAATAAATGTCTGCTGTCTAAGCCATCCAGCCTATGGTTTTTGTTATGTCAGCCCAAAAGGAATTAGACATCTGGGGTCCTTTCACAATAGGCCACGCTTTGAGAGCTAATGATTAATCACTCACTTCTCCAATATTCCCAGCTAGCTAGTTAATTCTTCAAGTTTTAGGGCTGGGTCAGGCTCTTTCGAGTTCTTTCCTAACTGAGTCTCTTTCTTGGGAAGTAGATTCTAAAAACTTCCCCACCCAAAAAGAGAAAAAAAAAATTATGCCTGCATCAGCTTATTACTTATACTGAGTTTTATAAAACAAGCTAATTTTATTTCATGTTGTCCAATTTTTTTTCCTCTGGATTTCAAATGTTTTCTGGGTTTGTTTATACAGAATATGCCTTGAATGGACCTCTTTTCTGAGGGAATTTCTCAGTTTATGAAATCCTGCTGGAATACCAAGTCATTCTGCCAACTCTACATCATCACAAGTGGATGAATGAACATCTAGAGGCTAATTTAATTCTGTGACCAAAATCTTACTTGCCTATGTCTAACAAACACACTTTTGTAAACTTTCCACAAAGTAAAAAAGTTTAGAATATTGTTTAAAACCACTTAAACATTCCCTTATTCTTTTTCTATTCAAAAATACATGTTCTGTCCTCTTAATTTTTCTTAATTTAATAGGTCACAGAGATCTTATATAAAACTAGTAATAATGACTGACCAGATTCACTTTATAATGGTTATCATTTTTAAAGATCAAACTATCATCTTTACCACTTTCTTCCCAAATAAATTTTCAGTTTTATTAACATAATGGTAGTCATAATCTCATATTCTTTCTCTGTCTTTTATCCCGTATTCCCAACCCCCAATTACTAAACTGATGCTTTTCATTTAAGAAGTTAACAAAGAAATGCAGGAATTGGCATAAAAGTAACTTCGTTAACACTTAGTGCTTCTACATGGCCTCAGTTGTGTTCTTAGGAGGTCAGCAAACTATTTGAAGCTTTAGGTGCTATATTTTCCCTACTACATTAGTTTGAAAAAACTGTAGATTTTCAGCCTTCTCTAAAAACATCATCATCATGATATGGACTATAATTATTCTACAGCCACCCCACTTTAATAATAAATGCTGGGAATATTAAAACAGTACATGGAATGCCTTAAAATGCATTAAGCTCTTCTCTGATTAAACACAAAATTTTAACTCTTACCACAGCCTTTTATTCTTAACTCACAATCAAATTCTTTTGGCAGTTAATCTCAGCACTTAATGTCATTCACTCCAATAAAACCAATCTTAAATGGCTATAAATGCCTTCCCCACTTCTCTATGTGTTTTAAGAGAAACCAGAGGAGAAGCATAAATGGAGTTCAGTCACTAAGACTATGTACAACACAATTAGGCTGTTACACACTAACTTCCGCCAGAATATCCTATTTGTAACTTTTCCCCATTTCTGTTGAACTCTGTCTAATCAAGAGTTGGCACTCAACGAACACCACTGATCCTGGTGATGATGATGACAAACATGGCAACATTGGTGGTTAGTTACCTAGGTCCAAGCACCACTCTATTTAATTATCATCACTGTAATAATAAAAGCACTAGTAGTATTTAAGAAACCGAGGGAAAGGGAGAAGTATCTTATCCAAATTAACACAGCCAGCATGTGAACATAGACAGTTTGTTCTCAAACCCTGTGTTCTTAATACAGCGTCCAAATGATAAAACAGAATTACTTTCAAGAACCAATACTCCAGGGGGGCAGAGTCAAGATGGTGTACTAGGAGGACGCGGAATTCACGTCTCCTCACAACTAGGGCACCTACCAGGTACCGGTGGGGGACCAGAGACACCTAAGGGGATGGGAGGAACCCCTAGCGACCGGGTAGGACGTGGGACATGGGGGTACTGAAGAGGGAAGAGAAGTGGAGGCGGGAAATGACTGGCGCCCCTGAGGGGCAGCTGGGGGAGGGGAATGGATCCCACGCCCAAAGGGGGAAATTGGGGAACCACTGGGAGGGCAGAGGTCAAAAGGGAGAGTGGCCAGGTTTCCACTGCCCACTTGGACCCCCAGGAACCTGCTGAGATCCTGGGCCTGATCCTCTGCCCACTGAGGCCCTCTCCAGACGTGCGGGTCCTGAGGGAGTGGGAGGGAGGGAAGGGGGAGCAAAAGTAAAGGTTGGACCTCCGGGACCAGCACCCCTGAGGGGTGTCTGGGGGAGGGAAGGAGTTCCTACACCCAGCGGGACCCACCCATGGTTAGGGGTCTAGTGGCCCAGTGGGGGGGGCGGGTGGGGGAGACCCTGCTGGAGACCGTCGGGGAGGAGTATGAAGGAACGGAAGGTAACACGGCCAGTGCCTTCTGTGTCCACTTAGGCACTGGGAAGCCTGTTGGGCTCCAGGGCCTAATCCTCTGCCCTGGGAGCCTCCCTCCTGCCCCACAGAGCCCCGGCCCCGCCCCACACCCTCACTCAGGGCCCTACCTCCAAACTCCCGAACTCCACACTCTAGAGGCCCTCCTTTTCACGCGCTACCTCTCCCCTTCTGTGCAGGTACTAAGCAGAGGCCCCACCCCACGCTTGAACGTCGCCCCACCTAGGCCCTGCCCCACGCTCAAAAATCACCCCCCACCCGCCTAGGTCCCACCCCACCCTAAACCCTGCCCCTGCCTAAGTTCCACCCCTGCCTAAACTCCGCCCCCATAGCCAAGGCTGTTTTTCTTTTTTTTTTTTTTTTTCTTTTTTCCTCTTTTAGATTGGGGTTCTGTTTTACCCTGTTGATTCATTGTTGTTGATTCTTTTACATTTTTACTTTTCTAAAAAAATCTTTTATTTTTCTAATTTTATTTTATTCTTTATACTTTGTTAGTGGTCTCTCCTTTTGGCTTGCCCCGCCCACTCCCCACTTTTTTTTTTCTTTTATCTGCTGTGGTTTTATTTTACCTTGTTGCAGTTGTTCCAATTAGACTTTTGTTTTTCCTAATATATTTTTTATCTTTCTAATTTTATTTTCTTTTATATTCTTTAATATTGTACTGCTCCTTTTTTTCTTTCTTTCTTTCTTTTTTTTTTTCAAACTGTGCCATGAAGCTTGCAGGATCTTCGTTCCCAGGATGGAGGTCAGGCCTGAGCTCCTGTGGTGGGAGCTCTGAGGCCAAACCCCTAGACTAACAGAGAACCTCAGACCACAGGGAACATCAATTGGTGTGAGGCCTCCCAGAGGTCCTCATCTCAGCACCAAGACCCGGCTCTATCCAACTGCCTGCAAACTCCAGTGCTGGATGTCTCAGGCAAAACAACTAGTAAGACAGGAATACAAGACCACACATCAAAAAAAAAAAAAAAATGAAAGGACAAAAAAATATGTTACAGACAAAGGGGCAAGGTAAAAACCTACAAGACCAAATAAATGAGACGAAAGAGGCAACCTACCTGAAAAAGAATTCAGAGTAATGATAGTAAAGATGGTCTAAAATCTCGGAAACAGAATGGAGAAAATACAAGAAACATTTAACAAGGATCTAGAAGTATTAAAGAGCAAACAAACAGTAATGAACAACACAGTTACTGAAATTAAAAATACTCTAGAAGGAATCAATAACAGAATAACTGAGGGAGAAGAACGGATAAGTGAGCTGGAAGATAAAATGGTAGAAATAACTGCCAGGGAGCAGAATACAGAAAAAAGAATGAAAAGAATTGAAGACAGTCTCAGAGACCTCTGGGACAACATTAAATGCATCAACATTCGAATTTTGGGGTCCCAGAAGAAGAAGAGAAAAAGAAAGGGTCTGAGAAAATACTTGAAGAGGTTATAGTTGAAAACTTCCCTAACATGGGAAAGGAAATAGTCAATCAAGTCCAGGAAGCACAGAGAGCACCATACAGGATAAACCCAAAGAGAAACACGCCGAGACACATATTAATCAAACTATCAAAAATTAAATACAAAGAAAAAGTATTAAAAGCAGCAAGAGAAAAGCAACAAATAACATACAAGGGAATCTCCATAAGATTAACAGCTGATTTTTCAGCAGAAACTCTGCAAGCCAGAAGGGAGTGGCCGGACATGTTTAAAGTGATGAAAGGGAAAAACCTACAACCGAGATTACTCTACCCAACAAGGATCTCATTCAGATTCGATGGAAACATTAAAACCTTTACAGATAAGCAAAAGTTAAGAGAATTCAGAACCACCAAACCAGCTTTACAACAAATGCTAAAGGAACTTCTCTAGGCAGGAAACACAAGAAAGGAAAAGACCTACAAGAACAAACCCAAAACAATTAAGAAAATGGTAATAGGAACATACATATCGATAATTACCTTAAATGTAAAGGGATTAAATGCTCCAACCAAAAAACACAGACTGGCTGAAGGCATACAAACAAGAGACCGTATATATGCTGTCTACAAGAGACCCACTTCAGACCTAGGGACACATACAGACTGAAAGTGAGGGAATGGAAAATGATATTCCATGCAAATGGAAATCAAAAGAAAGCTGGAGTAGCAATTCTCATATCAGACAAAATAGACTAAAATAAAGACTACTAAAAGAGACAAAGAAGGACACTACATAATGATCAAGGGATCAATCCAAGAAGAAGATATAACAATTGTAAATATTTATGCACCCAACATAGGAGCACCTCAACACATAAGGCAAATGCCAACAGCCATAAGAGGGGAAATCAACAGTAACACAAACATAGTAGGGGACTTTAACACCCCACTTTCACCAATGGACAGATTATCCAAAATGAAAATAAATAAGGAAACACAAGCTTTAAATGACACATTTAACAAGATGGACTTAATTGATATTTACAGGACATTCCATCCAAAAACAACAGAATACACTTTCTTCTCAAGTGCTCATGGAACATTCTCCAGGAGAATCACATGTTGGGTCACAAATCAAGCCTTGGCAAATTGAAGAAAATTGAAATCGTATCAAGTATCTTTTCTGACCAAATGCTATGAGACTAGATATCAATTACAGGAAAAAACTGTAAAAAATACAAACACATGGAGGCTAAACAATACGCTACTAAATAACCAAGAGATCACTGAAGAAATCAAAGAGGAAATCAAAAAAAACCTAGAAACAAATGACAATGAAAACATGATGACCCAAAACCTATGGGATGCAGCAAAAGCAGTTCTAAGAGGGAAGTTTATAGCAATACAATCCTACCTCAAGAAACAAGAAACATCTCAAATAAACAACCTAACTTTCACCTAAAGCAATTAGAGAGAGAAGAACAACAAAAAAAAAAAAACACCAAAGTTAGCAGAAGGAAAGATATCATAAAGATCAGATCAGAAATAAATGAAAAAGAAATGAAGGAAACTATAGCAAAGATCAATAAAACTAAAAGCTTGTTCTTTCAGAAGATAAAAAAAATTGATAAACCGTTAGCCAGACTCCTCAAGAAAAAAAGGGAGAAGACTCAAATCAACAGAATTAGAAATGAAAAAGGAGAAGTAACAACTGACACTGCAGGAATAGAAAGGATCATTAGAGATTACTACAAGCAACTATATGCCAATAAAATGGACAACCTGGAAGAAATGGACAAATTTGTAGAAAAGCAGAACCTTCTGAGGCTGAACCAGGAAGAAACAGAAAATATAAACAGACCGATCACAAGCACTGAAATTGAAACTGTGATTAAAAACCTTCCAACAAACAAAAGCCCAAGACCTGATGGCTTCACAGGTGAATTCTATAAAACATTTAGAGAAGAGCTAACACCTATCCTTCTCAAAATCTTCCACAATTTAGCAGAGGCAGGAACACTCCCAAACTCATTCTATGAGGCCACCATCACCCTGATACCAAAACCAGACAAAGATGTCACAAAAAAAGAAAACTAGAGGCCAATATCTCTAATGAACACAGATGCAAAAATCCTCAACAAAATACTAGCAAACAGAATCCAACAGCACATGAAAAGGATCATACACCATGATCAAGTGGGGTTTATTCCAGAAATGCAAGGATTCTTCAATATATGCAACTCAATCAATGTGATAAACCATACTAACAAACTGAAGGATAAAAACCATACGATCATTTCAATAGATGCAGAAAAAGCTTTTGACAAAATTCAACACCCATTTATGATAAAAACTCTCCAGAAAGTAGGCACAGAGGGAAACTACCTCAACATAATAAAGGCTATTTATGACAAACCCACAGCCAACATCGTTCTCAATGGTGAAAAACTGAAAGCATTTCCTCTAAGATCAGGAACAAGACAAGGTTGCCCACTCTCACCACTATTATTCAACATAGTTTTGGAAGTTTTAGCCACAGCAATTGGAAAGAAAAAGAAATAAAAGGAATCCAAATAGGAAAAGAAGAAGTAAAACTCACTGTTTGCAGATGACGCAATACTATACATAAAGAATCCTAAAGATGCTACCAGAAAACTACTAGGACTAATCAATGAACTTGGTAGAGTAGCAGGATACAAAATTAATCCACAGAAATCTCTTGCATTCCTATACACTAATGATGAAAAATCTGAAAGAGAAATTAAGGAAACACTCCCATTTACCATAGCAAGAAAAAGAATAAAATACCTAGGAATAAACTTACCTAAGGAGACAAAAGACCTGTATGCAGAAAACTATAAGACACTGATGAAAGAAATTAAAGATGATACAAACAGATGGAGAGATATACCATGTTCTTGGATTGGAAGAATCAACATTGTGAAAATGACTATACTACCCAAAGCAATTTACAGATTCAATGCAATCCCTATCAAACTACCAATGGTATTTTTCACAGAACTAGAACAAAAAATTGCACAATTTGTATGGAAACACAAAAGACCCCGAATAGCCAAAGCCATCTTAAGAAAGAGAAACGGAGCTGGAGGAATCAGGTTCCCGAACTTCAGACTATACTTCAAAGCTACAGTAATCAAGACAGTATGTTACTGGCACAAAAACAGAAATATAGATGAATGGAACAGGATAGAAAGCCCAGAGATAAACCCACGCACATATGATCACCTTATCTTTGACAAAGGAGATAAGAGTATACAATGGAGAAAAGACAGCCTCTCAATAAGCAGTGCTGGGAAAACTGGACAGCTACATGTAAAAGAATGAAATTAGAACACTTCCTAACACCATACACAAAAATAAACTCAAAAGGGATTAAAGACCTAAATGTAAGGCCAGACACTATAAAACTCTTACAGGAAAACATAGGCAGAACACTCTATGACATAAATCACAGCAAGATCCTTTTTGACCCACCTTGCAGAGAAATGGAAATAAAAACAAAAATAAACAAATGGGACCTAATGAAACTCAAAAGCTTTTGCACAGCAAATGAAACCATAAACAAGACAAAAAGACAACCCTCAGAATGGGAGAAAATATTTGCAAAAGAAGCAACTGACAAAGGATTAATTTCCAAAATATACAAGCAGCTCATGCAGCTCAATATCAAAAACACAAACAACCCAATCTAAAAATGGGCAGAAGACCTAAATAGACATTTCTCCAAAGAAGATATACAGATGGCCAACAAACACATAAAAAGATGCTCAACATCACTAATCATTAGAGAAATGCAAATCAAAACTACAATGAGGTATCACCTCACACTGATCAGAATGGCCATCATCAAAAAATCTACAAACAACAAATGCTGGAGAGAGTGTGGAGAAAAGTGAACCCTCTTGCACTGTCGGTAGGAATGTAAATTGATACAGCCACTATGGAGAACAGTATGGAGGTTCCTTAAAAAACTAAAAATAGAACTACCATATGACCCAGCAATTCCACTACCGGGCATATACCCTGAGAAAACCATAATTCAAAAAGAGACATGTACCACAGTGTTCATTGCAGCACTATTTACAATAGCCAGGACATGGAAGCCACCTAAGTGTCCATCGACAGATGAATGGATAAAGAAGATGTGGCACATATTTGCAATGGAATAGTACTCAGCCATAAAAAGAAACGAAATTGAGTTATTTGTAGTGAGGTGAATGGACCTAGAGTCTGTCATACAGAGTGAAGTAAGTCAGAAAGAGAAAAACAAATACTGTATGCTAACACATATATATGGAGTCTAAAAAAAAAACAGAAAATGGTTCCGATGAACCTAGGGGAGGACAGGAATAAAGAGACAGATGTAGAGAATGGACTTGAGGACACGGGGAGGGGGAAGGGTAAGGTGGGACGAAGTGAGAGAGTAACATTGACATACGTACACTACCAAATGTAAAATGGATAGCTGGTGCGAAGCAGCTCCCTGGCACAGGGAGATCAGCTCGGTGCTTTGTGACCACCTAGAGGAGTGGGATAAGGAGGGTGGGAGGGAGATGCAAGAGGTAGGAGATATAGGGATATACATATGCATATAGCTGATTCACTTTGTTATACAGCAGAAACTAACACAACATTGTAAAGCAATTATACTCCAATAAAGATGTTAAAAAAAAAAAAAAAAGAAGCAGCAATACTCCAATATCACAAGATTCTCAGCTGCAAACAATCTAGCTTCAGTAGAAAAGGGAAGTAAAGACTTTCAGACAGCTCTTGGAATCTCCTTCAGGACCAGAAATTCAGGCTCTGGGGCCTCGTAACCAAGAACAATGCCCAAAACACACTGCAGGAGAGCTCCTGTCAGCCAGCACTGCCGCCCCCCTGATCCTGCCCAGAGCACCCCACCAGTGGGGCCTCCAACAATTAGCTGGTCACTCGTACTGTAACACTGGTCAGAAGAATAGATTCTGCACACAAAAGGCTTCCACCTTTTCACCATGGAAGTTCAGCTTGGCAGATCTGAATTCATCATCCAGTAAAGTTCATGTGCAGCTACTGGCTGTATATGAATGCAGTTTTAAATATAACTTGAAGTTATATTTACACTATGTTTATAAGTATAGATTTAAGTGAGCATATGTTCAAAGTCTATAAAAGAAGACATAATACAAAAATGTGTCAGATTTTGGGGTTAAAGGTGATTTTTTTTCTCTTCAGAGCATGATGACCATTTATTAAATATTATTTTTATTTAAATGCAGACTTGGAAATGGACAGTAAGCAGTACTTAGGTTTTTTTTTTTAAGTAGTATAAATACCTTACCTAATGGGGTTATAGGTGATTTCTTTACTCCTTTTTTTTTTCTGGTTTTAATGTTATTTATATAAGAAATAAAAATTCAGAGGGGAAAAATATATCTTTTCCTTGACAAGTATACAATATCTTAAAAATGTGACTGGGTTTCATGTGTGTTCTCAAAAAAACACCACTGGACCAGAAAACACAATAGCTGATGCCCCTTATTCTACAGAACTGCAGCTTACACTGTATTAGATTGTACGAGGTTCTCCCGAAATTTGGGTGTGCCCAGCGTATCAGCAGCTCCAGAGAACTGTGTGTCTCAATATTTAGAAAAGCCTGATTTTGATAGAAGACACTTGCATTCTCTTCTCAGTGTCAAAATGACCTCCCGAGGCTTGCACCCTTTCCCCAGATCAGAGGGAGCTAGCAAGGCCGTCTTCACTGATACAAACACAGAGGTGATTCAGGACGGGGTCCCCCACAGTTGCCTCTCTCTGCTTCACGCTGGCCCACCCACAAGCCACCTGCTCTGTTTTCCTCTCAACATGTTCTACAACGATGAACAGGGAGAGAGGGAAGCCCACAGGCAGGCCCACTTGCCCCAGCCCTGCCACAAGCCCGCCCCACTTGACTGAAGAAAACTAGATCACGCCCAGCTTTGCCCTACATGCGACAGTAAAAGTGCTAGAAAATCTATTCTGAATATAAACTCGTTCAGCTTTAAGTTCCAGATATCAGGGAACATATACTGAAACCTATTTTTAAGCATAAGCACACTGAAAAGAATCAAATGCAGGTAACATTATGATGAAAGAAACAGACACCTTACTTTAAAAAGTTTTTCTCTTCGAGTTTCCCATACATAAAATTCTAACCACTTAGGGGGCAGTCATCATTTCAATGAATTGTGTCCAGCGAAAAGGGAAAAAGAAAGACACATTTGCCATGAAGCTAATTTATGGTCTCACTAAATCCAGAAGATTGAAGGATTTCATTTAGTCCATCACGAATTCTTAGACCAAAGCAATTTGATTAAAAGCTCTTGGGGAAAAACAAACAAAGAAAAAAAACCCTGAACTTAAGTCAGCCAACAAATATTATAATTATATGAGATAACACACGTCCCACAATTCTGAAACGCTAACACCAAGGAATTTGTCCCTCTAAATAAGAGGATAGTAAAATTAATTTTTAAATGAATTTTTTCAGAAATTAGATTAAAATAGGTATAATACTTTATAATTTCATATAAATTATATTCTTAAAACAATACTGGGTATCAGTTAGATAAGACTAATACTACTGTATGCAGATTAGGAAATGCAGACTTAGAAAAAGTTACCAAAACATACATAGAAGCATCTAGTTCCTAAAGGACAAAGCTTCTCAAAACTCCATCTTGCAACTCCAAGTCCTTGAGACCCAGCTACTCCCAGCTCACCTGTCCACCTTGTCTAAGATGCAGCTCTCATCCTCGTGGCTAGGAGATGGCATCTTCCTTCCAGACAATGACATGAATGAAGAGCCTGTATCATACGATTTACATTTTCCTGTATACACATTCAATATGCTTTTCTGATGGTTTCTCTATATTTTCTCACTGGTCCAATGTTAGACTCAGTCGAAATACTACAAAGGCAAATGTTCTCCTTCAGAATTTCTTTTAGAATAAAAATATGCAGGATTCCTGCGAATTTCCAAAATGACTACATTAAAACTGAACTGCACCAGTATTCTGACGATTACACAATGTCCCAGGAAGAAAATCAGAGGAAAAACATGTGGCTGCAAACCAAAAAACAAATAAACCAGCTGAGAAAGCCTCTGTTTTTAAAAATCTTAATTTTAAGCATTCAAAAACATCCTTAGAAGGAGCTTTCTTTGGCTCTTGGGAGACCAGCACTGCTGTTTCAAGGGCTCTCAATAGAATTGCTTTTGTCTAAGAGTTCATGAAACCCTTCAGATTTCTGGATTTAGTGAGCCTATAAATAAGTCTCATGTTGAATTTTAATTTCAAGTATTCTTCCTTTCTTCCTTTGCTTTTTTCATTACACTCTGAATTCTTTAAGGCAGGGGTTCCTTTTATCTTTATATTTTTTTAAATTTATATCACCAACATTTACCATAGGGCCTGGTACATATGAGCCTTTAAAATGATTACTTAAATGAAGAGTAACTCTCCTCCTCCCGTTCCTGAACATGCACACAACCCATAGCCAACACACACCCTTTTTAAGAGAAAATGCAAAAACACCGCACATCACAGACACTCAGAATAATAAATATTCATTAGGACAACATGTGAACACATGACTGAGACAGCACTGCTAAAGGGAAGACTTTTTGTTTCCAACAACTACGGTGCCTCACAGCAAGTGATTTTAAACTTCATAAGAAGAGTAAGAGAGTAGCATGGTACTAATTGATTTTTAAGGCCTAGAAATTTTGGCCATACTAAATACAGGAGAAACATCCAGTATGATTTGGCCTTTGCTGTCACTTTGGGAAAAGGACTACAACATGACAAAGTTCATAACAAACAATTATTATTTTTTAAAAGACATCGGTAAATAGTGAGATTAAAAAAATTAGTGAGATGGATGACCTCAGGGAAATGGTGCCCATGGCTAGACTATGAATAAGGATGCTTGGAAAAAGCAGTGACTGGTTCATTATATAATCAGTTTCCTCACCCTAACCAAGCTCCTAATCTTTACAACATCCAGGTAGAGAATGCCAACAGGTAGTCATTGCAGGAAATCTGTGAAAGCCAGGTTTGACTCTTGATTCAGTCAGACCAAATCCAGTACCAGGAAAGTAGAGATGGTGGGTAACCTTACTGAAAAGCTACATGACTCACCAGCAATCAGCAAGGTAATAAGTACTTTGAAATAGCTCTGAATATGGTGAGAAACTTGGTCTGATCCACTTATACTCTGACCTTATACCCCAGAATTCCAATCTGAGGAAACCCAGCATCTCTACCTCTATATCAGATGGGGTGACGTTCAGCTGGAAGGGATAGAAAATCCAGAACAATAGTGGATTAAACAGGGCAGAAATTTGTCTCTTCCAGCAAAGCAATTCTGCTCCAGGATGCCCCGGGGAACCAGGCTCTTTCCAGCCAACACCCCAGCATCTCTAGGGTGCAGGCCTCACCCTCGCAGGTAAGATAGTGGCCTCTTAATTCCAGACAGCAAGTAGGAGAAGGGACTTTGAAGAAGAGAGACAAAGGCTGTCTTTCAAGGAAGGTTCATGAAGCTACCACATGAAACTTGCCCTTACTCTGCAACAGCCAAAACTCAGTGCCATGGCCACACACTCTAGCTGCGAGGGAGCCTCTGTTCTGGGAAGTCACATGCCTGGTCAAAATCAAGGACTCTACCACTGTGGAAGAAGGAGAGAGCAGATACTGGGGGAAACTACAGTTTCTGCCACGAGTACCGTACTCTACAAGTGAACTCGATGACCATAAACCAAGCTGCTGTAATAGTCAACAATGCAACAGGGCTAAGAGTTAACTCCCTACTTCAAAGCTGCCTTGATTCCCCTCTTGTTTAATAAATCCAAGCCACTTTAAACTCTTGGTATATGGTATTCCTTTGAGAGGGCTCTCCAATCATTGTTATGATGAATTTCATTTCTCCAACATCATTGGTGAGCAAGAGAATCTAGGGTTGGAAATAACACCAATTTTAAAATGTGCTATTCATTTGATAAAAGACAAAGACCTCTCTGGTGCTTTCAGTCCAAGACACTATCCCCTCAGTATAATATTTACTATCTTTAGGAATGAAGTATTTGATTCTCAAAACACAAAACTTTTTTCCTCTCTTCTCTTCTGAGATCATTACAACACTGAGAAAATTAAAAAGCAACTTATTTTATGAGACATGGATGTTTCATTTCATTTCAAAAGAGAAGGAGGTATTACCATCCATTCAAAGGACCCATGATGATTTTGTGTAAATCTTCTTCTCAGTCTCTCCTCACTTCACTAAATCCAGTACTTAGTTTTGTACATTAAGTAAGTACGCATTTAGAAGCCACTCCTATTAAGTGTTCAGTTCGTGTATTCAGTAATTCAACAAATATTTATCAAGCATCTGTTTGTTAACACGCTCCATGTGCTGAAGAGTGGACTCTCAGAAAGAATGTTGCATAAGACTCTGGCTCACCAAGAGTTTTACATTTAAAGCGTACTGCTTTGGCTAAGCAAAAAACACACTTTCAGAAATGAAGAACTGCCTACAATTTCAGTATAGTGTATACCTGTTGTGTTCAGTGAGTACAGTAAATTTCTGTACTCACTGAACACAACAGGTATACAAAGAAGTGAAACGACCAAAAAAAAGAAAAATCTTCTCATACTAAGTTCTTTCAAATGACTTGATAAAATGTACTCTGGCACAAAATGGTATGCAGATAATTTGGGTGACATAATTCTAAGAGAATGAGTCAGAAGCATCATCACTTTTTAACCCTGACCCTGAATTTGGTCTGAAACTTCTATATGTTTTTAGGGGCATGTGAGAACAGATGATACTGTAACACACGAAAATGGAAACATTTAAAATTCATAGTAGCACAAAACCATTACTTTTCCCACCAGATCCCTTTAACTTTAATAATGTCTGACCTGGTTGGCCAATAAGTTCTAAAAGCAGACAGAGGAAAATTGCCAATATTAGATACTGCTGGAATAATTTTTCATTTAGAAAGATTTTACAAGTTCTTTTAACAACAGGTCACCAATTCTGTAGACACTTAATTTTCTTGAGACGGTAGCCATTGAACAGAACAGGTATATTATTATATGCAAAACAGAATCCAGCCAAAAGCTAGACTTCATATATTCTTATTATCCTTACACATAAAGTAAAAATAAATACACATCCACTCCCACACACACAGTTATATACGCACCAATCCAAATCAAAGAAAGTGTGGCAAAGGAGACGTGAAAGAAAGTTTATTCATTTATTTCCCAGGGTGAATGGCACAAAAGCCAGCATCCCATTAACTGTCCAAAAGAGGTGATATACTATACAGCTGTGACTGGATAAAAAGTCTGGACAATCACACATTTATAATTTTCATATTACACCAATGAAAAGATTTATAAAGGCACAATTTAAGAGTGTACTTTGCTTAAGTCACTTAAAAGAAGCAAAGTGACAAGAGGAGCAAGCAATTAGCTGCTTCTTCCAGTACGACAATTCCAAGTGACTTTCTTACATGCTCCCTTGTTTTAGTCAAATATCATTTCAACACACAATTACCCTTGTGCTTTGATGCAGCTGTCATCTGTTTTGTTTTTAATGCAAATACCTGCTTATTGACTGAAAATTTCTCACATTATGGTTTGTAAACTGCTGCCTAGATGTTGCTAGTAAATGACCTGGGCGATATATCACTTTAAGACCTCTGAGATAACATTCAGCCAGAGTAGCTCTAAGGTGCATGCCCTGCTCGGAAAAGTCAGAGAGCTACCGTGTGGTCACACAGAGAACTGGACAAGGGAGAAGTTCTCATTTAATTTCTCTCCCTGAGATTGTCAGAAGTTTCCTTTCACAGCTTTACAAAAACACCAGCCTCCAGATTGGCAGGGTATTACCTCTCTCATAAGAGCTTTTACACAGCCCTCATTTATCTTCACAGCAAGCCTGTGCAAAGAGCAGAAACTCTTGCTATCCACACAGACAAACTGGAGTTCCCAGAGAGTTCAGTGACTTGCCCAGGGCCATGCTATCTGTCAGGACAGCTGCAAAACTGGCTCTGGAAGCCAGACCTCCAGTCCTGTCTCAGATATGCAGGCCTGGATCTAGCGGCACGGGAAAGGTGATGGACCCTTTCCAATGCTCACCTAAAAGAATACATTTCATAAACCATACCTGATTAATTGCATTTTAAAAAGCAATGGAACTTAGTTCAAGTTTTTTTCATTTCAAGTTGATAGGGCCCAGATTCTTCACAATTATACAGTTATTTTTTTAAATCATACTTTTACTGACTTGCACAATTTTTTATCTTTAGCATTTACTAACATAGCTCATATCAGATTGTCACTTAATTTTAGATGATATGTTCAAGATATATTCATGTGCATAATTTTAAAAGGCCAAGAAAAGAGGAAAATATTAAAATGTGTCTGACCTTTTAAGTTGTATTCAAGAGATGTCTTGCCAATTTTTTTTTTTAATTTAACATATTAACTGAAAACACCGTTCACCAATACAGTATGTTTTATCAAACAAAAAGAACTTTATGAAAGAGCAATAATTATTTTCTTTAAAAGAAGGTTACAGATATCATTACATTGACTTTGTATACACTCCTTCTGGAAATAAGATCCTTTTAAAAGAATAACTCAAAGATACCATCAAGAAACTAAAAAGACTAGGAGAAAATACTTGCAAATCACATATATCTGATAAGTGACTTGTGTCAAGAATATAAAGTACTCAGGACTTCCCTGGTGGTCCAGTGGTAAAGAATCCGCCTTCCAATGCAGGGGACGCAGGTTCGATCCCTGGTCGGGGAACTAAGATCCCACATGCTGCAGGGCAACTAAGCCCACGTGCCATAACTACTGAGCTCGCGCACCTCAACTAGCGCCTGCGTGCCGCAAACTACAGAGCCCACAACCTCTGGAACCCGCACGCCACAACTACAGAGTCCACGCACCCTGGAGCCTGTGCACCACAGCTAGAAAAGAGAAAACCCACACACCACAACTAGAGAGAAGCCTGCGCACCACAACGAAGATCCCGCGTGCTGCAACTAAGACCCAACACAGCCAAAAATATAAATAAATAAATAAATAATAAATAAATCTTAAAAAAAAAAAGAATATACAGTACTCTTACAACTCAATAATAATAAAAAGACAACCTAAGTAGGCAAAGAATGTGAACAGACGTTACTCCAAAGAAGATATACAAATAGCCAATAAGTGCAGGAAAAGATTCTCAACATCATTAGCCATCGAGGAAATGGAAATCAAAGCCACAAGAAGATACCACTTCATACCTAGCAGGATGGCTATAATCAAAAAGACAGACAATACACATGTGTCGGCAAGGATGCTGAGAAACTGGAACCTCATACGTTGCTGGTGGGAATACAAAATGGTGCAAACACTTTGGAAAAGAGTATGATAGTTCCTCAAAATGCTAAATCATATTACCCAGTAATTTTACTCCTAGGTATCTACCCAAGAGAAATAAAAACATATGTTGACACAAACTTACACACAAATGTTCATAGAAGCATTACTCATAATAGCTAAAGAGTAGAAACAACCAAATATTCACAAACTGATGAATGGATAAACAAAATGTGGTATAGTCACACAATGGATTATTAAGCAATGAAAAAGAAGGCCACAACAAGAATGAAACTCAAAAACATTATGCTAAGTTAAAGAAGATGGTCATATGATACAATTTAAATAAAATGTTCAGATGGGTAAATCCATAGAGACAGAGAGCAAAATAGTGTTTGCCAAGGGCTAGGGCGAGCAAAAGTAGGAATGAGGATTGACTGCTAATGGGTATCTAGTTTCTTTTTGGGGTCATGAAATGTTCTAGAATTAGATAATGGTGATGGTTACAAAACTTTGTGAATATACTAATACCAGTGGTTTATAAACCACTGAATTGTACACTTTAAAGGGGTGAGTGTTATGTATGTGAGTTATATCTCAATAAGAAAAATGCCAATTAAAAGATTAATATTTATACAACATACAATAATTTAATTTCAAATTAGAAAGGAAGAAAGGAAATAAAAGAAGAGAAGAGAAGAAAAGAACAAAAAAGAAAAAAGAAAAGGAAAGGAAAGAAGGAAAAGAAATCTAGGTCAATCTCAAAGAAGTAGCTGTGATCATGGGCCCATGTCTCCCAGTGAGACCAAGCTCCCAGATGGAATGCAGTCACATATACATTAAGTCACATAAAGTAAGGTATTTGATCTTATATATTGTATTGTAAAACTTTTAAGCAAAATATGCTCTTTAATAAATTGTATTTTTCCCATAGCTTATTTTAAATACTGTAAAATTATGTGCTCAAACTCTTCTGTGAACTACATTATTGACGTTCTTCACGTTTCATTTCCCTGAGACACCAGAGGAGATGATAACATTTCCATGAACACAATCTTGGTCCTCAAACTATCCTCATTTAGGGATGCCACTTCCCACCCAAGCGACAACCTAAGGTAACAGTGGAAACAATGGAATGTGCAGAAGAGCTTTCCAGTTCATTTTCAATTGGCACCAAGCACTATTACACCCACTGTTCACAGATTTCCAGTGACACGTAAAATTGTAACAGTGCACTTTATCAACCTAGTGAATACAGGGACCAAGAAAACACCTGTTGTCACCATTACCATTGATTAACCCAGAAAATGCCACCAAAATGGCAGTAGAGTTAAGAAATCAATTCCTACTGCTTTGAACCCAAACTCAAAAGTCACTCTGTGACTTCCAACCTGTTTGGGTTAATCCCTAGACAGGTGGCAACTTACTTAGAGTAAATTAACTGCCCCCTAATTGTACAAAAAAAGCTTGCTGATAATTGACAGGAATACAGCTAAATATGATTATGCCTGTTGGCAATATAAAATCTGCAAATAATCCTTAGACGTTAAAGGAATAATGACTTCTGTAAACAGATTTTAATTTAACAGAAAATATTTTAAAATAAAGTTTAGGTATATGGTTTACTAAGGAATTGAAACAAGCATCATAAGCCGGTAGATACAGAGATACTGTGAGAGGGAATTAAATTATCCCAGACTGGTTTTACTCAGAAGTTTTTTAACCTTAATCCTGTATGGCTTATTTTGGATGATTTTCCAACCAGATACTAAAAAGAAATTTCATTGAAGTACTACAGTCACAGGGTTTACACAATGGGGCTCCTGAATGCTCCATGTCCACAGCCCCTCACGCAGGAGACCTCTATCATCTGCTCACTCTTTGGCAAACATGCTTTCCTCCATGTGTACAGAGTTGACCAGCATAAAACAAACTTCTTCTCCCTATTCTCACCAACCTCAAAAAGCAGAAGTCAGACTTTCTGTCTTCTTTATAGTATTCATATCTATTCCATTAAAAAGAAATCACATAAAGCCAGTATTTCTAAAGTAATGTAATCAAAACCTCTGAAATACCCATACTCAAATAAGGTACAATTGTAAGTACACTATATAAAATATATGATGTGTGAAGCATATCAATATTCTATATATATATATATGTACAAAATATATGTAAGACTGCATAATGCACAATATGCTTTGGAAAATCCAGCATCAAGGTTATCTGCTATGACTTACTATCATCAGAGACAAGGAGGTGGGTGGAATTCTGGAACATGGGTAAGATAAAGCTCATGTCAAAGAAAAAAAAAAAGTCCTCGTCCTCAAGCAAGCTAACGAAGCAAGTGATAAGCTATGAGTCAAATTCCCACTTCTACAATCAAAACTTATCATAGGAGCCCTTGAAAAGGGAGTGCATCTGTCATATGTTAATGACTTCAAGCCGTTCACTGAACTTCTAGGTGTACAGGAAAACTTAAAAGCACTTCACAACTCCTTGTGGGTATAATTAGCTTGTTGCAATTGTTGGCAATTCTCATCCTGGGACTCTGAAAGGTCACTCCACTGTTTAAGATACCAAATTTGGAGTCACTCTCCCTTCTGACTGATTAAGCACACCCTACAATTAGTATACAGCTGCACCTGTTGCAAAGCTTCTTTCTTCAGTGATGTAAATGGGGCCGGTGAACAACATTCTAAATTCTTGAGGGATTATCAGACCTCGGAAACCAAGCAACGAACAAGCCTGATGTCTGCTGTTGAGGTGATGGATGGTGGTCACAGCCTGACCACAAGCAGAAGCCGTGAAGCCATGATCTTTATTCTTTATAGACAATCCCAGCTAGCACAGGTACCATATTGACCTGACTCTCAATCTTGTAAGCAGTCACAATGCAATTTTGCTATTTAACAGAATTAGTTTTTTTACGATCTAGCTGAGTTTCTACAGAGAACAAAGAGAATTTCAAAAAAATGTTTTAAAAGCCCAACTAACTAAAACAGAGTTATATATATATATATATATATATATATATATATATATATATATATATATATATATATATAACTAAATCATGGTTAAGGAAAAATGCCGCTGGTCACATATGGAGGAAAATCCTTCTATTTTATGAAGTTTGTAGCTGAAAGCTGCAAATTCTCCTGTAATTTACCAATGCTTTACGAAAAGTGTTCTCACATTTCATAAATTGTCAATGATAGTAATTTTACCGCCATAGTACAAAATAACAATATAGATATTTAAAGGATATAGCTTTTAGTGCAAATCTATTTAGGAAAAGAGATATTAACTTAAAAAACAGATTCATAAAGTGCGCAAAAATTTGATATAATTGTTATTAAAAAGTGGTTGAGGCAAGTCTTAAAGCCATAAACTAAGTTTGTCTTTCCTCCCTTCTTTTCTTTCCTTTTTAATGGAACAGAAGTACAGAGGACAGGGCTCTAAAGCCCCCTGTCTCTTTAAGCCATGTCAATCACTAGCATTTTCCACTACATCACAAGAAATGATTCTTTGGTAGCCGATATATGTGGCCACATAAACAAAAAAATACAGTTAAGCCTTCTTAAGTGAATGATATTGTGCTTAATAAGTCGTTTAAGCAAAGTCTCTTATTATCATCATAGTATATAACATATCTCTTATACTTACTTTCCCCCCATATATAAATTCTTTTCAAAACATGATTGGAATTTTACAAAATAGGGAAAAAAACTTTTTTAAAAAGAGTTTTACTACATTATTGTTAGGTAGGTACACTTTCTTCTAGTGTATTCAATTATGGGCACAAATACTTTTCAAAGGCTGACTGAAATAATATAAAAGGTGAGACTATTTCCAAATGGTGAGACTAGTTCCAAATTAGCATTCCAACTCAAAGCTAGCAGGACTAGATTACATTTTTACCATTCCCTTCCAAAAATATTGTCACCTGATATTTACTTTACAACAAATAAATATATTTCCTAGTGAAAATATTTCCTAAAAGGAGACACGGGTATGTGTGTGTGTGTGTGCATCACCTTTATCTACTGATATACCTCCTTTTAAAAGTCATTGAATTAAATGATGAAATTGTCAATTCTTTTAGGTTTGCTGTTGGGTCTATACAGTAATCAAATTTATAAAACTATAAATTATATTTAAATTTATTATTTACAAGCAATTAATTATAAAAAACAGCCAGGTGGCTTTCATTACATAAATTACTGTTAATGACAGAGACCTCATGCTGCTACTGTATTTAGCATTTGCATGTGTCAAGTGCACATAGCTGTGTGTAACCACCCTCTTCAGGGTGGAACCGATCACTGATGCACAAGGCAAGCTGCCTACTGCCTAAGTTTCGATCGCATCCTAACTAGTTGTTTGAATCCTAAATATTCTCAAGGTTGTAACAACTGTCTGCTACAGAAACTTGTAATAGTATTCTGCTGAAACAGCTTTAAAACCAGATACATAATTACTGAGCATCAAATAATGTTTAACTACACTTAGCTACTTAAAATCCTAGCTCTATAATTTAAACATGACCGAGAAATGTTCAATCAATTCTCACCGAACCAAGTAAGGGATCTACTGATGTCTCAGAAATGCAGCCTTTAAAATGATGTTTAACATGTTTCTTCCCACCACAAAACTGTAAAAAAGAAACTGACAATAACGACAATAACTTTTTTTCAGAGCTCTGTTTCCCTACTTTATTTAGCCTTTTATAGTGATCCTTCCAACTCTACAGTGGGTGTAATTCCCTTCCAAAGAGAATGAAGAATTTGACCTCTTTAATCTATTCTGAGATAAAGCATGAGTTTCAATGATGTAACAGGAGAAAAAGATCTTGTATTGTTACTCTGAATTAAATGCAATTCTTCACCAAATAGAAAGTCCATACCAAAGAAAGCAAATAAAAATAAAGGAAGAACTTCATCCTATTTCAAAGTCTATCCCAACTAGAGGCCTAAACAATAATTCTACTATAGTCTTCCTTTCTTAAAAAAAAAATTTTAACACAACATTATAAAGCAACTATACCCCCCCCAAAAAAATTTTTTTTAATTAACTAAAAATCCCATATTGAGCTACCTCTATGGTATTCAAGGACTGACTGATTAACACGTTATCTAAGGGTTCACTTTTCCTCCTCTCTTAAGAAGTCTGCCTTTCAGCCATTTCATCAGTTATTAACCACCACCAGAGAAGTGGGTAATGGAAAGGATGAGGAGGAAACGCTAAGTGTCTTTAGCCACTGAGTAGTTACTCAGAGGAACACAGAGAAAAGGGGGGGCATAAAAAATGGCTAATAGTTAAGGAAAGAGAGTCTACATACTTACCCAGTATGGCGATAAAGTAACAAAATGAAATTTTTCAGTGAGAAGGCAAGGACTAATTTATTTATCTCCAAAGTAATCATCCTGGAGAAGGGAGTAGGGTTTGTATATTTGCCGCCAATGTTGCTGCCTTTACTCAAAACAGAACTTATCTGTAGGAATCACTTTAGAACCACTTTACAAGTTATACAAGAAAGTCAACCTCATAGTCACATCTTACATCTTATCAAAATACAGGGTGGTCACCAAGTCTGGAAACACAGACAAATATATAATAAATAGCTGTTACTGAATTGCAATACATGGCAAAATAATGATGTCTCCAGACGTTATGGTCACCTGGTAGCATTAGCCGCATTACTTATCAAGCCTAATGATGTTTGCCTATCTCCAAAAACCAGATTCATTCTCAAAGTACCAGAGTTTGTCACCACTGGAGATCTTTAAAAGACTGTGCTACGTGCTCTAAAAATACTTGTTAACAAAGAGTCCCAAAAGCATCTTGGCTATCATTAGAATGTGTGTCCAGTAGGAAACAATATTTATCCTAGTACTTTTTTTTTTTAAATGAGTCATCATTTTGTAGTTGCAGTACATGAGGAAGGAAAGTTCAGTTATCTGTAGACACTGAAGAGTTGGGTAAAATACAAGATGGAGGGACTAATAGTTTGGCCGGTACTGGGGGACATCACCCACCAAAACCACCAGCGCCTTCCACTGGGGTGCTGGGAAGCATTCATGAGTACACACTGCTAAGAATTAACAGTATGGGGAACTCCCTGGTGGTCCAGTGGCTAGGACTCCACGCTTTCACTGCCCAGGGTGCGAGTTCAATCCCTGGTCGGGAAACTTAAGATTCCTCAAGCCACGCAGGGTGGCCAAAAAACATTTAAAAAGAATTAACAGTATGTGAAATTCATACTCTTTCTCTCTTGTTATTACACTATAATTTTCAACAGTGTAACAAGATTTTTCATGTCTTTCTAATCTAAACTTGGAACAAGAGCTTTATCACCATGAACAGAAAATAGATTTGAGAGCTGCGTATCACTAACAGGCTGAGTGTTTTGGTGTATGACATAAGTGAATGATTCAGTGATGCTGTGGGCAGGGCATGGTCATGATGAGCTTTCAGAGGGAAGTCTAGAAAAGCCAGTCAGCAGTGCTGTCTATTTTTATGATGCTGGAAGTTCTGCAGTTGGTAGAGCTCGTTGGCGTCATGTACCAGGCAGGACGTGAGGATTTTATTCAGACGGTTACGAGTTCCAGCCCCAGAGAAAGCCAAAACCAAAAGTCTGATGGAGATGGTTAGGATAAAGCATCTTAACCTGAACAGAAAGTTGAAGACTTTCTGCTTTGGAAATTGCCATACTATTTGAGATATTATGGCAGATTGAAAAAAAAAAAAAGAGAGCCCTCCAGAAACCACACAGGCAGTTCCTGGGGTGGATACCCTATAGCTGCCCAGCTGTAAATCCCCCAAAGAGAAAGTTCACTGAGGTTTAAAAACAGGGGGCAGATCACTTCAGGAGATCCAGTTTTGCAGAAAGATCATGTCAAAAATCATAAAGGCACCTATTTCACATGGTCCAGGTGGGTAAGAATTGTACTCGTCTCCACCTGAATCATGTGAGCTTCATGGCTAAGTTATGAAAAGAAAATGGAGAATAAAAAAAGAAAAAGGTGAAATCTCCGATTACACGTCTGTCTTGAGTCCAGCTACCACAGTTTCACACAAAGACCTCCTTTCTTTCGAAGTTATGTTGTCCTCAGGGGTAGGACTCTTAAACATGGTACCTAGTGTCAACCCCTGATGAAACCCCAGTTGGTAAGGTCATTCACATTCTAAAAGGGAAACTACTCCTCACACCATGGAATGTTAGTATTCCACAATAATTTGCAGTTGAGTAACTGCTGAAAAGGACCTTCTGACCATTTATGTTTGGGGCATCAAAACACTGTAGCATTGCTTCCTAAAAATAATATAAAGAAAGTACTTTGAACCACAAGAAGCATATCTACTGGCTGTCTCTCAAGAATAAAAGTCAGTAACTGAGTTAGAATTAACAACTGAAATTGAAAAAAAAAAAGCAAAAAATAAAAACAGATCAAAAACTCTATCTACAAATGTTAATAGGTCAGAATTCTTCCAGGGTTGAATTTCACCCAGGTTTATATCAAAGTTTTAGAAACTAGTGGAAACAATATTTAGATGGAAATCATAACACCAGTAATAGTTCTTTTGGTATAAATGGTACCACAGTTAATATCTTTGGCATGTGGCCATGGGTTTTTATACCACCACCGGAGTACTCAGTTAAAATCCAAATTTCTACTAAACCAAGCCATAAACAAATCTTCAACTGAAAAGCTCTGTCTACTCATTTATAATCTGTTACCTGGAAAAAAAGCAGAAGGTCTCTCTGGCCACCTAATCACCATATCAATGACACATGCCACAAGAGAGAAGCACTAGTTTATTTGATTGATCATGGTAGATAAACTCCAAATAACAGAGAAATTAACAAATGCTTGACATTTGCTCAACATCCATTATTCTGACACTGCTTTCAGAATTTCAAAGCCTGGGAGTATGCTTAATCAACATTCATATTCCCTCGTGAGCTACAGGCACCATATTGCACCCCGCCTTCATACTGATGAAAACTGCATATTGGCCATTTCCAAAATGTTCTGGGACTCCACACAGGGCCCCTTTTCTCTCTTGTTCCTGCTCTGCAGTTTTCTTTTAAACACTTCCAAGACAAAAGCATCTGCCAGTTTTTCTCTCTGGGGATGTATGCAAAATGAACTTAACAGTTTTAAGGCAGGAGTAACCCTCACATCTAAATTCATTCATAGGACAGAAAAGGGCCTAAGAGGCCTCTCCAGGGACAAAACCCTGCTGAAATTCTCCCCACACACAACAGTGGGAGCTTTATAAAATCTAAGTCCAGACAATTTCCAATTCAAATGCCCAACATAGCATGACCTTTGTCAGATCTCTGAGCCCAAGATGCACCCATGATTTTTTATTCTAACCAGCACAGACATTAGACAGGGCACTACTGCTAAGCAGGAGGTTCAATATTTGCATGCTCTTCTATTGTGAAAATGTAACAGTGACAGCACTGTGTCAAATTCTTTTCCCTCTAGAACTTTAACTCCATAGGAGAGGCATGGCTGACAGATGACTCCCCAACATCTGTGTTATGTACACTGCACAGCTGAGGAGCCCCAGATCACTGTCAGAACATTGCAGAGATGACCTGCGCCTTTCTTATGCCTTCTTCTTATCCCTGCCCCCCACCAAAATATATATACATTCATATATATATATATATATATATATATATATATCTACAATACAAATAGTGCGAGTTTTAACAAAATGTAAAAACGGCAAGTCAGATGAACATAATTTATAGTCATTAAACTGTTCACGTAGCAGCTCAATATATGTTGTATAGATGTCCTATACCAAATAATTTATCAGACCTGACACAGTGCACACCATATTGTTTTATTTAGTACACTTACTAAAATTTCATGGATCAAGCATCACTTCTGAAAGCACAGAGAAAGCACTAGAAAGTATTTATTCATCTCCCGTGATTTATTTTGATTACCCTTACAGCTACATGATAAAGTGGAACTCACAAAATTACAAGGTTAAGGTTTACACAGCCATTGCTTCATCTACTAAAATATAACAAATGGCTTCATGTCTGATATATTTTACTTTCATTTAGTGTTAAGTAGTACACTAGGCTAAGCACTTAGCTGCCTACTGAATATTTTAATATTTTTAAATAGGACTTAAACACCCTGACCCGGAAAGTGGGGGCTTAAGAAACAACTGTAGAAAGAAGAGCAAGTTCTTTGTATGGTGCCAGATAGAACAATACTGGCCAAAAAAGAAGAAACACGCTTCTAACTTTTCTTCTCAAAGGGATCATAAAAATAAACACTGGTCTGTACTAGAAAGTTCACAAGAATTCACTAAATGCATAAAGGACCACGATACCATGCTAGGCACCAATGGGAGGAGTTGGAAGATAAAATCATAGCAAAACACAGGGCTCCTATCCTTAAGGAATTCACTATCAGTGAAATAGAAAGTGAAAGACAGGAATGTATATTTTCCAATGGTCAAAGAAAAACAAGTAAAAGTAACTACAGTGGTCAAAGAAAAAAAAATCTTAACCAATATTCAAATATTCAAGTGACCAAAAAGAAGGGGTCGGGGGGAGGGATAGAGAAAGAGAGAATAAGACGATGGCACTTAAGACTCCTTTACATCAATTTTCCTTTAAAATGTTTTATCTGGAGGCAGGTCTCCCAGACAAGGAAGATGAGATGAAAAGGGTGATAAAAAGATCAGAAGTGGGAGATGAGAGCCCAAAGTTGAAAAGGTCAATATAACTTTTCAAGAAAAACACGAAAGTTTGTTGGCCTCATCATTTTTGAGAGAACCATTAAAAACTTTATCAGATCAACTGCCTTGGGAAAGAATACTAAGGGGGAAAAAAACAACTTTCAATTTCCAATGAACTATTTTGTTTAAAATGATGCAATAAAAGTGAGATGAAGATAAGACAAGGAAAAGATCTTTCTTAGGAACTAAATTTCGTTTCCATTTATGAGTGATAATTGCCCCAAGATACCTACAAAATAATAACCTTCCCACAGGTATTACTCTCACGTACCCAAAGAGACTCCATATGTTTCAAGGTGCAGACATTGCAGTACAGAAGCAAGGCTTAAGCTTCTCAAAAACTCTGCTTCACCATCATATGACAGGAAAGCTGACAGTCAATGAGATACTTCAGGTCGAGCAAGAAAATCATGAAGCCATATTATATTGTACTGCAAGTTAGGCAGCAGAGTGACTTTAGATGAATAACAGGTTACAGTAAAAATACTGAAGTGTCTATCATACTGCACCCTCAGAAAGGAAAGATAAAGACTATGAAGTCAAATAGAGTTCAATATAAAAACAGTAAAGTTCCAATCTCCCCAAAGAAAAGAACTAAAAATAGGAAAATAATCTTGCTCAGTTTAATACATAATGATAATGGCACCTGAAAAATCCCTGTAAAGAACAATTTACCCCTTGCAGCTTTATGTCAGAGCAAAATCACTTTACCCATATTGAAGGGGTCATGCAAAGATGAGCCCCAGTATTAACAGACTGGGGTTTCCAGGGGGTTGCGCCTCAAAAATATTCAACAACGGTTAATTGAGAGCATGGAAGAAAAGAATGAGTTTGAGTGTTGCAAACTCTTGCTGGGACCCCTACCATCGCCATCAGTCTGGCATTTTATTTCTAAACAAGAAATATATTTTACCTTTCTGAGATTATTTTCTGGTTACAAGCCAACCATTATGAACCTTTCAGTGAATCACTAAATAGGGCACTTAAAGGGATAAACAATTATAAAAATAACTCTGTCACAAGTGCATACATTTTATTTTATTTAGTGATGTAATAAGCTTAGGGGCATATATCAGGTCCAAAATGGTCTTGGTCATTAATTTAAGCAATAAATCATAGGTCTTGCCAACAACGACGGCAAACAGACGCTAACAAGGAAATGTATTATTTAATATTGCCACGTGTTATAAAAATGTAAGTGTGTTTAAGACATGTTTTAAATTTTTATAATAATATGCATTTAATACATTACTATTTGACACATGCAGGAATCAGACTTATAGGTCCCATTCTGTAGCTTCTTCTTCTGTGAACATGAGAGCATATTCTGGATTTTTTTTTTTTTTTTTTTTGAAACAAGAGGGGAAATCTTTAAAGTGCATGCTTGCAACAATATCTAATTGGTTGTCTTGCTGTTTTGTAGTAAATAATGTCAACACTGAAACTCATTAAAAAGAAGAAATCTATGTACTTTGCCAGGACAGAAAAACTGAACATTTTTAAATCACAATTTTTAAAGAAGCCTTATAGTCTAAGAAAGTATAAGAGCACTTTTTAATCAAGTTGCCAACCAATTTTTTTCACATTCATTTTGAGCACGATCCCAGACAAAAATATACTAACTTGATTAACAAGTTCAACAAAAATGTGGAAGCCAACTAGCTAAGAAAAATCCTACTTTATATCTTCATGCAAAAATCCTAAGAATCAAACAGTATCTCAAAACACAAACTCATTTAAAATTGAGTCTCTCTTCAAAATATGTCAAGCCGTAATATTCCCTTAATATTCCTTTCAGATCAGTAGGCTTACATATCTTAGCAGCAGGTTCAACCCTCCTAGTGAAAGGGCTTGGGAGGGAAGGAAGGACTTAGGGCCCAAGGAACTTATTTAAAACCTCTTTAAAAAAAAAAAAAAAAAAAGAGCTTTTTTAACATCAACAAGATGCCAACACTGCTAAAAGCATTTTTCATTTGCACACTATTTTGTTAGAGTGTCCTTTTCAATCAACTATCCTAACTGCCAGTATGGTCTTCCCCCTTTCTTGTGCAGACAAGAGTCCATGCCTTAGAACACTTGAAGAAGCAGTGCTTGGAATATGGAAACTAAATTTTCTTCATTAAATCTACTGAAGCAGATATTAAAAATGCATTTAATATACTGGCGATGGTCGGTGGGCACCGCTGACTGTGACAGGCCAGTTACTGATGATGTGCCATCAGATGGCCTTCTCAGCAGGCGCCTGGGTCTCAGGCTGCTGAAGGACAGCAATATCTTCCCTCGTGCGTAAGCTCTATTCATCTCCCAAGTATTTACTAAATCACAGGCCTCTGCACACACAGCCCACGTTTCAGCGTATGCTAACAAATGATGGATGGCCTCATCAATTCGTTATGTCCTGAAAGCATGGTTTCCTGCCATTCCAATCACCAAACCTCAGTGCTCCAGAGCTGATCAGTCCTGGGGAATATATTTTGCAGGCTCGATTAAAAGAGTAGAAGTTCTTTCCATTAGAGTCTCTGACACTCTCCCCCGACTGTTTGTCGTTTCAACCAATTATTTGGGTAGAAGAATCACTAAGTATTCAGACAATATAACGCTGGCAGGTTTTTTCCTGATGTTTGCTAAGGTGCAGTTTCATCTAGGACAAAACTGTTGAACTACTCACTAGTAAAATTTATGTTTTAAAACATTTTTTCCTTCTATGCACAGCAGGCAAAACCTTAAAAATAGTTTATATCATATTATAACGTAAATGCATTAGCAGATGCATTTCAAAGAAACTTTCAAGGGAATAACCTGTCTCTAAATCATCTAAACCTTTTAAGACAATAATTCATGAGAGTTCTCTTAATTATAATCTAGATAAAGGTACAAAGTACTTAAAAATTCTTCTGACAGTTCCAAAGTTAGATGACAAAAGTTCAACTTGTCAAAGAAATAAACCCTCTTAAAAGAAGATGTATTTTCAGTTCCAAGGTTATATATGTCAGTTGTCTTTTCTATAAGCCATAAGAACATTTTTATTTTTAGCTAAGGCTTATCTACAGAACAGAAAATAATAGCACACTCAAGCCTCTCACTCAGAAACAGTAAACTTTATAAAAACAGACAAACTTACCACAGCTAAACAGATAGCTGAGCTTTGAGGAAATGGAATGGCATTAAAAAGCTACACAACTTGCTGTAAATAAGCTCCTGGAAATGCTAAAAATTAAAAACAAAAAACAAAAAACTGCCAGACTCCCATTTAGCCAATAGCTACATAGGCTCTGAAGTACCCACAATCAGCATACGTTCTGCCACACTGCCCTGCCATTCACCTCAACCTTGACCTCAAGATTAAGCTCACTTTTATTGTGCACAAAGGTCACCTGTATTAGGTCAAAATTCAAAGTCCCTTGTCAGAAAAGGTTGATATATTCCAACCTTTCCTTCTCCGTGCATCAAATTTTTCATGGTAAAGTCATATTCAGCAGACAGTATATTCAGCAATTTATTGTGCCACTGTAATACAGTGCAGAATACAATTGTTCAAAAAGCTATCACATGAATAAAATATTTTTCATGAAAGTGTACCAGACCTAGTCTCCTTACACACCTCTAACATGAAAACTAACTGAGTCTTGTTTTTACAGTTCACAAGAGTTATACAGCAAATAACTGTCCTCAAGATACAATCTATAGTATAGTTATGACTTTTACTTCCATAATCTTTGGCTACAGGCAACTATTTTTCAGAGTGTTGCTCAAAGTTTTTAAGTAAAATTTTTTTAAAAGCATGAAGATCTCTAACCAGTTTTAATACTTTTATTCCAATCTGGCCTAAGCCACTTAAGTGAAGTAGGTCTAAAGCTCAAAGCCTCTCTGACCTAGAACTTAGAGGAAGATATGCTCTATAATAAAATAGAAAAGGAAGGGTAAAAATTACTGTATTGTCCAACTCATTATTATTGCAACTATATGATCAGCAGAACTGCACAAATAAGATAAATTGAGCAAATTCTTTGCAGGCAGCATTCTAGAATACACTGTAATTAAAAATAAGCAAAGCCTTAAGGAACAATAAATCTATTTTCTTTTAAAAAGTTTCTGCAATTTCTTTGTGTTTACCATAAGGTCTTTTTCATAATCAGTATTAGCACCATGAATAGATTTTAAGATTGTTTAAAAACACTAGTTCTAAAAAAATTTTATTTATTTATTTATTTTTATTTTTGGCTTCACTGGGTCTTCGTATCTGCGTGCGGGCTTTCTCTAGTTGGGGAGATTAGTGGCTACTCTTCATTGCAGTGTGCAGGCTTCTTCTTGCGGTGGCTTCTCTTGTTGCAGAGCACGGCCTCTAGGCGCACGGGCTTCAGTAGTTGTGGCGCAGGGGCTTAGTTGCTCCTCGGCATGTGGGATGTTCCCGGACCAGGGATCGAACCCGTGTCCCCCGCATTGGCAGGTGGATTCTTAACCACTGGACCACCAGGGAAGTCCCCAAATTTATTAATCTTTATATTAAACACTAAAATCAATGTTCACACTCGTGTGATGATCTGTGGTATCCAACAAACTCTCCACGCCCTGGAAGACTCACTTGAACTTATATAACTACTGGACTCAAACTACTTCCTGGTGCAGAACCCAAATATCTTTCATAAATTCATAACCACCTTGTTATCAAGGTGAGGCAAGAATATAAAAGAGCTTCCAGAATATGCGGGGTTGGGGGGAGTTGCATTTGAGAAAAGTAATTAGACAAGAACATACTTTAAAATTCTCAGGTTTTAACATTCCCACTTATTCTGTCTTAGGCAGCGATCATGTTACATAACCATTTTCTATCCTGGGGGTGGGGAGTGGGGGGAATCAATCTAAACCTTGATATGCCCATTTGTCATCAACATAAAAGCACATCGTGGTTGCCAGTATCATCTAAAGACTATATTTTCACCATAATTTGCTAAAAGCAGGTTTCCTATTACCCAGGGGGTTAAAGAAAAACACTTTGGAAACCTAGAAAATAAAGAGGCTCGTTTAGGTAAAATCTTTTCAGTTCTAACACTGAGTCTATTATAAGCATAGATACCATCACAACAAGCATCCTTAAATCAACAACGGTAACAATAACAGCAGCAGCAAAATTAATTTGACACAGTATCAGGAACTACGCTAACCATTTTCTATGTACTATCTTATGTCAAGTTCATAACAATCCCATTTTATAAACAAGGACACTGAGGCACCAAGAGGTCACCTGGCAAGTAAGTCATGAAGCCGGAATTCATATGTCTATTTCCAGAACCAAGTTCTTTAAACCAATATAAAAAACTGCCTCTACAACAAAAAACTGAATGACCTCCTGGAGTTCACAGTAATAGGGTTTTGCTTCCTACTGATTTATACAATAATTAACCGTAAGCAGAGTGAGCTAAATAAACCACCCAAGGTCAATCACAAGCCATGGCAACTCTGTCAAACTCAATACCACTTGGCCAACCCACCAGTGTGGGCCCATCCCCACAGAGAATTCCACTTGACATTCTAAAATTCACATATGCTTGGCTAATATTGTTAATTTTATTGTCCACTTCTGTTTTAGTTGTATGTTGCCATATTATTTTATTACTGATACTTTGGACGTAGAAAAGAAATACTCACATCTGAACATGTGATAATTAAGTCTTTACAAAATTGTACTAAATCACATGGTAATCAATTGGCTATCTCCCAATCTTTTTTCATTACAATTGCAGAGATACTTTATTTTCTTTTTTATATTGGAGTAACTGCCAAGGAAAGATGTAACAACTAAGCTTGAAGTCTCTCTTAAAATAATTTCTGACATGATAAACCCTCAGGTATACCACTGGAGCATTTCTAAATTCCTAAAGAGTGAATAATCACTACATTTAGCCAATGAATCTACTCTGAAAGGGATTAATTTTCCTAAATGAGACATGTATATAGCTTTTGTTTTTTTAACTAAGCAGCATTTTCCTCAGGTCAGTTCAATCAAATGTCCATTATGATATGTTTCATAACACCGACAATATACTAGGTACTGAATGGAATTCTAGTTCCCACAATAACCATAGTGGGGGAAAAAAATATGTATCTTCTCTCTGGACCAAAAAAAAAAAAAAAAAAAGCCGGGGGTAGGGGGGAAGAAAGCCCAACTCACAAAAATATTATAATTTCTAAGAATAAATGAGGCACAGATGTATGTGTTATGAGCCCTTTGTAGGAAAAAAGCTATGCTGATGGTATACAATGGCTCAGGGGCTTAAGAAATGCCTTTGGTGGCAGTGGGGAGGGACAGGGGAGCCGAGGTTTGTAGCATGGGCCAATGTCTGTGGTGTAAACACTCCCACTGTGGCTGATTTTAAGCTACCGATGGGAGGTCACAGTGTGTAGAGTGGGGAAAAAATGCTTCCGATCAGCTCTCACAAGCTGGAAAGAGCCAGCTCCAGCTCCCATGGGCTGTAGGCCAAATTCAGCCCACAGACTTGTTCTGTTTGGCCAGGAAAATGTTGGCCCACACACTGTTTTTCAAAATTCAAACAAATTGACAACACTTAAAATTCAGGATCTTTTTTTTTTCTGAAAAAATCAGATCTAGAGCTGCTTTCTAGAGAATAGAAGACCTGGCAGCCCTGGGCCCACATTCCAGCACGGCAACAGATGGCTGGCGTAAGGTTGCAGTTGCCCTGCCCGTGCACACAACTGTCCTTTCACTTTGCCATGATCCCAACCCGGCCAGCTCCATTCCTTCACTCCTCGCTGATACCAACCTGGCCCCTAGACTCCTAGGGCATTCGGTGATCTTTAATTAAAGAGCATGAAGGGAGAGTTCTGCCTTCAAATGTGTAACTTTGGTCAAATCCTCCCTCAGTTTCTGCCCCTCTAACACTAACCATTTGACTAGATGATCTCTAGTTGCCATCTCAGACAAACACTCTCCAAGTCACTGAATCTGAAATTATGAGAGAGGTATGCAGGTCCCTCTGGAGAAGCTTTTGCGATCAGCATATGAACAGCTCCAAACATGTCCACCAAAGTGCAAATAAAAATTTTAAATGTTATGAACTGGAGGTTAAATGTATTTTTACCTTAATATATATTTTAGCTGGCCTCAGGAAATAAGAATTTAGATAATGTTAACTTCATCAGTTAACAATGATGTTTGTGAGCTATTTGTTACATCTAGGCTGTAGGGGTCTGTGGGGTTTTTAATGCTATACAACCAAGAGTCTCTTATATCCCCAGTCCATTTACTATTTTAGCTAAATGGGGCTTGAAGCGCGAGTTAATTTCAAGTTTTATTAGCTTTCCTTACCAATATTATCAGCAAAAACAAATAGCAGTGTAATATACCTTAAGCAAAAGATGATATCAGCTTGGAAGAGTTGTAGACAGAAATAAAAAATCGAAAAAAATAAATTGCCAGTCTAATTTCATGTGTGATTGTAGTAAGATGCATTTAAATGATGCTTCGCTTTCCCACATCCCATCTACAAAGGAGGCCACCTACAAAGAGCCTTATTCCCCCACAAGTCTTAGACACCATCTCACAAGTTATGGAATCTTAGGGGGCTAAGGTGTGGCAAAGGCATGAGTGACAAACCACGAGGTAGTTTCACCCTGCATTTCTATTCATCCTAAAGTTGAAGTTGGGTACCCACAGCATTCTTGGATGAAACATACCCAGTTCTGATTATTTGAGAGTGATCACAAATACCCATGACAAACGCTAATTCATAAACTTGCTGAGGGTAAATCTGAATCTTCCATACCCCTAGGCTGATGTGGGGAGCAGCAAGTCAATTAGCTGAGAACTGAGTTTAACTTTGGTTAAAAAGTGCATTAAACTTTGTAGACCTTTGCCATCCTATATAGTGCTAGCTGCCTATTTGAGGATTTTCAACAGCCATAAGCGATAACCTTTGTAAATATCAAGGGTCTGCTATGCCTCCTATTTCCTAAAACAGGATAAATACAAGATCAGAGTTTATATCTCAGCCTTTCTAGGGCCTAAAGCAAAGGACAGGTCTAACAATAACCAAAAGATTAAAAATAAATATGTGAGTTATGTTAGAGAGGGTGAAAATGCACCATCTTTTTTAAGTCTCAATCTTGTATATGACTACTGCTCCCAGGACACCTCAGAAAAAGCCTGAGCTTCACACAGAATTGCTCCAATTCACGTGAGTCAGCATTCAGTCAAGGAAAGACCCAGTGCTTACGTATTTAACTGAACAACAGTATCAAGAGACATGAATCCACCTTACTTTTTCCTCTACTTGCATTGCTTTGTTTCAAAATATTTATTCCCATAGTGCTGAAGTTATTTCTCTAAGTTTAACAGGTTTCAAACATTTTTAGCAGCTGAATCTCAATATTTAAAACACATAAAAGAAATAAGCCCTGAGATATTTTAACATTTTACTTTGGATGGAAAATTGCAGAGCTCTCGGTTTCCTCAATGAGACTGTGGGTTTTATCAGGTCACAGTTGGAACACCACACTAGGCTAAAAAATGAAAACAAAAAACCTTATTTGCTGTCTTGAAGGAACAGAAAAATCACCTCTCAGTCAAGAGAAGGCACTTGAAAAAGCTGACATTGTCAACTGTATCACCGCTCTTTGGCAAGAAGGAAGCTTTGGTTTATAAGGAAGAATTATTAACTCTTAAATACGTTATCAAGACGCCTCCTGAAAGGTAGGGACGGAGAGAAGGAAGAAAAGTAGAGGCAGGTGTTAGTTCCCCAAAGTGGCCAGGAAAGGGCTGGATTCATGACCAGCTGTGTACCATTATTAATCCATCATGCACAGACTGTTCCAAGCTGGTTTCAAACCTATAGACTGAATCATCCTGGATCCAGCTGTCTGTCTGCTCCCCTAAGAAATGGAGACTTGTCATTCAGTAAGAAGTTGTAACCAAGCACATTTCCAGTGTTCACCATATACCAGCTCACCACAGAAGCAATTTGAAGGCAGAATGTCTAAAACAAACACTTGAAGACACTTCCCACCAAGAAAAAGACAACTGAAAATAAAAGGAAGGAAAATTTATTCTTTACCCATCTCCCGTATGATTTTCATTCCAGTATATAACTTTTAAGGTCACTTTTCATACCTACTCTGAAAAAGGACTTTTATATTGCTTGACTGCTTTTTTTAAGGAAAATTGAACCTATATGGCAAAATTACACAAAATGTGTAATAAAAACATAATGGTAAATTCAGTCAACATTTGTTGAAAGTCAAATTATAAAATATTATCACCCTATACATCTATTGAACATTTTTCTCCTAGGGAAATATATAATTCCTCTTTATTGTACCAGCAAACATTCCGGGATGGGTTATTACTTAGTAGACTAAAGTTTGATGCCTGAATATAGACTTAAAAATGAAGTCAATAATCTAATAACATAAAAGTCTCCCCCTCAAACTAATAAGAAATATTGTCAGCATATAGATTCTTCTCAGAATAACACTATCTGAGGTTTTCGTCAAATATTCCTTTGCAGGAATTCAAGCTCATCTCACTTTTACAACTACGCAAATGCCAAGGGGCACAAACATCTGATAAAAGCTAAGCACTTCTTTCAGAAAGTGAAGATGCCATATACTTAACAAAATAACCTTCCAGGAGAGTCTTTAAAGCTAGGCTACAATGCAGCAACAAAATAAAAACCTGAAATCTCACAGAGTAAAAAAGCATATTTTAAAAGATGACTAAAGGAAATATATGAAATAATCATATTCTTAGGCCAATTTTTAGACCAATTTATTTTCCAGTTTGCACTAATGATCAATACAGAAGTACTCCTAGGTGTATTTCCTAAGTATATGAGTATTATTTTTGAAGGGCATATAAATTAATTATATTTCCTTGGCAAAAATACCAAAAGAATTTCCAGTTCAATAATAGGCTGACTTTTTCTCCCTTTATGAGCTATTCTCACTCATGATTCTGGAACTCAGGTCCACCATAAATAACATTAGTATAGAAAATTGACCAGCAACTGAGTACCAACCTTCAATTCAATTGAGAGAACAAGGCCAACAGAAATAATCTTCCAACTTTAGTAAACCACGCCCTACAGTATTAATTATATGGGCAATGTGCTACTATTATTCTAAAAAATCAGTGACTCTAGGTTTAAAAGTCTGGGTTTTTTTTTAATGGCGTTATATATTGCTATGAAAGATTTAAGGCAAGTTTCTGATATCTGGGCCATATTCAACTAATGATCAAAATCTGTGTGTTCACAGCCATACAATCAACTGATCCATATCAAAGCAAATTTGTGTCTTCTATGTTTCAAAGGTTACTACTCAGACATTTCTTCTACTGTAGGCCATTTACTAAATTCTAATAATAACAGTAATCATATTTACCATCCATTAAATACTTACCAGGACCTCTACACTGTACTAAGTGTTTTACATGCCTTATTTCACTTAATCCTCACAACAGCCTTAAGGAACTGAAGAGCAAGGGGCAATAGAGCAAGAGGAAGAATCTGGAGTCAGACTCTGCCTGGGTTTGAATCCTGTTTCTCCTACTTACTAGCTGTGGAGCTTCATCCCTCCTTTTACAGATGAGGCAACTATGACTCAGATAAAAAGAGGCAGAGCCAAGTCATTTCCCAAGAACAAATGGTTAAGGAAGCAGAAACAATGAAATACAAGATTTCTTATGGGAAATGGGGACAGGTTAAAATGGATCTGGAGGGGGGCGGGGGGGGGTGTTCAAAAAAGGACAACTATAACCAATGGTAGCACCAGATGAAGCTAGGCCACCTTAAATGCAAAAGCTAAGGAAAATTGTTGTGCTTGTCCCAAGCAGGTCCCTTCGCTACTCCACTCCTAACCAGACTAGATCCCTAGGTCCGCTGCCAAGAACTACTAAGTTCAATACTGGCAAATACACAGCAGAGCCAGCCTTAACTCCAGTTCTCAGAGTCAGGTGAAGACCTCAAGAAAATGAGCCGGGTGTTTATCAGTTTAAGCACAGGGAGCCCAGCCAAACGAGTTTTTAACTACTTCTTTTGAGATTTCTCTAGGAACAGCCTCATAATAGTGAATGGTTGCCTATATTGTAAATGTTGCAGACCAAGACAAAAAAAAAAAAAAAAAATGCTTAGAAATGTGGAAGGCACCATTAGAAAAACCCATGCAAGGATTCCTAAGAGAAAAAAATACAGGAACAAGGTAAAGACACTTATTTGCTTAGAGATTTATGTTATCAAGAGTTTGACTTACGACTCATTAATATAGGCATAAATAGCAACCAAATAACTAATGCACAGCAAAGGAACTTGGAAAAATTAAATTGTGCCAAAGGGTTATTTACCAACAAAAGAATTTCCAACAAAGTTATATCTTCTCTAAGAATCCGTTTTGACTAACCATATGTGAACTCACTGTACAACAAATCCTTTGGTTTCTAACATTCTATGATTCTAATAATTTATAGCTATTAGATGTGTCTTAAACTCTTTCCTCAGACTACAAGTTATTCAAAATTAATTACTACATTATCCTTTCTGTTTTCTAAAAAGTATCCAAATAGTGCCACAAACATAGTGAGCACACAGTGAGTTATTACAGACCAAATGCTGTAAGAGGTGAATAAACTACAAGGACCAGTGAAAATCATGGGCTGACTGTAGGATGGATTGTTTCACATAAAATGGTGGTAGAGGATGATACTAGTTGACAGAGTACTCCAGTGAGAGTAATAGAAAATCACCGATAAGGGCTTCCCTGGTGGCGCAGTGGTTAAGAATCCGCCTGCCAGTGGACACGGGTTCGAGCCCTGGTCCGGGAAGATCCCACATGCTGCGGAGCAACTAAGCCTGTGAGCCACAACTACTGAGCCTGTGCTCTAGAGCCCGTGAGCCACAACTACTGAAGCCCGCATGCCTAGGGCCCAGGCTCCACAACAAGAGAAGCCACTGCAATGAGAAGCCCGCGCACCACAACAAAGAGTAGCCCCCACTCGCCACAACTAGAGAAAGCCCGTGCGCAGCAACAAAGACCCAATGCAGCAAAAAGTAAATAAATAAATTTATAAAAAAAAAAAAAGAAAGAAAATCACCGATAGGCAAATACCCACAGTAACTATTTCATGCAAGAGCCACTGATGGATGCTAAAATCAGAGCGAAAAAGTGTGAGGTGAGAAACTGGATATTTGCAGAGTCTCAAAGGATATCCCCACAAGGTAATTATTGGAAAGCGAACTTTACAGTGGAGAAACTTGGCAGATACCAACCCTTAACCAAGTGAATAATGTTAACCTCAGCAGTAATAAGACTTACAAAGTCAGATCCCCCTTGATATGATGCCCTGAGAAAGGCACAACATCACTTCTGGGGTATTTACGCCAAAAATGTTTACCCTCCTCTGATCATGAGAAAACATTAAGCACAAACTTAGGGACATTCAACAAAATAACTGACCAGTACCCTTCAAAAATGTCAAGATCATAAAAGACAAAAAAATATTAAGGAATAGTCATAGCCTGGAGGAGACCAAAAAGAAGACATGACAACTAATCTAATGTGTGATCCTGAAATAGAAAAGAGACAGTCAAAAAACAAACAAACAAACAAACAAAAAAGAACAATAACAAAAAAAAACTAGCAAAGTTCAAAACAGGTCTGTAAATTATTTGGCTATATTGCATTAAAATCAATTTCCTGATTTTGACAATTGTATGTTAGTTATGTAAGATGTTAACATTAGGGGAACCTGAGTGAAGGGATATGTGGTTAACATTTCTGCAACTTTTCTGTAAGTTAAAAATTTCAAAATAAGATATATATATATTTATACATCTTTAATATTTATATATATAAATAAAGAATGATATATAATCAGATACATATGTAGTGTTTGGGCAGGAAAATACAGTGTAAAATATGACCTGATAAGTAGCAGCTGAATGGGCTGGGGGCTTCTACCTGAATAAGGAAGTCCAGGAATAAGTTGGGAGATGCAAATCAATGACTATATCCTCAGCAAGTACTTAGATACAGTATTCCTACATTTTGGGGGTCAAAGGGCCCACTTAATGTAAAACTGCAAAATAGAATAGAATAGAATAAGGGTGAGTTTAGGAGTTGTAAAATATTAGACATCACAAAATTCTACTCCTTCATTTTAAGTGGGAGGATTGTGAGACCAGAGTGGTTAAAGTGATGGCCCAAGTTCAATGTAGCGACTTGGAAAAACAAAAATTTGTAATTTCAGTGAAAACAAACAGGCCATGGAGAAATGAGGCTAGCAAGTAGAAACCACAGTGTAAAATAAAAGTTAAGCTTGGGAAAAATGAAGCTATATATTCACCTTTGAGCATATACTAAAATAAACTACAGCTAGAAAGATTAAGGCATTAAAAATAAGAAAGAAAGCCATAAAGAACCTAGGAGAAAATTTAGGGGGAAGATTTATTTTTCATATCTTAGGACATGAAAGGACAAAAAAAGCATAAGTTTAAAGTTAAGAATATAAAAAAAACCAATATTTAAAAGCACAACAACTAGGAAGATATCTGCAACAAAAATATGACATGTAAAGCATCAACATCCTTAAGATATGCAGATCAATAAACAATAACAAATCAATAAACAGTAAGAGCAAACATTCCGATAGAAAATTAGGCAAAGGACAGCAGGCAAGTAATTCAAGAGGAAGAAAATTAAATGGTTAATAAACAATGCGGAAAATATACAATGCATTATAGTCAAAAAATGTAAATTATGAGATGTCATTCTTGATCCATCATATTAAAGACTAAATGATGACTCTCTTCAACACTGACAAAAGTTGCAGAAACGAATACTGTCATGTGCTGTTGGTAATTGGATTAATACAATCTTTTTGATAGTAATTTGTCAATATACTTCAAAAATCCTTCCAAACATAAATATCCTTTGGTTTGAAATAGCTAATTGTTGTTAAAGTGTGGCCAATGGACCCGTGGAGTCCCTGAGACTCTCTCAGAAGTCTACAAGGTCAAAACTATTTTTATAGAAACAGTAAGACATGATTTGCCTTTTCCTCTGTGTGACATTTGCACTGATGGTGCAAAAACAACGGTGGGCAAAACTGCCAGCTCCTGAGCACAAATCAAGACCTGGCACAACTGTCCTCGGAGTCACACACTTGCAAGAAGAAAGAAAGTCAGCTTCACATAAGAATATCTTAAGATTCACTTATTAATTTTATTAAATCTCAACCCCTGATACACATTCTTCTAACATTCTGTATAACAAAATAAGAAGTAAATGCAAAGCACGTCTACTGCATATCGAAGTATTATGACTGTCTCAAGGGAAAGCACTTGTATGATTGTTTGAGAGCTGAACTAGATGCCTTTTCCATGAAACACCATTTTTACTTGGATGAATGATGAACAAAGTATGATTATTCAGATTTGGATATCTGGCAGACATTTTCTCAAAAATAAACAACATGAGCCTGTCACTTCAAGGGAAACAACTGATAGTATTTGTTGCCAACGAAAAAAATTGAGCTTTCAAGGGAAAATCAAATATTGGAAAACTCTGTATCCATCACCGTAAATGTGACAGCTTCACATGTTACAGACTTTTCTGATGAGATCAGTGGGGATATTAACAAATGTGACTTTTTTGATGCTGTATAATAAAAGGTGACAACATTTAGAAGACTTGCATAACTCACAACCAACATTTTGCAAATGAACAACGCATGATGATAAAAATCACGCATGGGTAAAAGATCCACTCAAAGTTCAAGACTGGCCAAAAAGTTCTATAATATGGTTTCACATTCCACATTGCAATTAACTTTTAAGAAAATACTACTTGTTGGGTACTACGTAGTAACAAAAATATCCACAGTTATCTGAAAAGTCTATTAAATTACTCTTCCCTTTTCCAACTACATATTTGTCTGAGGCCAGAATTTCTTCATGTTCGTTAATCAAAACAGCATATCACAATAGGTTGATTGCAGAAGCAGATATGTCTTCCTTCTATTAAGGCAGATATTAAAGAGATTTGCAAAAGTGTAAAGCAAGGCCATTTTTCTCACTAGCTTTTTGAAATGATGGTTATTAACCTTTAAAATTGGTTAAACTTAATACGTTTATTATTGTTATTTTAAAATAAATAAGCAATTTTTTAAATTTCTCAGTTTTAATTTATATTTTAATAAACATCAACAGACATAACCCACATAAACAAAAGTTTTCTGCGGTCCTCAATACCTTTTTAGAGTGTAAGGAGATCTGGAGACCAAAAAGTTTGAAACCTGCTGATATGGTCATTCCCAATTTCTAAGATTCTAAAGTAAGAAAATAAGCAAACTTGGCATAAAATATGTACAGAAATAGAAAATTAGAAAAACAAAACTGTTGATGTCCAGCAATATGGAAATGGATGGTACATCTAGAATGTGATATTATTAGTATTTGAAACAAATTATAAGGAATTTTTAAAGATGAGTAATGCTCACTATATGTTAAGTGAGAAAAGCAAGATCTATAAACTACATTAGCAGAGAAAGTACCACACTGAAAAAAAAAGACTAGAAATATTTTTTAAATATGTTAACAGAAATTTTCGGAGCTATAGGATTATGAATAATTTTTATTTTCTTTACTGAGCATGTACTACTTTCAAAATCAGGAAAATAAAAAATTTTAGCAACTTTTAAAAGCATTTCAGTACTTTGATTATTTTTAGAATTCAATTTAGGTGAACATCACACAAAAAATAATTGCTGCTGTTATTATTATTAATATTAAAACTAATTAAGGCAGCTTAGTATAGAACTCTGAACTGAAAGTCAGGAAACCTGTATTCTAAACACTGTTTAGCCATTCAATAACTCTAGGCTTTTTGACAAGTCACTTAACCTCTTTGAGCCACCAGAAATTATCTCTGAGGTCCTTACTTCACCAACTCTCTGGCAAAATGAACTATCAAATCTAAAGGTTGTTCAAGTCCTGTGCAAGAAACCTCTAAAGTAAAACAGTGCTATGATGCAAACTGTGAGGCCAACTCCCAAATCACACTCTTTACAGAATTCCTACCGATGCTGCTAAATGGCTCTTTAATTCCTTCTGCAGATTGGTAGTGCAGCCTCTCTCAATAAAGTTTCTGGTAAATGAAGAGTTAGTTATACCCTGAATGGTATTTGGGAGAAGCAAAAAATATTTGGCCATATTATGAATAAGAGAAAAAAGGGCATACGAGAATAAGCAAGACAGCATGGTGCCCCAAACGAATGGAGTCTTTCTTACGTATACTTCATAAGTTCTTAATAACAGTAAAAGGAGGTTACCTCTAATGGAGAGGACAAGGTATTTGCTATGGAAAAGAATGAAAGAAAAAAAGTGAGGGAGAGAGAAAGAGAAGAGGGGAAGGAAAAGAAAGAGAAGCCAAAATACAGTGCTAATATAAGTACGTAACAAGAGCAGAATTATCTAAATGTATGCTGTATCTTAAAATTGCCTAGAAAAATCTATCTATCCCCTTAGCTGACCAGCCTTCACCCTTCACTGTTCATTGGCAGAGCTGGCAAAGAGTTAATGACAGAAAATTAAATTCCAATTTGTCAATTTTGTTCCTTGTTAGCAAGTCTGATAAAAATCTTAGACTATAAAGGTTTAAATTAAATCTGGATAATATTAAAAAGAGATCCCTTCATTTTACAGATTAGGAAAACTGAGTCCTTCAAAAAAAAACTGAGATCATAAAAGACCTTCAATTTGTACTTTACTAATACCAATTATCCAATAATCTCTCTTTCCTCAAGAAAACACGTCCATGATGATGTCAAAGACAAGGAAGCTAATGGTGCTCAGTGCCACAAAGTAAAATGGTATAAGTTTGGATTTGGTTTTGAAATAGAAGAAAGGTAAACAAACATTCTATTCTTTTAACATGGCACAAATACAATAACCTGGTTGTTCTGGACTGGTTCTTTGTGTAATGCCAGGGCCTCAGTTTGCACATCTTTAAAATGAGGCAATCTATACCACATAGTTGCTAAAGTCCCTTCTTAGAAAGCTGGAGAATCCTAAAAATCACTAAAAAAAAAAAGACATGCTTGGGGAGGAGGGAAGTATGAAATACACCTGGTATGGCTATTCAAATGACCAATCTTGACCCAACAGTGGAATCCGTAGGGTACCTGTCTCTCTGACTGGCTTGAGAACACTTGTGGTCACTTCAATGCAGTAGAGAGCCATAGTAAACTATAAGAGGCCCCTTTAGGCCTGTACTCCTTTGTTTGTTTCCAGAGGCCAACTGAAAAGGGTCCTCCATTTCCACCTTTTGAATCTACAATTCATATTTCCACTTTGAGAGGGCCCTGCTACCCATCATTCATTCCTAGTATCTGTCAACCCCTAGACATTTATGCAGCACCTACTTATAAGCACCCATCACCTAGCAAAAACCAAGTTTTCAATAAACATTTGTTGACTTGAAGGGATTCATCCATTAAGACTCTCCTGAGAAAAGCAGGTCAAAGAAGAAACCTTTTTCACCATTCCTGCTCTCCTAACACCTGACACTCATGTTCCTCCCCAGTCATGTGTGACACGTGGTTTCTAAGCGCTGGCTCGGCTGCCAGCCACAGCTACTGCAGGCAAAGGTCTCTTTGAGGGGGGAGATGGGCACTTACCTGGGGAACCTCTGCTTCAGCTTCCTCAGGCTCTGCCTGGTAGGCGGCACAGACACTAGGCACTGGGCTATCTCGTCGTACTGGGCTTTAGTCAGTATCATGTTGGGCCAAGGACTGGGAGGTGGCAGTGAAAAGGAAAAAAACACCCTGGGCTTGAGCAGCCTTGGTGTCGGGAGACGAGGGGTGGGCACAATGCGGCACAGCGTTGTGTCCCCGACTTTCTGGGCTTGCCCCTACCCTCCTGCACCCCTGGCTGCACAAGTCTGGGCTTCAGCCTGCAGCTCCGCGGCGGGAGGCGGGCTGGAGATCAACTGCCCTTCCTTGGCTTTCTGAGCAGCCGCAGAGGGCCCGGCCGAAGGCAACCTGCCGCCATGTCACTTAAGGGCAAGCCAACCAGGAAGTAACGGCCACAGGCAGAGGTGCCGCCTAAATCCTACGGGCAGGTCCCTGGGCAGGGCCCACCTGGGATTAACGTGGGATGCTCTTGGCGGTCATGCCTTCCCTGTTGCCAGAAGCCAGGAAGTCCTGGCGCATCGACAAGGCAGCAGGGCCCACGTGTAACCGTGATCATTAAGCCTGAGCCCGAGAAAACCACTGCCAGGGCGCGCGATTTGAACACGCTTCCAATCGCGCCCGTTTTACCGCAGCTCCAATCGGAGACTGGCCTACAAAGAAATACGCCTTCTCTCGGTTCAAGGCTCCCTACGTCCTGCGAGCGTCAGCGGAGGAGCTGTAAAACCCAAAACCCACTAGAATCGCTGTAGACGCACAGCTTGGCTTGTGTTGAGGGAAGTCTGACAATTTCTGCAGCTGGCTAGGAACACAGTTTTGGCCCTGTTGGGAAACAGGCTAGAAAACAAAACCCACATCATCAAACAGCGCGCAGTAAAGAATTAAACTCTCACTCCTCACAGGTGCTCAAGAACTGAAATCATTACTTATTCATCTGTGAATCCCCAGCTCTCAGAAAATAGTAGGTATTCAATAAATGTTTGGAGAAATAAGTCAGTGAACGAATTTATCTGTTTTGTGTATGTGTTGTGAGTGGATCTCAGCTATCCTGAGGCCAGTGATTAGGACATCAGTGCCTCCTTTAATCCTTTTTAAAAATCTGTTTGGTTCTTAAAAGGCCACGTGTCATGTTTCTTTTCAAATTTTAACATTTTAAGCAAGTGAAAGAAAAAGCGTTTCGATTTTAAATAACGTGTAAATGGTTAATATATATATATATTTTAATCTGGAATAAGGCCTGGGTTAGAAGTTTAGCTTAGATATGCCTCCTTGGATAAATTTCTTAATCCGTCTAAACCTCAGTTCCTTTGTCTGTAAAATTGATTTTTAATTCATGGGGTTATTCGTAAGATTAAATAGGATAGTACAAGGAATGGATTCCTTAGCTTAGCATCCAGCAGATAGTCTGTGGAAGATAAAGAGCCTGTATAAGACTACTTGATAGTGATAGGTCAGGGCATTTACCAGGTGTTGTTTGCTCCCTACACATTGACTTATTTGATCTGTATAATTTTCTAGGAGGTGGGTACTATTGCCATCCTCCTCCTTTTTGTGCAGGGTGAATAAACTGAGGCATGAAAAGGTTAAGTGACTTTTCAGCGGTCATGAGAACAAGTAAGCAGCAGGGGTAAAGTTTAAACTCCTGAAATTTGGTTCCAGGGTCTGTGCTCTTGCCAACTCTCAGTAATGCTTAATTACTACACACAAAAAAGTCACACTGTCTTAGGCCAAAGGTTAAGAATTTTTTTGAAAGGAAACAATCTATATTTCAAAGAATCTTTTAGTCCATGTTTTAAAAAAGCTTCATCACTTTATTTTCCCAGGCGTCTCCAAGTCCAGTATCAACATGGATCCTGAATTCAGCAACCATAGATTCTTTTGAATATTTACATCAGAATGTTTTCTTCCCATATGCTTTGCATCTAGCTCTGGTTGTGTGACATTAGTACATAACTATTTATTTATGGCAGCATGGCCTGGAGTTGCCACCTGGCTAGTTTGTTGCTGACCCTGCCATGACTCTTACATGAAAGCTAGCTGACGATAAGCAGACACCACTTGATTCCCCATTCCTTTCTCCTTCCCGACTTCACTCTTCTCAATTCACAGCCAACAGATTTTTATAGAAAACATCAGTTCAAGGATGTCTGCACTGGTTATTTTTTATAGTAACTCTTTTTCTCTGGCTCTTGTCCTGCATTCACCCTCACAACCCTAAAGGAAAAGGCCAGGTTTGTTTTTCTGCTTTTATTTTTAACATGCCGGCAGTTTACAGTTTTGACCCAAATCCAGTAGATTGTTTAGAGTTAGCGCCAGGGGAAAAGCACAGTGATGTTGCTGTTTTCATTGGCAGTGACAATAATGTTGCTTATTAGGCACAAAATAGAAGCAGAGCAGAAATGTGGTGGTGGTATTGCTGTTTAGGTGTTTCTTATTTCCCTTGAATGTGAAATGCCTGGTGTAAGCCAATTATTTCTTTGAGGCATGCTTTCTCCCTCTCTCACTCCATCTCTTGAACCCCACTCTGTGCCCCTCATCCGCTCTTACTCCTTCTAGAGCTGTCTCTCCATGCCTGGAGTTCCCCCACTGTTTCTCAGTCGGTCTGTCGGTAATACTGACCATTTTCTACTAAGTGAAGTAGGGTCGTGAAATGAAAACAATACCAAAGGAAAAACCCAAAGAACTGGCTACCTGTTTAAAATCAGCCATAAATTGTATAGCCTTGAGCAAGTGACAGCCTCTCTGATCCTGAATGTCCTCAGTGTAACCCCAAGAAGTGGAACTTTATAGTTCTGATAGGGAGAAAGAATCTATAAATACGAAAAAAAGTGTAGGAAATCTTAGCAAGAAAATATGTCAAAATGGGGACTAGTGCAGCTCCCTGGAAGATGGTCCAGAATGAATAGCTTGACCAGATTTCTTTCTGCCAATTCAGGACCACGTGAATAATGAACGATTTTAAAGGAGTGTGGGGTTTGCCAGGGAGGCGACAGAAGGTCATTTCAAGAAGAGTGCTAAACACAATGGACTAAAAATAAGAATGAGCCAAGTCACGCGCATGGGAAAGTTATTCTGGCTAGAGCAAAGAGTTCTAGGCAGAGTGCAAAGGAGTTGAAGATGCTTCACCTTGGAAAGAGTCAGTCACATTTGTAAACAGTCTGTTGTTGAACCTGCCAAATCCAATGCATGTTTTTAAAAGTAAATACTGACATATTATCTTTATTATATTTTAAAATCTGATTCTATTCATGGAATCTTGTTAAAATCATCTCATTGATTATTTTAAAGAAAAAGAATTGAAGTTTACTAACTAAATAAAGAAGGGATTTAATATTATTTAAGCACCTATTATGCTCAAACACTGTCCCGTTAGCCCCTGATTTATAGATTAGGAAACTGAGGGTCAAAGAGAGTAAAGGACTTGCCTGATGGGTCCAGTTAAATTGCAAAACCATGATTTGGACCCAAGTTAGTCCAACTATAAAGCCTCATTTTCTCCATCATATTGTACTGTAATTCAAAAAGGAAAACCTCTTTGGTTGAATTATCCTCAGTTAATCATTTATGCTTTGAAATAGGTAGCTTTCTTTGGCCACAACGAATGCCTGTTGAAGAGGCAGTGACCTTCGATTTTGACATTTAGCCAAAACACACTTTTAAAAGATCGTTCAGCCTCTTTCACCAGAAGAGACTGCATATGTTTTTCTCTGCCCTGTGAACTACCACCTAAAGTGATGCATCTTTTGAAACAAGTTTACGTCTCCATACTTTCCATCTGCAAGTGACAAGTCATTTTATCCTAGTCCCCAAATAATACAGGTGCTTAGTAAAAAATAAAGATCAGAATAATTCAGTTATTGAGGGTCACAGCAATCACTCAACTTAATGAATGGAGGAAAACCAAAGGAAACATACAGAAAGACATTCCACACCATGATGGTGGAGCAGTTAATACTGAATAGTCCTGAGACCAAGAATCAAATGTTGGTTGCTTTGTGCAAGTCAATGGTGAATGAACTCCTAGTCTGTCGAACGAAGTGGCCCAATTCCAGAGGGAGGTTACATGTTGAAGGAGTTATTCACCAACGACCTGTTACAAACAAAAGCTGTGTCCCACATGCATATAATTCAGAATTGCCCCTCTGCAAGTCTTACTTATTCGATAACTCTAAGAACCAATGTTGTGGGGATACTTACCAAGGGCAGGCACCGTGCTAAATACCTTACATACATCTATCTCCCCTTCATTCTCAGATCCAGCTTCAAGAGGTAAGTGCTATCCTTAAATCCACTTTCCAGGTGAGAAGTCTTAGGCGTATACAGGTGGTTTCTATGTATCTCATCAATTGTTTTATAACATTCTAGAATAGTGTTTCTCAAACTATCTGTGTTAAGGGCCCAGTTTTCCCCCCAATTTGTCATAGACAAATACTTCTGTAAAATAAGGTAAAAAACTGAATTGCTTAAAAAATGAAATTTAAAAAGACAAAAACATGTACCATACAAGCCCCCAGTTTGTTATTATGAGACTCAACAGACATACAATTACTCTGTCACATCGATATTAAGAAGTTCTAAATGCTTATTCTCAATTTCTGTACTTACGATATCAAGACATGTAAGAAAAAGTTTGAGAATCAGCACTGGTCTGCTGATCACATTGTGAGTAGAACTGTGCTGGTACCTTAGGAAGTCAAGACTGTAAGCCAGGTATGTGCAAAGTCTAGGACATCATACTTTCATGTACTCTTAGTTAGAAGAGAAGTATAACCTGTTCCTTTAGACGTCTAGGTATCAATCATCATTACTGTTACCATTATTCTCTTGTATTTAGTTCTTCTAAGTGATGCATGTTTACTGAAATCAGCAGTGAAAATCCTTACAGGCTATTTCATATGCACCCTATAAAGTTAACACCATGTGTTTTTATAGCATAAAACCTAATTTCTTCCTTACATTATAAACCCATCCATCAGAGCTCATATACCTCTTCTGTTCAGAATCATACACAGAACACTATTGGCACATGATAAAGGCTATTAATTGACATTTACACATTTCCTATTATCACATTTGACAGGGATAAGAAACAAAAGTAGTGTTTTCCGGGATAATTTCTCTTGGGTGTTTGTTTGTTATAGCAAAAGGAAACGTGAACATGTTTGCTGAAGAAAGACTGAAGCTTCTTAAATTTTCTCCTCAGGCTCATCAGGGACTTGTGGATAATTTGCAGGCAATTTGTATCCCCTTTTCCTGCAGGACTAAACCTCAGATGTAATTTCTGCAGTTGTCAATCACTCTTCTTGTCCCCTAGACCATTCTGTAAGAATACATCGTGTTCTGAGGGTTTTCTCACATTTATAAATTCAGGAATTGAAAGGAACTATGCTGGTGGAGTAGAAGGTTTCTACTGGAGAGAAAAAGGAGTGAGAAGCAAGGAATCAAGCCGTCCTTAATAAGCACTTCTTTCAGCATAAGCTAGAGTTAGAAGCACATGTCAGATGGAGATTAGCTCTAAGTCTCTTCATTTAAAAAATTACTCTCTTTTGCCATCTCACTGGGTTAGACTTTGAAAAGAGCAGGCAAGATGCCAGTCAGGATTTATAACCCTCTCTCTCTCTCTCCATGATTGATAGAAGCAGAGTTAAGGGAAGGAGTTCCTTCCGAGATAAGTATAGAGATTATTATAATAATAATAGGATTCTTTATTTTGAGAAAATGAAAGCATATTACATAGTTATCCAGTGTATCAGCATCACAGAATCTATAACTAGCATTATTATACCCACTTGGCATATGAAGAAACTGAGATGGCTTAGAACTTCAACCAGCTTTGTCAGATTTAACTTTTAGATGTGAGGCTATAAAAGTACATTTTTCATATGCTCCTTGTATCCAACAACACAAGATCAGATCCTATAAATTATCCATAGTCCCATCACTTGGAAGCCACCACTGTAACCATATTGGCATTATTCCTTCCAGTCATTTTTCTACAAAGTTTGTTCTTTTCATAGATAAAAGTAAACTATGTATACAGTTTGAGTCCCACTGTTCCCTTTACATTACACCATGAGCCAAAGATTTTTTTATCAACACTTGACAATTTTGACCCTAGCTTTTTGGGTTTTTTAAAATTTATTTATTTATTTTTGGCTGTGTTGGGTCTTCATTGCTGCACACGGGCTTTCTCTAGTTGTGGCGAGTGGGGGCTACTCTTGGTTGTGGTGTGCAGGCTTCTCATTGTGATGGCTTCTCTTGTTGCAGAGCACGGGCTCTAGGCGCGCAGGCTTCAGTACTTGTGGTGCGCGAGCTTCAGTAGTTGTGGCTCACGGGCTCTAGAGTGCAGGCCCAGTAGTTGTGGCATGCGGGCTCAGTAGTTGTGGGTTGTGGGCTCTAGAGCGCAGGCTCAGTAGTTGTGGTGTGTGGGCTTCAGTAGTTGTGGCATGCGGGCTCTAGAGCGCAGGCTCAGTAGTTGGAGCACATGGGCTTAGTTGCTCCACGGCATGTGGGATCTTCCCGGACCAGGGCTCGAACCCATGTCCCCTGCATTGGCAGGCGGATTCTCAACCACTGCCCCCGCCAGGGAAGCCCCATCAACCCTAGTTTTACAGTAAGAGTGGAGCAGTAGGCTGCGGAAGTTAGGAGATGAATCTTCACCAAAGGCCAGTCCTTGAAGGCGGTCCTTGGCATAGCCAGCACAAGGCTGGGCCATCCTCCGGTTCCAGCAAATGGGCTACAATTCAGACAATGTGGGATGGTGTAACGGACCCTCTGGAACAAGGTAGACATTCCTGTGACTGATGAACAGCTTTCCTGGGCATTCCATTCACAGAGCTATGATTGTAATCATGTCAGTGAACCTCCTACCACGTGGACATTCTGTCAGTCAACACGTAGACACAGGAGCCAGCATGTATTTTTTTTATGATGGCTACTAGTCTTATCTGAACATTCAGATTCATTACAGCCCTCGATGCAGGGAACAAATGTTTTGCGTGGCCCAGAGGACACTGGATGCCAATCCTCATTCCGGGACAGCTTGGGTTTCCACTTCACTTTCCAACAACACTAAAATGTTTAAAAGTTGGTACAGGGATGAGAAGGGATTTAAGGTAATGGTGTGAGCAGGGAGTAACAGAGATGTCTTGAGGAACAGTTAAGCTCTACACACACACACACACACACACACACACACACACACACACACACAGAAATCTAGTTTTACAAAACAACACGAACTATTTGTAAAGATAAAACTTTTAAAAACATAGTACAAATGCTTTTAAAATACAAAGACCAATGTAACTCATTTATGTCAGTTCCTCTTAGGAAAATGTGGACATCCACAAACGTCATTCATTCATTCATTCATTCATCAGACATTTACTGAGTGCTACCACGTGCCAGGCACTATTCTAGGCCATGTGTATAAACAACATACAGGATTGACCAAGTCCTCACCTTGGAAGTTTATATTCTTCAATAAACTAGATTTTCTTTATCATAAGAGTATTTCATGGTACAGCTTAAAGGAGGCTAAAGAAGCATGACTAAATACAACACCTGACCATAAACTTAATCCTGTACTGGAGGGAAAAAGTACAATAAAGGACATTATTGGATGACCTCACAAAATTGGAATACAAACAGTAGATTATTACCCCAAATAATCCAGAAAAAATAAATGAAGAACAATGACAGAGTAAATGATAAATCAAATGGAGTAAAATATCAACTGCAGGTGAATCTATATAAAGGGTATGTGGTCATTTTTTGCACTCTTTTTATTTTGTACTATTTTTATTTTGTAATGTTTTGGCAAATTTGAAATTATTTTCAAATAAAAAAATTTTGAAACCTATTCCACTATGTAAAATGAATGAAAACACAATGTCCTTAAATCGTGTGGCAAGCTCCTGTCAGTCATATATGATTTGTAGACATTTGATTGACATGCTGATTTTCTTGGGACTTCAAAGATGGGATTGTACGTTTTGCCTAATCAGACCCACAGGATAACTGAGGCATAACTTTCAAAATCTCTCCATCTGCCACCTCACAACATGGACCATAGACGCTTTCTGTCTCTTCCAAGAACCTAATGATTTCCTTTTATATCTATAAGAAATATATCATAAATATATAATTATCCCATTCACTGTGTAATTGTAATCCACACTCTCTGGGCTAATAAATACCCTAAAGAACACAGTTATATGACAGAAACAGGAAATTCCACCAAACAGTCCCTGCAGACATATTCCTATCTTTCCTCCTTCCTTCCCTTTCTCCTTCTCTGGGGTCAGACAGCTCTCCCAGCCTCCTCTCTCTCTCCACTATTTCTCTCACAGGTGTTTATCCCAATAAATCTCTTGCATGTCAAATCCTGTCTGGCATTTGCTTCTCAGAGAACCTAGAGTAACATGGTCCCCTGTCTTCAGAAGCATACATATAGAACTGGAGGTTACAGCCTAGTCACCTTATTGTGTTTGGGTGTTTCCCAAGCCTCCATCAGCAATACATTAGACTTCCCAAGAAGGCAGTCTAATCTAATATTTATGAAACTAGACTTTGAAGTCAAAAGGACTCAGGTGGAAGAATTAGTTGGATGATCTTAATATTTAATGGAATTAGCTTTCTATCTCAGTGATATACATATTAGTAAAAGACAGAATTCTATTTTTTATGAACTCCTGTTTTAGTGTTTTAGTGTTTAGTGTTTAGTGTTTAGTTTTAGACCATGAAGATTTTCTTCATTGCTAAAGACAGATGTCAGGGAATTCCCTGGCGGTCCAATGGTTAGCACTCGATGCTTTCACTGCCGTGGGCCGGGGGTCAGTCCCTGGTCGGGGAACTCAGATCCTGCAAGCCGTGCAGCCAAAAAAAAAAAAAAAAAAAAAGACAGATGGCAAAGTTCCTAGATGTAAACTTCCTCAGGTGCTGTCAAAATTCCTATTTGTTTTACTGTATCTTGGAGTTCTTCATTTCCACAAATGACTAATCTCATTTTGGTTGTTTCTTGAAGAGTAATGCTTATTTCAGTCTTGGCAAGTGTATAATAACATCTCTTTTCTGAACCCGAGGGTCCAGAACCATGTATCCACTTGTGTACCACACATGCCCCTCTTGGAAACATAGAGGTATCTCAAACACAGTTTTTTAAAATTTAAACTTATTTTTATGCCCCTCTTCATGTGCTTCCTTTCTTGGAAAGTGGCACTACCACACATCCTTTCCTTTATAGTCAATCACCATGTCCTACCTGCCACCCTGAGATCTATGTTACTGCCACTATTCAGGCCCTTTTTTTCTTTATGCTATTAGTCCTCTAATGAAATCCCTGCCATAGTCTATCTCTACTCCAGTCTTTTGCACTGAAAACAGGTGATTTTTCTAAAAATACAAACATAAGTCTCTTTGAGATGTTCTTGCTTACTTTGCAGGTTTCATTTCTTCCTTCTATTTCCTGATAAACCCTACATACATACGAGTTGCTAGATCTCAACTATTAATTACCTACTACATGCTAAGCATCAGAAAGAGTCATTTTCAGCCCTAGGGGGGAAGTATTATCATTTCAAATCAGAAAAATTAGAGAAGATAAGTAACCTGTTCAATATCATAAAACTGACAAGGGACAGGGACAGGTCGCTTTGACTCCAAGGTTACCCTTTTTTTAAAAAAATTGGCACATTATATACATACAATAAAGAGTACAGATCTGAGTGTACAGTTTCATAAGTTTTGACAAATATATAAACCCCAATCAAGACACAGACCTCTGTCATCACCTCCCAAATTTCCCTCTAATTAAAAAAATGACCTATAATTTTCATATAGTGAAAACACGTATTTAAAATACCCAATTCTTGAAGGTCATTGTTTGTACCCTTTACCTGTCTTGCCCCAAACCTGCCTTGTTCTTTTATGCTGTTATACAAGGGAACACGCATCCCCCTCTGTTGAGATGCCCATACTCCTGATAACATCTACTCATTTTCCAAGTTTCAGTTTTAACATTATTCCCTTTGCTATGCCTTTCTCATACCCAAACCTGTACCAATAGTTAACTTTTCTCTAATATCTCCTAGTAATTATTTACTCATCTATCACTCCCACTGCAGTCTAGTGACTAAAGTGTGTCTACAATTTTTTTATATTCCTTGCCTAGCATCTAGTTTCTTGACAGTCACATAGTGTTCAAGACCTATTTGTTGAATAAACAAGTTCATGATGCTAAAGGCATAGGCTAGTGCCTCGTAAGTCTCGTACAAAGATTTTATGCCAAGGCAACAAAGATCTGTTAAAAGTTTTACACAAAGGGATGCCATGACTGTCTGTGTTTCAGGAAGATAACTGATAGCAATGTTAAGGGTATAAGACAGTAATGAAAAGAATGGTTGTAAAGAGTTAGTGGGAAACCATTGCAGAAGTCCAGAAAAGAGAGTATAAGGATGTTGGTTAAAGAAACGGAATGGGAAAGGAGAGCTCAGAGTTCAAAACACATTTCTAAGAAGTACTCTCCAGACCTCAATGGGGGTGGTAAAGGAGAAAGAAGGTTCAAGGATATTCCATGGTCTTTGGTTGAGAGAAAACAGATTGCTGTGCCAGTAACTAAGAAAAATTCTATAGGAAAAACAGAATAAGTGGGCAAATTGATTTTAAGACACCAAGGTGTAATACAAATACATTGGAGATGAAATGGAAATACTGGGCAAGATCTCAGAAGAGTAGTCAAGATTAGAGATGCAGCAGTTGTGCTGGATATTTTCCGTTTACCCCTCCAGATACACTTTTCAACCTTCTCTGTGCCCTAGAATCCTTACTTATTTTGATTCCATCGCTGCACTTTGGCTTCCAATTGGGTTTAGTCAATAAGAAGTACCAGCAAAACATTAAAGTGCAGGAAGAGAATGAGTTTTGGATATTTAGTCCATGGTTCTCTCCCTTTCAGGTCACCACAGGCTAGCTGCATCCCTCTTGCAAAGGACACAGCTCTTGCCTAGTGACCCTCTCCAGGCAGCTACTTGCTAGATTCCATTAAGGGCTTCCCTTGCTTATTGCTTCAGGCCTAGGGTTGATAAGGTCTGGGGTACTAACCATTCCTTGCTGGTTTCCCTTGGGCCTGCCCACACCCTGGTAAATAGTCTTTATGAAATCTCCTCAGTCACAGTATTTGGGAATGCCATCTGTTTCCTGCTGGGAACCTAATTGACACGTATAGATGGTACCTGAAGTCCTGAGAGACAAAATCACCCAAGGAAAGAAGATAGAATAAGAAGAGTCCATGCAGGAAACAAACAAACAAACAAACAAACAAATGAATTGAAATTCCTTACCCAAGACATTTGCAGAGGAATTCGCTCTAGAGGCAGCAAGCAGAACCAGAGTCAAAGAAGAAAAGGGCTTCAAGAAGGAGTCAGTGATTTCAGTTGCTGCAGGAAAATCTACTAGAATGAAAATTGAAGTAGACTCTTGGTGTTGACATGTAGAATGCCATTGGTGACTTTTTTCAAGAGTAGTTTTGGTATAATAGTGGTGTCACAGGCGTGACTGCAGTGCACTGAGGTGGGAATGGGAGTGGAGGAAGAGTGGATGTAAATGTAGACTATTGATTCAGGATTTTGGAGGGAGAGAAGGGAATCAAGGTAGGGCAGTGCTGTAATGGAGAAATAGCGTAGAAAAGGTTTTTTAAGGTGAGGGGAAAATGTGCTTGTCCAAAGACTAAAGAGAAAGAATCAGTGGGGAAAGTGAAATTGAAGATATAGGAAGGAGGGGAAAGAGAGCAGAAGGAGGAGGAAAGATGAGAGGATAAGCGTTTCATGGAAGGGACCATCTTTCCCTCAAATGTTCAATGAAGGATGTAAAACTTAGGTGAGCCTCTATATTTCCCTGTAACACCCTGCACACATCACTAGCACATGACCACCACCATAATTTTGCAATTACCTGTTTACATTTTTGGTCTTCCTATATAAACTGCTACTCCAGGACAGGGTGTATATCTTATTCTTCTCTGTATCCTCAGTATCTTGTGTATAGGAGGTGATAATTTTTTTTTTGAAAAGTTGAAGATTTGACAATATCTTAGGTTTAAGGTGGAGTAGTTGAGGGATGTTCTAACAGATGGTTTTGTTTTCTCTGTGAAATAGGAGGTTAGATCTGGCTGCAGCTGGGGAACATAAAGAAAGATAAAAAACTTGAGGGAAGAGGTAGAGCCAGGATCTGAATGAATACACAATTTAAATTGGATTCAGTGTCTATGCTGTTCACCACTACCTTATGTTGCCTCTCCTTGAAGCAGCTTCGATGGCCTCAAAAGATCTAATTTCTGCAGAGTTTAAAACTGCTGCAGTTGGGGATATTCTGATCTTTACTTAGCAAGTAGACTTTGGATTTAATTTGACTTCCCATGTCTAGCCTACCAAGAAGAAAATGAATTAAAAAACTGATGTGAGAATTCTGGTTGTGTTTATTTTCTTGACTCTGAACTTTTAATTTGATTAAGACGAAGTCTTTCTCAGCCTTATCAATTTGGGTGGATGGCTACAATCTCACTCTAAACTCGAAAATCAGAGTAGGCCAGGGGCACACTCCGAAGGTCCTCTGCTCTGAAACCCTGCCCAGCGGCTGGTAGGCTTCTACCCAGAGCACTCCTCCCTGCTTGCAGCACTGTGCACGTCCGTTTGTTTTTGGTCTCTGGGTAGTGCATACACTGTATGACAATGAGATCAATTTTCATATGGGGCCAATTGAATGAGTCTCCTTTCATGGTAGTGAAATCTTATAAAATCGTCTTCTACATTGCCAGAGGGGAGTATGGAATTTTAACATGGTCTGTGTATATATATATATATATATATATATATATATATATATATATATATATATATGTATATGTGTATATATATATATGTATATATATTTATAATGTAAGTGCAATTTATTTCTTAGCTGCTCCCAAAGAGGATTTGAGGGGACTATTCTATCTTATTTTATTTGTCTCCTTTTTTGTACGGGCATAAATTAGATCTTTTGAGGCCATCTAAGCTGCATCACAGAGAAGCAATGTAATATAGTGGTGAGAAGCATAGACACTGGATCCAGTATAAATCGTGTGTTCATTCAGATCCTGGTTCTGGCATCAAAGGGTGGCCTGTGCTTGGGTACATTACTTAACTCCCCTGTGCTATAGTGTCTGGCTCCAACTGTAAACTGAGATAATGATAGTATCTACCTCATAGATAATTATGAGGATTATAATTTAGATTATGGAAAGTACTTCAACTAGTAACTGGAACATGGCTACATGCTGAAATTATTAAGTCTGTTAACTCTTACTATTTCTTTAAAATAAATTGCTACCAAATGTCCTACCAAAATATTACTAGATTATTCTATGACTCGATGTACCCATTTAATAATATAGGTTAACATATATAAGGTATTTTGTCTGCTAGGTGCTGTGCTAAATGCTTTCTATATGTTATCACTGGAAAATGTAACAGAAAAAACAGAAGCTGAGAGAAGATTATTAAGTTGCCCAGCATCAAACAGTTGGTTAAGGGAGATTTGAACCAGGGAGTTTGACTCCAAACCTACAGACTTAACCACAAAAAGACATTGCTTTTTCTTCATACAGCTATTTTCATCATTGGGCAAAAATATTAGTCTGGATATGACTAGGCTTAGTTAAAAGTTACAAACAAACCTAACGACATTCTTAGTAGAAACCACTAGGGAATAGTGACTACTCTTCTCAGAACTGTTATTTTTTATCTTTCTGAAGAATGTTAGTATATTTTGTCAACTTTATTTGATTTAGGATTCAGATGTTTGGAGAAATATTTCCCAGCCTTCACTTCAGAACACGCACTGCTCCCTGAACCTTTAAAAGACCCAGTTGCAAACCTGATCTTTTTTTCCCTATAAATGAAGAATTCCTACTGACTTAATGTGCATGAATTAATTTTTGAAAGTAGATATTTACAAGATGGTCATAAACACTTCCTCCAGGTGAAAATTTTCAACTCAAGAAGCCACTAGATTTAGAAAACTTAAATAGCAATTAGTTTGCTCATACAAAGGGGGAGGAAAATCCTTGATGGTCTCATTTCTCCATGTCTCTAATGTACTTACTTTTAAAAGAAATTCATCCTCTCATAAGCAATGTTACATGTCACAAATAATATCGTTTTGGATCTATTGCATATTATGAAGAAGTAGCTTTAGTAACTTTTCCTTCACACTCACTTCCGATAAAACAAAATATGTGTTTAACATGTTTAGCATTTGTAAATAATTTTCCAGGTTTCTAGCTATTATCCTATTCTAGAGAGTGGCAAAACATACATAACCATGTTAATTATTTGTAGTTTCTCATGTTAAATTTGATTATAACTGGCTTTATAATCACCATCTTTACTCTTCTAAAAGTTTCTCGCCATGATATAAGAATTTTGGAATATAATATGGCTCACAAATTCAAAATCAGGTCTGTTCTGCTCCCTTCAGTACTGGGAATTCGGCCTGTTATTTCTAAGACTACAGATGAGCTGGGAAACTAGGGGTGGCGAGTGTGGCAGTGGGGAAACACTGGAATGGAGAAAAGATGTGAACTTGGGATACAGACAGACCTGCGTTTGAGTTCTGGCCCTACCACTTATTACCTATCACTTTATGTAAGAAATCCTGTCTTTAACCTCTTAGTCTGTCACTTTCCTCTGGATTAAACAGAGGCATCAATATTTACTTCTTACATTGTTGTGAGGAATAAATGCAAGAACGTATTCTAATGTGTTCGGCACCATTAATAGCACATAGTAGGTTCCTAATAAATGTCAGTTCTGATCTCTTGGACAACACTACTTCCATGAATGTAACTATGGACAACTAACTCTGCTGGTCCAGTGTTCGAAGGGAAGAGAGAGGGAAGATATACTTGCCATGTGCCTAAACACTCAAACCAGTTCAGAACATGGAGAAGAGAAGGGATTCGATTCTAATTGGAAGCAGTGTGATATAATGGTATGAGGGAACGTTCTAAAATCAGATAAAGTAAGTATGAATTTCATCTTTCTATTCAACTTGAAATCGGATTTTAAGACATTAATTTATAGGAACTTCAGCTCTCTCACCTGTGAAATGTGGATAATAACGCATACTCTTAGACTTAAGGTGAGAATTAAATGAAGTAAAGCTTCTTAACACAGTGCCTGCAAAATACATAAATCCTAATTTCTTACCCAAAGGAGCTGTAACATCCATTCCACCCAGACGGGGATGATTTCTACCCCATGGTTTATCTGCGTATACCTAGGACCCAGAGTGAAAGAGTAGGGTAGAGAAGCTTTGGTGCCATCCTCTTTCTTGTTTACTGCACTCACTAAGTAGGCATTGCCTGTTTTCATTGACTGGCATTATGAATCTCATTTCAATTGGATCATATTGGTGGGTTAGGGCAGATTAAGATCAGTGGTCTAATTTCTTTGGTTAAGATAGACTATGGAACACTATGCTATTTCTCCAAAAAGAATAGCTACTAATTCATGGCTGTTTACTTTGCTCTAGGTTCTTCACCCAAAGATTAGCTAATCACCTTTGAAACCTTTCAAAGGAATTGGAGGCCTAAGGAGTTCAAGTCACGTGTTCAAGATTACATAGTTTATAAACAGCAGAACCAGATCCCTCTGAGAGCTCCCTTTCCTGTCCCAACTGACTCTCTACTTCCTCACCTGATCTTTGATTTCCCGCTCTGTCTACCCCAGCTGGACAAGGTCCCTCTTGACTATAAATGTTCATAGCCCTTTGTTTTCATCTTTCATATGGCTCATATACTTTTCTATTAGTTATTAAAGTTATTTGAGTTCATTTCCCTGAATCAATAATAAATTCCTGGAGAAGAGGGACAATATTACACACCACTGTATCAATCAGGAGTGTTTTTAAAGCTTTTAACAACATGGAAATTTAATTATCGAACAAAACAAGAAGTCTAGATATATATGGTACTGGAGTGTAGCAGTTTAACAATTTCATAAAAGTCCCAACTCTATTTCCTCTCCACCACGTTTAGTGTAATGGACTTATATTTTCTCACATGTCACATCACAGTTGCAAGATGGCGGTCACAGATCCAGTCATCTGATTATTGTTCAAGGTAAGAAGAGGGGGGAAGGGCAGCACCACTGAGCTATCTACTCATGCCCATCTCTTATAAGACAAGAAAACCCTCCCAGGATCTCCAGGATTAACTTCCTCCTATATCCCATTCCAGTACTGGGTCCCTTTGTAGGTCTTCAAGTGTACAAACACAACCATAACCCCACATTTCCCCAGATGCTGTGATTTATAACTGAAGAATTTAAAAACTCATTTAAAGCCTTAATGACAGTTACATGTGATAGCAAGTAGAGGACCAGAAAGCTAAGGGCATAAATGATACTGAATAGCTGTTGAGGATCCCTTCTAAGGAGTTGCACCTATTTCCATATACCAGTTTTATAGCACCTGAAGTTTAAACTCATGCCTCAGCAGTCACAAATTGCAAGATGGTGCAGATTTTTTTGGAATTTGCTTACAATTAGTCACACCCTCAAATGTTAAATCTCTGAATACCAAGGGTCTATTTTAACCTCTTTCGTGATGAACAAGGTGGATTGTGTGTGTTTCCTACTGAATTACTACCCCTTTACATTCTTGAGAGAAAGTCTTTGTTGATGGCTGACTTGTAGACCCATACTTATGTGCAGTTATAGTTCCCTCAGGTGCCAACAATAGGTAGAATAAAATTTAAAGATGTTTCAGGTGAATAGCATTTCACCCTGAACCCTGGTACAAATTGTGAGTCAATTATTTATGAGTAGAGCCCAATTTGTTTAAACCTCATTGACCTATAATACAGTTATGACATGTGTCTTGACTTGATTCTTCCCTCTATTGATTTGGTCTGGAAAAGTAAAACAAGAGGTGAAATGGCCCCTCAGGGTAAGTTAAAATTGTAGGTTATGGCCATGTTAAATTGCTTTAGTATACTTTGTGTCCTTTAGAGTCAGAAAATGAAGCAATAAAGTAAGCTGATGTAAGTAATTCTTGTTTTTAAAAGGACCTTGAAGTGCTCTTAACAATATCATGGATTTGATAAGATCTGCTTCAGACTTCTTAATTTAAAATGAATATAAAGATGGTAAAGCTGAAGGAATGTTGAAATACTAGTGTTGTGTTAACAGCTTTGAAACTGAATTCATGGGAGGGGACCAATGAGAACTCTTCACTATTGTCTACTATACTTGGGGGGAAAATGAAAGTAGCAGTCACTGCTAGGAATTTCCTGGGGGGCATATCCAGGTGTACAAAATATTTAGGAGGGTTTCAAATGTTTTTGCTCATTACTTATGTGTTATCAAGTTCAGACAGTGTTTAAAACTCAGACAATTTTCAAGTTTTAAATGTTAATTTTTGTGACAGGCAAACCTATTAAATCTGAGTGTTCACAACTTTTTCCTCTCCCCTCCCCTTTTCCCTACTTGTCTGTGAATATTGTGGTATTGATGGGCTAAGTAGAGAACTGGCAAAAGAGAGAAAGAATTAATTCACATAGAAAGGGAGAGAGAGCATCAATAGTTGGAAAAAAGAATAGACTGCGTGGGGAGTAAAAGTGGAGAAAAAGGACAAGAGCCAACATGCGAACATGAGCTGGGTTTAGGGCAGAGTATTCTGACATTTAGAGAGAGGGAAGAGAGAGAGTTGAGATGTGGTTTATGCAGAAAGAAATAAAGCAAGCTAATTTCAAAATATGTTATTATGTATGATGAATAGTGTGCTTTGAGATAATTAGATATTTATTTAAATTTTTCTTTCAAGGTAAGAACAAGCTGATTTGGCTTTATGCTCTTTTCTATTATTACCCTTGAAGTTGTCATCTCTTGCTTTTTAAAGCACTTTCTTTCTTACATGCCAATAATAGCAGTTCTATTGATTGATTACCCTTGAAGGAAGTATACAACAAAGAGAAAGAGACTTGAGCTGGAGCTGGGTGAGATGGGATTAGAAGGTGAACCAGAAGACACGGAGCACACAAAAGCTGGACCAGAATTGAAAGCTTTTGAGATAAAGGAGCAGTTCTGGGGAGAAGTTGTCACTCCTAGGACCTCAGTTACTGCTTAAACACTGCTTCTTTGATTTCAGCTTATGCTCCTGTATATTTGATTCCAGAACTCCATTTGTGCCACTAATAACCAGGAGGCTAGTTTGAGCCCTCTAGAGTTCTGGGTAACACGATATGCTAATTCAGACATTCTACACTCTGAAGATTATATGTCAACCATATAGCTTAAGAGCCTCTGTGTTAAGTATCTCTGAATTAAGGGTTGTGAAAAGCAATGCATGAAGTGGCAACTATTGTTTTGGAACCAGGGATGAGGTGGCAAGTTTGAACCAAGAAATCACAAAATTCTTTTGGTCAAGAACTTCAGACTCCATTGTCTTCATCCAAAATAACATACGGGGAGGAATCAGTACCACTTAAGAGTCAGTCTTCCCAGCTCCCAACTCTAAAGAATCATTCTATGGGAACTTCACCTCTGCTGGTCAGTGTGTCTGTCTCCTTTCTGTGTCTGCCAACCATCTCCTCTGTTCAAACACATAGAAAGGATTTCTTGCGTACTAATGGTGTGAATGCTCTGTAATAGATGCAATGGTGTCTACTCTCAGAGTTCATCCTCTAATCAGGGATAAGCATAAAACCACTGAGTGGTTTATAACAATAATGTTTTTTTTTTTTTTTTTGCCTGCATTGGGTCTTTGTTGCTGTGCATGGGCTTTCTCTAGTTGCGGTGAGAGGGGGCTACTCTTCGTTGCTGTGCATGGGCTTTCTCTAGTTGCGGTGAGAGGGGGCTACTCTTCGTTGCAGTGCACGGGCTTCTCATTGCGGTGGCTTCTCTTGTTGCGGAACACAGGCTCTAGGCACGCGGACTTCAGTAGCTGTGGCGTGTGGACCCAGTAGTTGTGGTGCATGGGCTCAGCAGTTGTGGTGCGTGGGCTCAGTAGTTGTGGCTGTCAGGCTCTAGAGCACAGTCTCAGTAGTTGTGGCGCACAGGCTTAGTTGCTCTGTGGCATGTGGGATCTTCCTGGACTAGGGATCAAACCCGTGTCCCCTGTATTGGCAGGCAGATTCTTAACCACTGCACCACCAGGGAAGTCCCTATAACAATAATTTTTAAATTACTGAAGCTCTTTGGAATTTTACATATATTACCTAAGTTGTTTTAATAATAATCCTGCAATGCTGATGATGTATATACATTTGTTGTTATGATTTCTACTTATAAAAACAGAAAATTTAGATCCAATGAGGTTAAGAAACTTGTCTACATTGTTTGGCTAAAGCTTATGACTTACACTTTCTAATTTCAAATCCCAGGTCCTTTAAAATTTAATTGTATTAAATTGAAATGAGTGAAAATTAATGTAGTTTTAAAAGATGCAGTCATAATTTTGGATATAATTGTAAAGGAATAATCTGAGTAGGGTGTGTATTCTTGAAAATATCAAATTTATTATACATTCTAAAGAGAGACATGGATTTAGAAAAAGGTATTTATGGAAAATAGAAAAAATTGTTATAAATTGATGGCATATTCAATATACATTTGTGTGTATATTTAAAATTTAATTTAAAATGCATATGAGAGTAATAGCTCTCATTTAATGAGCACATACTATATACCAGAGATCTGATATGTATTATCTTGTTTAATATTCACAATATCCTTCTGAGATAGAATCTATTATTAAACTCTGTTTTACATTTGAGGAAACGCGTGTCAACGAGGTTTAGGACTAACTCTGGATCCTATATAGCAGAACTAGGACTCAAGCTACCTGGTTTGTGTAGAGCCATGGGGTCCAGTGTGAGACTGCATAATGGATAGATAGGTACTGAAGATAGTAAGGGGCTCCGTTCAGCATGAAAGTCCACCTTGTGGCAAGAAGGGTTTCAAGGGGTGGGGTTAGTATCATTGGTAAGTGTCCCTCAATCTTCTATTAGCTGTGGTTCAAACTTTTCATCTCTGCCACTCCAAACCAGACAAAACTTCTTAGGCTCAGTAAATGTGAAACAAATGTAATGACATAATTTCTTTTCACAGAAGATCTTTAGAAGAACATCTCAAATGCAACTGTAATTTATCCCCCTTCACTATAATTTTCTTCATGTGGGAAATCCCCTTGAAGATTTCATCCAAGCTCACACATGCTTCCATGGATTAAACTCCCACATGTACCCTCCTCCTAAGCAAATTTCCCTTTTTTGGCCCCAGATTTCTCCTGGCCCTCAGTATAACGCTCACTAGATTTCCTTTGGTCATTATCAAACTTGGTATGCCTCAAACTGAACTCAGTAGCTACGCTTGCTGCTTCGAATGCCCCTTTGAACGATCCCACCAAAGGTAATTTTGCTCCTACTGTGTCCTCTTCTCAACCCCACCCGCCCTATCCAGGCAGCTTCTATATAGAACAGGTTAGAAGATGACTGGCCTTTCATTGTTGACTTCTTAGTCCCCAAACTCCCCTGACTTGGAATCCCATTGCACATGGCTAAAAAGTATTGTTCATTCATTCCTTAGTATTGTTCATGCCTTAGATCATGTGTTTCTGTTAATAATGACCTCCAATGACTTCCTTTTTAGATAGTAACTTTTTTCCTTTAAAACTTCCCTATTATCTAGTCTCACCCACAAAATCTATTACCTCTCTTATGTAACTCAGGCCATGTTGTACCTTTTAGCTGGCCAACCAAGAGAGCATTCATTTGGTTCTAATACTATTTTCTCTCTTGTTTATTCTCCAAAAATTCTTAACTAAGGCTTTCCTGAAGGTTTCAAAAAAATTCCTTCTTCCTGTTGTCGTATCATATCTTTGCTTTTAAAAACAAAACAAAAAAATGAAAACAAAGAAAAAAACCCCCAAATAAACCAATTCAATCCACCACCAACAAAAAAAAAACCTCCACAAACTCCAAGTTCCTGGTTTGTCCAGACTTATTAGTATCCCATTTTCCAATATGTCAAAAAAAAAAACACAAAAAACAACCAACCAACCCAAACTTCCTAATTTCCCTTTTGTGGGTTTTTATTAATAAGTATCCATTTTAAAGGATAATTATCACCTCTATTGGATTGTAAATCTCCTTGAGGGCAGGAGACTGTGGCAGGAGACTGTGTCTAACCACTAATAGGTACCCACACATTTATTAGAGAGCAGTGCAACCTCTAGGGGGTCAATAAATACTTGTTGACTCACTGACTCTATAAATATAAACGGCAGAATAATCAGACATTCTGCTAGCGCCTAATTTGCTCCCCGTAGGTAAGTTTGTCTCTTTGGTAGCATTGATTCTTTTAGGCCACCAGGGTTACATTTAGTGAATTACAACTGCCATGTGCTAACTGGTACCTTGGTGGCCTGAATGAGTTTAAGAGTCTCCCCAAATGAAGGACATCCCCGCCGAGAGTGACTCTGAATCTTGTTGAATACCTTACCCAACCTTTATTTTCTTCCACAGCATTTTCCCTTTGAGACAAAAGGTTCCTTTGCCTTTAGGCCTTTTATCCTTTTTACAAGGCAGAAACTCTCAAGTCATAAGCAAATAAAAATGCAGTTCATTTACCATATTCTTGCTATTTTACATTTTTAAAGGAAAGTATTGCTGAATTACATTGAATGCCAGGCAGGAAATTCACAATTTTCCTTGCAGCATTTTTCATAAGTGAGCAGCTTTCCAACAGATCCAGCTGTCAACAGTGCCCTCCTACTGTTTGACTCACATTCAGAATTCATTTCTATGTGCACCACAATACAAAAATTTTGCAAAGCATTAAAGGAGTATGTAGACTACTCCATAGGGGTTGATTCCTCGGCCCCAGAGTCTCAAAGCTTTTCTGTTTTGCCTAGTATTCTCTACCAAACAATGATCCTTTATGCAATTTTAGAAAACTTACAACAGGATAAAGTTAATGGATGAATTAGTTGCATCCTAGCAGGGAATCTCTGTCTTGGATCCTGAGGGATCTGGTCTCTTTTGTTGTGTAGTGAGATAAAAAATTGCAAGCAGATTCTTAAGAAGTGGTTAGAGTCTTCTGGACTGCAAAGATGCCAAGTTCCTAATTCCTATAACAGGATTGAGATGCTTATGACTTTGATTTATGGACAACTCTTAAATTGGGTTCAAACATTTGCCATACGTAAGTTGTGAGAAAGGTAATGACATGCTCTGATAATACTACTCCATCCTGATTACAGATGTCCTGAGTACCCTGAACTTCTTCCTTGTGCCCCTCTTGCAGTGCCTGCCAGCTGTTGCATGGGCCATCCCTATGTCTCTTGAAAAAGGCATCCACCCTGGCTGCAAAGCCAAAAGAATAGAGCTACTCCCAATGGCACACCCTTCATCCTGCTGGGGAATTACGTTGCCTGCTTACTTAACCTGAAGGTTTCCTCTGCTTCTGACCCAGTTTCACTCCTTTGATTCTGGGATTTCTTGGTTCCTCTCTCTCTCTGCATCATTTTTTTTACATATGTGTCTCTTTTTAAAATTACTTTATTTTTTATTGAAGAATAGTTGATTTACAATATCGTGTTAGTTTCACATGTATAGCACAGTGACTCAGTTATACATTTATATATATATTTAGTTACATATATATATATATATATATATATATATATATATATATTCTTCTTCAGATTCTCTTCCTGTATAGGTTATTACAAAATTTTCAGTATAGTTCCCTGTGCTATATGGTAGGTCCTTGTTGGTACATACTTGTTTCTTTTTTTTAAATTAATTAATTAATTTTTGGCTGCATTGGGTCTTCGTTGCTGCACGCGGGCTTTCTCTAGTTGCAGCGAGTGGGGGCTACACTTCGTTGTGGTGCGCGGGCTTCTCATTGCGGTGGCTTCCCTTGTTGCGGAGCACGGGCTCTAGGCACGTGGGCTTCAGTAGTTGTGGCACGTGGGCTCAGTAGTTGTGGCTGGCGGGCTCTAGAGCACAGGCTCAGTAGCTGTGGTGCATGGGCTTAGTTGCTCCACGGCATGTGGGATCTTCCCAGACCAGGGCTCGAACCTGTGTCCCCTGCATTGGCAGGCGGATTCTTAACCACTGCGCCACCAGGGAAGTCCACACTTGTTTCTTACCAGCATGGCCTGCCCCATTCTTCTCCTTTTAGACCTCAACCAGAGATGATACTCTATGGCTATGCTCTATGGTTACTCCTTGCTGATTCCTGGAGGAAAGTGCAAACTGCACAATACCCAGTGCCCAACAGAAGTTGTCTATTAAACTCCTATTTATGTGAAGCCTTTCCCTATAGTAATAGTTACTGTTTATCAAGCACTTTGGGTGGGCCAGGCAATGTACTGGGTGTTTTCATGTTGTTCTTATTTATTATCCAGGTGATAGAGTCCAGGCTGAATGAGACAAAGTAACTTGCCAAGGCATCACAGCTAGTGAGAGGCAGAGCCTGGAGTCAAAACCCAGTATTTTGGGAGATGGAATTGTTTAAACACAGTGCCATATTGCCTATTTGACACTTTTCTCACATTAAAATTGTGTCCTCTACTGTTTTCTCATTGTATTTATACACGCACACGCATGTCTTTGTCCTATATATATATGAGCATTTATCATTTTTGTTATAGATAGCTATTAATATTTTAAAGTTCTCCTCTAAACTACTAATTTCAGACAACAGAGATTAAGTCTTATTTATCTTTATGTTCTTCCTCCTAAACTTGGAGCCTGGCGCCAAGTAATTGCTCAAATGGTAATGATAATATTGGTTTGGTGGACACATCATTAGGAAATAAATTTTAATTTACAGAAGTTTATTCCAGTTTCCATCACCATTGTCGTATTATGGCTTGCAATTTTGGCACTCCTAAGGGGAATATTTATAGACTACTTGGGCAATTTATAATTATTCTCTCTTTATGTGCAATACCAGCTAATCAACTGCATATTAAAATAAAGGGTTTATGTGAATAGTTTGAATTAAAATATTTCTGTGGTGCAAAGATCAGTACAAGTACACAAACATCATTTTTAGCGGTGTCTTTAGCAGAAAGCCTCAAGTAAGCCTTTACTTCATAAGGCAATGCTGTAAATGAAAGTGAAGGATCGAACCAGTACTCCTAAAACTCTTTCCCTCTGCTTTTATGACTTGGCTTTAAACACCTCCTAGGTGTTTGACATGTATGTAGATGAATTGTCTGACGAGGTTAATATAGGTTTGTTTTGTTTTGCTTTTTAGAAAATACTACTAAAAGGCAAGGTGGTGTGTTAATTTAGTACAAAGAAAACTGTATTTCTAATCCTAATCCCCTACATGACAATGTGCTTTTGGTCACAAGGACATGATAAGAAAATGCTGATGGCCCAGTATAACCTATCACTTCTGCCAGGAAAAGCACCACAGTGAAGGAGTGTCACCAGTATAATTTTCATTTTCACAAAAATTACACACTTCTTAAGTGTACAATGTGGTGGCCATTTTGTCTATATCAAAGTGTTCTTTCTGAATTTTTATGTTGCTTCTTGTGCTAATTTTCATCTCCAGATTTTCTCTTTTACGCATGCTAAATTTAAGTGTAAAAAACCCCCCAAATCCAAAATAATAAATGGAGGATGGGAAAACATAGGATGATTATTTCAAGACTGCATCATAGATTATATAAAGACAGAGTCTCAGCAATTTATTTGGCTCTGTCTGGGTGTTTGCTTAGGGAGCTAGAGATCTAGTCTTTCATTCTATCAGCAGCTCTTGCTGTCAATTAATTAGAATATATATTCCTATTAATTCAAGGCTGTGCACTGCCTTCTTTATGTACACTACAAGTATTTCCCTGAAACTGCATCTGTCCTTAGTTATAACATGCAACATTCCCGCCCTGAATTTGACTGTTTCTTCCCCAGTCTACTTATTGTATGCTTGCCAGACTGTACAGATGCTTTTTTGGATTGGAAATCTATTACTGCTTTTAAGAATATTTTAAAATGTTGACGGTGTAGAATTTAAGTTGATCTCTTTACAAACATGGGTAAGTAAAACCCATTTAACAGATCAGGAAATTAGGCCATGTATGATTTGGCTATAATATGCAAATCAAATGGTTAAATATCTTTCAACAGCACATTTTCCCCCATGGATAGAGTTATCTCACAGAAATTAAGGTCCCTTGTCCACTTCTGAAATAGTCTAGACAGTTTGAAAATAGAACCCATTAGCTTCACCCTCAGACCTGCATTTCCTTATGGAATTCTGTACCTCCGCTGATGGCATTTCAATACACCCTCTTGCCTCAGTTAGAACTCCTGAAGTCATCTTTGACTTATGTCTCTTATTTTCCATGTCCAACTGATCATCAGACCTGTCAGTTCTCCCTCAGAAATGTCCTCTGGCTAAAGTCCCTTTTTATCATCCTCACGGCCACTGGCTTAGACCCTCATCATTTTTGTTTGGAGTATGAACACAGCCTCCTATCTGATCTCCCTGGCATCTATCTTCCTCCCCTCAAGTCCATTCTTCACATAGACACCAGGATGATCTTTCTGAAAACAATTCTCATCAAGTTACTTCGCTCCTTAAAGTCCTCAGCTGGAGTCCATTTGTTCACAGGATGAGCTCTAAACTCCCAAGCTGGGTCTGTAAGGCTTTTGGCATCAACTTCTCCAGTTACAGGTCTTGCTATTTTCTATGTGAACTCTTCTCTCTTGCTCCATTCCTAAACATTCACATCAAACTTTTGTATTAGTTAATTATATTAATGTATGCCTTTGTGCATGTTTTCCTACTGTCTTCTTTTCTCCTTCACCACTTGGCAAACCTAACCATTTAAGACCATGCTAATATCACGTCCTCTTGAAGTCTTCCCTAACATGGGTAAAATTATTTTTACCCTGCTCTAGACTTTTCATGATGCCATTAATACTTCTATATAGCATCTATTGCATTGTATCTTAATTATCTGTTAATAAGTCTGGTTGTAAACTCTCCCTGTACCTGATTCATATTTGAATTTTTCAATTACAAGAACATTCAATAAATGCTGTAAGAATGAATGAATGATCCCTATTGATCCTTTCCCCATGCTACAGTGCTCTGTAACCAAACGAAATGATATTTTTACTATAAGTTCTTCTCTATAATGTGATATATGCTTTCCTGAAAAATCTGATCTTCTGCACAAACAAAACAAACAAACAATTAAAAGGTCTCAATGGGCAGACCACTGAAAATCTCATGCAATTTGTAATCAGAGCACTAATAAAAATAATATTGGATACCTGAGCTATGTTGGATCTCCCTGAAGGTCTTCCTCAGTGTGGCTGGACATGGCCAGAGTAGATATCAATAACAAACAGTAACAATAGAGTGGAGATGCTATAACACTTTGATTTGTTAGGGAGGAGCTGCTGAGATAATGTAGATGGAAGTGGAGTCTGAGCCAATGGGGTAGTTGTTAAGGTGGGCAATGTGGCAGTGCAACCTGCCTCAAGCCTCATTTCCTTAGGCTGGCAAAGGATCACTTTTGGTAGGGAACCAAGAGTGCAAACACGCATTTTTAATTTTTTATATGTAGATGCTTCAGCCTTGAAAGGGTTGCTGCAACCAATGCAACAGCCATACTGGGGAACTTTTCCTTTCCTACCAAAAGTTATCATTCTCTTCTTGCTGTATTATTGGTTCCTCTTGTCTACCAAAACTTGCATATTGAAACAAGGTTCCTTCCATATTTCACAGATGTTCCTCTGCTTATCAATTACCTTCCCCTATTTATCAATTACATATGAGCTTAATCACATTACAGACAGGGGCTGGCGTTCCAGCAAAGCAGACAGTATTCACATAGTTGCACTGCTTAATTATCCAATGCCTATGTCTTATCTTTCCAGTGAAATGCTGCAGCTAATTCTTTGAAGATAGGGACTGTATGTACTATCGAAGGAATGTGATTTTTTTTTTTTCAGATTTTGACATAAATTTCTTTTGAGTAGCAGATGCTGCTTTGCCAGTCATTCGTTTGCTCTCAAATCCATCCTCTGCCCTGCCCCTCTCTGGTTTGTGTTGCAGGGATGCACATTCTCAGCTTCTCTTCCCAAGTGACTTCTGGGTGGTTCTGGCCAATGGTAGGCACAGGTGAAAGGCTGGCAGGCAGTAGGGGAGAAGCCAGATATTTCTCCTCTTAGTTCTTTGCTTTGGGCTCTCTCTGACGGTGGCTACCCTCCTTCTGTGACTCTAGCTCCTAGGGGATCGCCCCACCCTCCACGGCTTCCGTTACCACCTCTGCTGGGATTCCAGCTCCCACTAGACAGCTCTGGCTTCTGAGCTCCAGGAACAACGCCTCCTCCCCCTGTCCCTTCGAGATGGTAGAGGCTTCCTGCTGCTGCAAATTTCTGGGTTGCTTCCCTGTTCCTTGACCTGCTTCTCAGCTCTTCCATCACCATGTTACCATTTTCTTGCGTTCAATTGCGTCTGCATGAAAGATCTAAAGTGTGTTTCCCAGACCGGACTCTGATATGCTGTTACAAACAATATAGAGTAAAATCAGATCAACCACAGGCTCCCATTGCCCAACTTGTAGAATAGAATAAAAATCACCTTGACTGTATTCATCCTTTAAGAAGACAATGGTACTCAAAAGCCCTATTATCATTGGGAATGTTAAATGAGGTCTTATGAATAATTCCTGCAGTATTAAGAAAGCACACCCACTCTTTCACAGCACCTTGATTACTCAGTTGTACTCACACTCCTGTCACCTACAGAAGAGGCTGTAGCACTAGGCTGCTGATGATACTTGAGGACACAGCCCTGGGGACTGTGCCCAACCTTATGACATTTAAAGGCTCATTTCCCCAGTTTTCTTTCCAGTAGACAATTAACAGAGGGAGGTATTAGAATGTCCTGAAAATTCCAAAACTTCTGTGGCCTTTGTTTCCAACCAATTCATAAGAAACACCAACAACAACTTCAATTAAAGCTGAAAACAAGTTCCAAATCTTTTGATGACTGTCTCCCCCCTCAAAAAAGTACCACCCCTATTAAAAAAGGAACTGGCTCAGTAGGTATGCACTACAAAACCTGGTGCTAGTATCTCCTGCAAAAGATGATTTTTGACGTTTCCAAGAGAATAGGGAGATGGGATGTTCATATCCCTACATAATGTGACAAATCCAACTTTTATAGACAAAACAGGTACTGAAGCTGTAATCACACAGGCTGACTAAGGGAAGAATAATGTAGCTCTTTTGAGTCAAGATTAAGTTGTATTGGTTGATGGGTTTGGAAAAACAATATTATACTTGGCTTCTAGATAAATACTGCAGAGACCTCTTGTAAATCCTCCAGTAATTTTTTGTAATCCTTCACAAGCAGTAAAATCATTGCTGTGAGGCAGACAGGAGAGGAATCCACAAATAAGACATCTGTTATTGTTATATCAATGATGATATATGTCCAACTGTGAAATAACAACATTTAACAAGAAATGGAACCTTATCCAAAATGAGATCTCACTCACTCCCATGACTTCATTTGCTACATTAATAAGAGTAAACAGAAGTTTATAATTGGGTGATCTTATCTATTAGCATTAGTAATTTATCACAGGTATAGGGCTTTATATTTTAGATTAATGGAATTCAAAATGTTAGGAAAGCCCTATGCTAACATATAGCATGCATGGACAGATGAAGATGGTGGTACATTGAATAAATAGAAAAATATTAGGGCTATTTGCCTTTTGTTCTATATTTTTAAAGAAAATTTGCCACTCCTCAAAATTTTCAGTTTGCTTGTTACAAGTTTAAGATATTCTTATAATAATATATTAAAACAACAATGAAAGAATGTTGAGGTTTATAATGCTTTCAAAAGACACTTAATATTATGAGTCAATATTTAAAATGACTGTTTAGAGTAAAAATGTATTATTTGAATCTAAGACACTTTTTCCAACATACAGGTGAAAAACAAATTAAATTCTTAAACTCCAAAGGCTATGTCACCATATGTTTGGAGAATTTTTAAGAACCCCAAAGTAGAACTTTGGCAATGGAATAGGTAATTATTTGCCAGCACCAGATTTACGTGCAAATCAAGGAGAGCTTAAACAGCTCTTTAAAAATGTCTTCAAATGATATCCAGGAATCTCTTGGTTTTTACTTATCTTTCCATTGTCTTCATTTGACTCCTGTACTTTATGTTCTGTTAAAACAAACCTTTGCTCAGCTCTCAATCTGAAAGGTAGCAACTCTGTATGTTCCGCAGCTGCCCCTTGGTCTCATGCTCTGCAACGTGTGTGGAACAAAAGGCCTTGCTCTGTTCTCCTGTGGATTTCAAGTTCAAACTCTGTTTAATCCTTTTCCAGCCTTTGCTAAAACTGGTGACTACTGAAGCCAAAGTTGGAATGTTGTGTGGATCTGCTTAGAAAGGAGGTGTTGGAGTCAAGTAGGAAACATCTAGGCCTCTCGACATTTGCCACCACTGACTACAGTGGACTTTTGGAAACTTCCTCTTTCTTGGGCTTCTATGATATCCTTCTCTCCTGGCTCTTCTACTTCTTTGGCCTGACCTTTCCTTCTCATGTTCCTATAGTAAATCTCATTCCTCTTCCCTATCTCTGTATGTAGGGGTTTCTAGGGCTCTGTCCCTGGTCATCTTCCAATCTTCCATACCTTGATCATTTCATCGAACATACTTTTTTTCTGAGCTGTACTGAGGTATAATTTACACATAGGAAGTGTATGTGTGTGTGTGTGTGTGTGTGTGTGTGTGTGGTGAGAAGTCTTAAGATCTACCCTCATCTTCTTTATCCATTTGTCTGTCGATGGACATTTAGGTTGTTTCCATATCTTGGCTACTGTAAATAAAGCTGCAATAAACATTGTGGTACATGACTCTTTTTGAATTATGGTTTTCTCAGGGTATATGCCCAGTAGTGGGATTGCTGGGTCATATGGTAGTTCCATTTTTAATTTTTTAAGGAATCTCCATACTGTTCTCCATAGTGGCTATATCAATTTATATTCCCACCAACAGTGCAGGAGGGTTCCCTTTTTTCCACACCCTATCCACCATTTGTTGTTTGTAGATTTTTTGAGGATGGCCATTCTGACCAGTGTGAGATGATGTCCATCGACAGATGAATGGATAAAGAAGATGTGGTACATATATATGATGGAATATTACTCAGCCATAAAAAGGAACGGAATTGAGTTATTTGTAGTGAGGTGGATGGACCTAGAGTCTGTCATACAGAGTGAAATAAGTCAGAAGGAGAAAAACAAATACTGTATGCTAACGCATATATATGGAATCTAGAAAAATGGTACTGATGAACCTAGTGGTAGGGCAGGAATAAAGATGCAGATGTTGAGAACGGCCTTGAGAACACAGGGGGGAAGAGGAGGCTGGGACATAGTAAGACAGTAGCGCTGACATACATACACTACCAAATGTAAAATGGATGGCTGGTGGGAAGCTGCTGCATAGCACAGGGAGATCAGCTCGGTGCTTTGTGACCACCTAGAGGGGTGGGATAGGGAGGGTGGGAGGGAGGCTCAAGAAGGAGGGGATATGGGGATATGTGTATGCATATAGCTGATTCACTTTGTTGTATGGCAGAAACTAAGACAATATTGTGAAACAATTATACTCTAATAAAGATGTATTAAAAAAAAAAGACCTACCTTCTTAGCAAATTTCAAATATACAATACAATATTGTTAACTATAGTCACCATGCTGTATATTAAATCTCCAGAACTTATTCATCTTGCATAACTGAATCTTTGTACCATTTGACCAACATTTCCCCATTCCCCCTCCCCTCTTCTTCCATACTTGATAGCCCAAAGTGAATGACTGAATAGTGCAAAGGAGTGGCGTGGCAGGTACTGTGTGCTCTACTTAAGACCTTCACCATATTTCTAAAGCAGACTATATTATAGCATCATATCTTGGAGAACCAATAATATTCTCTCTGTATAAACTCATGAAGAACATCCATTCTGGACTCTTATTAGGCCTGCTTTTCAAACTGCAAGTTGGAGAAGTGTGTTTCTTTTTTACATATGTATGTGTTTCTTAATTAATATTAAACAATGATTACTTGAATTTTTTTTTTAAAAGAGCATTTAACCATTACTGAGAAATTGAGGTATATATGATACAAAGCTGTCTAACCACTTCTCAACAGATAAATTATCAGCCTTTACCTTCCGCAGTCCTGTTAGGCCTATAGATATATATATGTAAGGGCTGAGGCCATTCATCTCTAAGTTCAGTCCTCCTCAATCCCTAGGCTCAAATCTTGAGACTGGGAAAGACGTAAGGAGATTTTGCCTCACCAGGGAGTGGGATCTAGAATTAGTCTTGCTTCTATAAGCCTCTCTAAGACATGCTGTTCTAAGATTAGTTATGGTACTCATATATCCCCTAAGATGCAGGTTTCCCTTCCTCTTTCTGTGCATATCCAGGGAGTACAAATAAACATTTTCTTGGGTTTTCAGGTAAGCATTCCAAGCCCCTGTAGGTTTTACCTTTTTGTCCTAGATCCCGGACCACAGACAGAGACACCTTGCCCACCTGTTGCCAGCCCTCTTTCCCTGGGGCTAGACCTTGTCTCTAGTTCCTCAGGCTTCCAGATGGGGTCCTGATCCTCAAGTTGACTGAAACCCAAAAATATGACACTGCCATACACTGAGGATCACAAAGGTCTGGACACTCCAGTTCTGTCCTCATTGGCCAGATGGTCTACTGGGAATACAGACGCTAATTTGCACTGTTGGGTAATTCTCTCAGTGGCCAGCGCCACTACTGAGTCAGCTACCAGCTTCAGTATCAACCTGCTCCGGCTTCCTTTTTTACTCACCGTCCACTGAAGTCCTGGTATGCTCCATAGACCAGGCTACACAGATTCAACAATTTTCACTGGTTTCAACAGTTTGGATTAGACTTACTGAGACAAAATCATGAATTATTAAAAGGAGGTCTGATGGGTTATATTATTATCCCCTCAAAAATAATGTTTATTGAACATCTAAAAGGTATTGTCTCATTCAGTGTGGGGAGACAGAGAACTCTAAGACCTTGCTTCTGTCCACAAAATGTTGCCATTCTAATTGGATAGACACTCAGATTTGCACACACACACACACACACAAAGCACAGCAATATAAATGCTAACTGAATCAAACCAACAAGTAGTACCAGAGGAGTTCAGATAAGAGAGAGACAGCTCTGGTGTTGGGTGGGCCAGGAAGGCATTACGCAGGAGATGGGACTCAGAGTACCAAAGAAAGAAGCAGAGACAGATGTGGAGGGAGAAAGGGAAAGGGTAGCAAGATTTGGAAAAGCACCTTGAGCAAAAGTCTGAAGGCAGGCCAGCATCACTGGAATGGAGGATTTAGGAAGAGAGTCATGAGGAAAAATTTCCTGTACTTTTAATCAGTCTCAATTGGAGAAGGTAGAACTTTCCCTTCCTGAGAAATTGGGAAGATCTTTCTGGCCTCCAAGCTTTGGGAGTAACATCCGTGTTAGTGGCAGCTATCAGTGGGAGAAAGAGGTGGCTCCACTAATGGCACTAAAAGAATCCCAAAGGTGATGCTTTCAATTTAGTTCATAATTCTATAGAGGCCAAGCCTGGCCCTTTCCCACTTCCATTCATACCCCCAGACTTCTGTGGTAGGCTTCTTTTTCCCAACAAGGTTATCCTTGTATATTGCAATTGCATTTTTTATGTACTCTACAGAAATGTTGGAGAAATGGGGAAAGGGGTTTGTCTAGGGTATGGTATCTTTACTTTCTCTAAGGAAGGATAACCTTGATTCAGGTTGCTTTACCTAGTGCTACGAGAACTATGAAACTGGGTTTTGGAAATAGTGAGGCGCGGGAGCTCTGGAACTATGGTGTCATGTGCATGCTTAGTGAACTAGATAACATGTGAAGAGGTAAAGATTTTTGTACCCTCCTGTCTCAATTCTACACCCTTTCCTACCTGCCTTCCGCTCATTATCCCTCCCTCAGCTGCTCAAGACTCTGTTATAATGTCTCACTCATGTCTGCCCTTTCCAAAAGAGTTCTCTAACTCAAAATTTCCGCTTTCCACCCACCCTATCCACAACTCCTATTGCTTCAAAAACAGTCCTAATATATGCCATTTGTTGGATGCATAATATGTACCCGGCACATGCATTGTTTCATTTAATAATTACCCTCTCATAGGGAAACACCAATGATTAAAATATGAATGTAAAGTTACCAGTAGTCCAACTTCTCTCACCATTAGTTTTCTCATTTATATAACAGGGATAAGTAATGACCTTATAGGTCAGTTTTTAGATTACAGATGAGGAAACTGAGGCTCAGAAACTTGCCCTTAGCAACACACAGTGAAAATGTGCTAAACCAGGGTTCAAACACGTGGGATCTGACAGAAGTTTGTGCTATCTTACGCTACTGTGCTACAGCATGAGAATTTCAAACTCTGGTTGAAAGGTGAGGGCCATGAGACTTTCTTAATACCTAGGTTTGCCAGATAAAATACAGGATGCCCATTAAGTTGGAATTTCAAATGAACAACAAATCATTTTTTAGTGTAAACACTAAAAATGTATATACATACCAAATATTGTATGGGACATGCTTATACTTTGTAATTCATTGTTTATCTGAAATTAAAATTACAGTAGAAACTAATACAACATTGTAAAGCAACTATACTCCAATAAAAATTAATCAAAAAAAATTAAACTGAACTTTAAGTGGATATCCTGCATATTTTCTCCTAAATCTGGCAACCCTACTGGTAGGATTACCCCTGGTAATCCATAAATCACACCATATAGACAACTGCTGAAATGTGAGGAACGTGTTCCTTGAGGCTAAAAGGAAGTAAACTTTTATTATCAAGCCATAGCCTGTCAGAACTGGAAAAGAGCTTAAAGGTCAACAGTCCTCATTTTACCAATGAGTAAACTAAAGATCAAGGTAGGGAAATGACTTGCCCAAAATCATAGTGCTTATAAAGAGGCAAGACTTGAAGTCAGGATTCCCTTGGCCTGGTTAAATGGTGAACCCACCACTCTTAGAGCTGTTAAAAGTTTAGAACCAACCTGAGGTTTGCTGGTGAAAGAAACATGGCTGTCTTATGCGTTTTAGGGGCTTAAGAAAAATATTGGCCAAAATGATGACTTGATGTTGATCTGGTTCTTGGTATAATGCTTTACACGGAATAGGCATACTCAAGGCTTGTTGATAATGATACACATCATACACATATACACTAGCATAATCATACACGCATATATTTATTCTTAGGACTTGAGAGAACATGTTGATATCTCCCAAGTGGATTATTAGGTGCCCTTGGTAAATATGACACTAACTCAGACAACCAATTTTTGATATTCCTTAAGTCTACAGTCACTAATAGAGAAACTAGGGCAGCATAATATCCAAATTAGGGGAAAGAAGGAACCTCAGAGGTATGTTATTAAAAACAGTTGCCACTAGCCTCAGGTGACTCTTGGGCATGTGAAAGGTGGCTAGTCTTCACTGAGATGTGCTCTAAGTATAAATTACACACTATATTTCAAAGACTTAATATAAAATAGAGTATAAAATATCACAATATTTTTTATATTAGTTGCATTTTTAAACATTTTTGATATATTGGGCTAAATACAAGATATTATTAAAATAAATTTCACCCCTTTTTTACTTTTTGACTATAGCTATTAGAAAATTTTAAATTATATAAGTATATCTAATTATATTTTTATTGGATAGCACTGTTCCAGAGGATTCAGTAGTTGTTTAAACAGGAAAAGAAAAAATAGAGATTAGGATCCACACACATCTTGCCATCTTTATGGGATAGTATTTAAATAACTTATTTGCTTCATTGAAAATTTATGAAATTGTTTTGAAAAGTGCAAACCATTATAGAAATATAAAATATCTTTATACTCATTAAGAAAGAAAATAGTTGGTTATTACAGTTTCTTTTCAGAATTCAGCAAACATTTACTGATTTCAGGCTGCTTACCTCTTTGGGGGCAAGTCATTTAAGCTTAGTTTAATTAAATGCCTCAGTTTTCTCATCTACAGCCAGAGACCTCTGAAGGGGAAAGCCTGTTCCCAGCACCCACAGAGCACAGGACTGCCAGAACAATGAATAATGCGGTCCCATTGTTGCTGACAGATGGGAATCATTCACTTCTTAGTGTATGTTCCTTAAAATGCTTTTGAGTTCACACCCCCTTTGCACTGTTGCCATGGTCGTATGCTTTACGATGCTAGTTCCTTGCCCTACTCTGCCTTCCCAGAAAAGAGACAGCCTTGCCGCAAATTTCACAATTGTAAAAATATTTTACTAGTCAGTGCCTTTGTAATCTCTTCTTGTATTTCCCACTAAACTTGGGTAATTCATAGATCCAGATAATAAAAGCTATCAGATATAGGGGGAGGCCCAATCTGATTCCACTTCATTAGAAAGTGCCCTAAGCAACTCTCCTGTGTTGGGAGCATTCTGAAGTCTTCTCTTGTTCTGGTAGTTGTAAGTTTTAAGCTCCTGCTTTTGGCATGGAGGCTTTTTTGCAGTTTTGGTTAGTGGCAAAAGCCAAACTGATGTCTCCTCATGATGTCAACTTATGCCAAAAAGAAGAAAAGGTGAATATTTTGGAGGACTTTTAAATTAAAAAAATTTTTTTGGCCATTTCAACCTCATCTTTGTTAGTGCATCTGCACTCCACCTGACCTTTCTTGGTTCTGTTTTTAATTCTCCTCGTATACCAGCTTTTAGTGGAGACTGTGTGCTTTAAGTAACGAAGGTCAAATTTCTGAGCCCTTGTATGCTCACCCAATGATTTCTAGCCTTCTTTAATCCTTCCCTACACCAACTGCTGCAGTAATGAGGGGCAAGGGGTGGCCGAGGATCGAGGTCATGAGCTTTCAGTTTGTAGTTATATATTTCTCTGGTGCTTACATAGAACGGCTCCTCTTAGTTTCCTAGAAGTGAGTAAAAAAAGAAAGGAGAAAAGGAAAGGAATCGCTGAATCCTATTGCAATGTACTGATATTGCTTGTGTGGGTCTTTTTCTGCCCCACTGTGCATCCTTGTCGGTAAAGGGAGGGGGAAGCTCTTGAAGTCATATAAAGGAACGCATCTGAGTGTACACAGTGAATGCTACCACTTGGCCATCCAGAAGAAGCTGTGGTCTCTTGCCCAGAAGTGTCAAATGCAGGGGAATTTCCTACTCACTGAAGAATCAGTAAGCCTCCTGTTCCCTTAAGGGCATATCTTCTGCCTATCAACTCTCAGGATGTTCACATTGTTCATTAAAAACACCCTATCTGGGCTTCCCTGGTGGCGCAGTGGTTGAGGGTCTGCCTGCCAGTGCAGGGGACACGGGTTCGAGCCCTGGTCTGGGAAGATCCCACATGCCGCGGAGCTACTGGGCCCGTGAGCCACAATTACTGAGCCTGCGCGTCTGGAGCCTGTGCTCCGGAACAAGAGAGGCCGCGATAGTGAGAGGCCCGCGCACCGCGATGAAGAGTGGCCCCCGCTTGCCACAACTAGAGAAAGCCCTCGCACAGAAACGAAGACCCAACACATCATAAATAAAAATAAATAAACAAATACTTTAAAAAAAAAAAAAACCCTATCTTTAAATCTCTGTAAGTATGTATAAAGACAGAATTCTAAAGATATTGAATTACTAATCCAGGACTCATTAAACATATTTGAAATTATTCTACAGCTTTTATTGTAAAATGGAATAAATTTAAACTGTAAGAGTCAGTCCTAAAAATCTTAATGAAAACTAAATGTTGAATTACAGACGCTGTACAAAGCTGTTATTATAGTTTTAGACTATGATAATGAAGATTGCTGTTTTTGATGAAATGCCATGAAGGGATTTTGACATTATTCATGAGATACTATAATAAACATTTTCCCTCTTGGGGTAGACAAATGGGAGAAAGAGAGAAAGAAAAAAATCACTTATTTGTTCCTATGTTGGTTTTTGTGTTCATTTACTTATTCATATGCATTCAACAAATATTTATTGAGCACTTACTATAGGCCAGGTACTCTATTAGTCATTGGAGATCTCTGCCTACTGACAGCTACATATTAATACAAAGAGATGAGCAATTATTCAAACAATTCAAGCACTCTTTTTATCTGGTTAAGTATTTGTTTTCTTTTTAATTCCTTCTTGCTATATGACAAGCAGTCTACTCAGTTTCATGGGCACATTGGTATCAGTTCCAATCTTTAAGGGGGTTATGAGACATACATGGAGATCCGTTATACAAGAACACATGTGGCAAATGCCACAGAAGCACAATAAACTGAAACAGTGGTACAGTGATAGCGAAGATACAGAAAAGGTACCTCAAAAGATACCGGGGGATATCACCAAAGGAAATGACATTTAAGATAGACCTGAGGGATCCTAACATGTGGAGAGTAGCGGAGAGCAGCAAAGAGATTCTAAGAGGAGAAGCTATTAAAAAATTACTGCCAAGTCCATTTGGGGTATATGGTATATGAAATCAGGTAGCAAGACACAAAACTCCATGGCTGAAGAGCTTTGAATGAAAGGTCCAAAGATTTAGACCACACTTTGCAGGCATTGTCAGAGATAATGTGACAAAACTGGGCGTCTCCACTTCGAGTCTTGAAGAATCTTGCAAGCTCTGGAGATTACGTGGTGTTTGAGACGTGGTGAGGAGAAAAGTAGGCTTGCATCAGAAAATACACATCCAAGCCTTTGCAGTCCTGCTTTACTTCTCAATGTGCTTGTCTTTTGCGTGTGTGTGTGTGTGTGTGTGTGTGTGTTTTGTTTTGTTTTGGTGTTAAGTCCTTTTCCATGCTATTATGATTCTGAGTTTTATAGCACAGTTCTGAAATCCTGTTAAAGCATTTGTGGTAATGATTGAATGATAGCAAAGCATCATTCTTTTAAAAATTTCCCCAAAGCAACAGTTGTGCTTGCTTTGCACCAGAGCCTGCACTGATGTGTTTTGGAGAGATAATCTTCAACCATGTGGGACATAACTCTAAACTAATAGGATTCTATAAGGTAGGTTGCGTTGAAGCCAGTCAGCGTTCCTGTTGAGGGGTTCTGTGAGGACACCAAGTGCCTCCTGCAGCTATGTTATGAGAACAGAACTTCTCCAAATTTCTGGCATTGACACATAATAGGAGGAAATGAAAATAGGAAGGTAGGAGCAGAGGATGAGTGTGAAAGAGAAAAAACTTCTAGATTGTAAAATCCCACTTTTTAAAAATAACTTCCCACGAAAACCTCTTCCAGATCATGTTCTGAAGAGCTATCAGATGAAGATATTTGGGAAATTAGTGTGTGTCTTGGGGAGGGGGTGTTTGATAACACATCGTAGCTCTAAATATTTACCTTGCACCTATATTAATTTCAAAAATTACTTACAATAAATACGTGAATGCATTTATATAAAAATTCACTTTATGCCACATAACAAGTGGGACAAGTGGGAGTCCTCCTTCCTGCCCTGAAACTCCCTTCCTACCACCTTTTCTACTCTTCTCAGAGGTCATCACTGTTATCAGTCTTTGGATTCTTCCAGACTTTCTCTCATGCACGTGCACGCGCACGCGCACACACACACACCCCCCTACATACTATTTTAACTTGTACATTCCTACACTATATGTTGCCCACAACTTGCTTTTTGAGAGCATTCCATATCGCACATATGGATTTACCTTTTTCTTTTTAATTGTTACGTAGGACTACATACTATGGATTCCTTTGGTTTACTAACCATTTCTTTATTTTTTTTTTTTTTTTTTTTTTTTAGAAATTCACGTTCTTTTATTTATTTATTTATTTATTTATGACTGTGTTAAGTCTTCGTTTCTGTGCGAGGGCTTTCTCTAGTTGCGGCAAGTGGGGACCACTCTTCATCGCGGTGCGCGGGCCTCTCACCATCGCGGCCTCTCTTGTTGCGAAGCACAGGCTCCAGACGCGCAGGCTCAGTAATTGTGGCTCACGGGCCCAGTCGCTCCGTGGCATGTGGGATCTTCCCAGACCAGGGCTCGAACCCGTGTCCCCTGCATTGGCAGGCAGATTCTCAACCACTGCGCCACCAGGGAAGCCCCCTAACCATTTCTTTATTGATGAGCATTTAGGATGTTTCCATTTTTTCACTATTAAAGACAATGCTGTAATAACCATCTTCCTAATTCTCTCTTCGTGCGTGTGTGAGAGTATTTCATTAAGTCACATACCTAGAAGTGGAGTTGCTGGGTCAAAGAGCACCCACAGAAAAGAAGACAATAATCCGATAATTATCAATGCATTTACGTAAGATTTTTTTAAAAAAAATGTTTATTCTTTGGCAAAGATCTGAATCCAGTTGAAATCCTAAATCCAAGTGCCTATCAAAATCATCCCCAAAGTTCTTGATTTATTTTGGATAATGCTAAAAAGCTACTCTAGAAGTAAAATGCTGTTTGTGATGAGACATGCTAATCACATGTATTTAGATTTACATGCTGCTGGCTCCGTTTGCTAGTGCTGAGCACTAAAGAGGGCTTTGCAAGGCTCAGTATACCTTCGCCAGATCAAATCACCATGGACTTGATAAAGTAGAGCATGGATTTCAAAGGCATATAAGACAATTACTTAGGTAGACATTTGTCTCTGGGTAATCAGATTATTCAGAGCTCCAGCAGAGTGACAGAAAAGTTTAAAATGAAAGTCCTTATTTTGAATTTCCATATTGTTTTCTCACTGGCATAGTTGTCAACACTGATGTTTTACATTCTTCTCTTTCTCAAATGGTCCAAACACACTGCATTAAATAGGTACGCAAATATTAGGAAAAGCAGATATTTACAAGCTCATTTTTTTTAACCCTTACAAAATAAATTATTCAGAGTGCCCAGTGTGCCTTAAAGTATGAATTTTCATATAATATGTTATACGGTCTTTAAATAAACTGCCTCTAGTGTTGGAGGGAAGTAATCCAAAAGTCCTGACTGAGTTTGGGGATTTGGGGATTCAACCTGATGGAAATGTTCTTCAGAACCCAGCTTGAGTGGAATGCCTCCCTGTTCTGTTGGTCAGTAGCCTTTATAATGTGGACACGGGAAAGAGCGGGCTGGGCATCTGGACCACGCAGGTGGAAACAATTAAGATTCAAAATGGATTTTGAAAACTGATTTGCTTTTCTCTTTATTCGCCACATAAAAAGTAGTTCTAGGTTCCTAAAATCTCTCAACCACTCATTAAGTAAATGTATTCCTACAACACTTGATGTTTTATTGCTTATGATTTAAAAATCTACTTTATTTAACATATGGAATATGCATATATATATATATGTCTATAACCACACAGATATGGTCAAATCTGTGTTTCCCGTCAAACATCTACTGTATGTTTCACTAGGGAGACAAGACCCATGTGTTTTGCAGAAGCTTTTAAAGCTGTTTCATTTATTTTATTAGCCTTTAATGAATGTAATTAGAACCCAAGTAATTAAATGCAATTGTGCTCAGTATGTTCCTGTTGTAAATTGCCCTAAACAATGTGCATCGTGTGAACAAATTTGTGGGATTAATCGAGGATAGATAATGTTTTTGGATAGTATTTCACACTAAACGGCCGCAGAGAGAAACAAAGAAGCTGGCGCAGTGTCATTAATCTTAGTCAACTGGCAGCTCTGGTGTAATTTGCATGACTTAGGCGGTGACACAGGATGAGGCTTGCTTGGGATGGGTGTTAGATCACTATGATACGTATGTATTTATTCCCCTTTAGTCTCCTGATTTATAAGCAGAAAGAAGTTTGCATGTGGAAATGGATAAAAACAACAGTGTTAATGGAAGGAGTTGTAGATTACCCGAATATTACTGGCAATATGTTCCTTTGTTTCCATATTGAGTATTTCTGTTTTACGGCTGTTAAAAAGACGCCTGTGAGTCCCTGTCAAGATAGAAAAAAAGAAGCAGATATATTGTGGCTGGATAGTGAGATATCAGTGGAAGAAGTTTGGCTTTTCTTTTTCTTTTTCCATATCTAATATATCTTGAGTCATTGCTTTAGGAACCCATCCCTTTCGGAAGAGGCACTTTTGAATTGCATTATAGAAAACCTTCAAACTCCACTTATGAAAATATCATTTGGAAATAAGCACTTGGAAACATGGATAGCAGATGCAAATGCTTTCTTTTTTTGGTGTAAGATGTAGAATGCAATTCTGAATTATAAAAACAATTAGATAAGGCATTCTAAGAAAAGCATACAAATTGAGCTTCAAATGTCATAACAGATGACAAATAAAAGGTAAATGAATTTGGGGAGTTTTGAACTGAAATGACCATGCCCTCGTGACCTAACAGACATGCTAATCTCAGCTTGCACAAGTGTATCTGACATTTATGAGAACTTGGCCCAGGCCATTGTGTCCTTTTTCTTCTGATTAAGGTGAAGTTGCTATCAAACTTACCTATAATGCAGCCAAAAAATTTTGAGGGCAGCAGATAAAACTATATTGTCTTTGCAAATACAGTGATTACACGCAAGCTATATTTAAATATATGAGAGGAAACCCTATGTGCAAAGAAAGAGATGTCTCAGCTCAAAAGTAAGAAAAGAATATTCATTAATCAAATAACTACATTTCACAATACATTTTAGGTTGAACCTTATACAGTTTTTTCTTCTGCACATGTCTGTTTTATTTTGAGACCAGTTTCTTCTACTTTTTCAAAAATTATATATCTCATCCTTCTGAAGTTCAATTAAAAACAAACTTCAGTGAATTTTACCCTCGGCAAAAAAAAAAAACTTCTCCTGTCTTAGGGAATATATAGATTTGAATAAAACTTCTTGAATCACAGAAACTTAGTCTCTCTCTCAAATCTATGTAGGCACTGTGGTATGTAAGAGTGTGTATGTGTGTGTGTATGTGTATGTGTGTGTGAAAGTATCCCACTTTATGTTCTTATTTCAGGAACATTTAAAACAACAAAAATAATTAACAATTCATGAGCATAGCTGACCCCTATTAATATGCCATTGACCTGAACACGCTGCTCAACATTTAAAGACCAAAGACAGCAGTATCTATTATGAGGTCAGGCCTATTGGTATAGCATTAAAATGAGTCATATTTAATACAGTGCCTAGAAATGATCGGTTAATGCAAAAAGTAGCATGGCAGCACAGCTATGGTTACAACGATACAAGACATTATGAAGTTCAAATATTATACAAATCACTTGGAATGAGAAGAAACACAAAACAGTTTAACGTGGAAACTATGCTTATAGCTCCAGATTGCTTAGACATTGGGACGGCGGGGAGGAAAATGTTTTCTATGCAGTCAACTCTTCTTTGCACTGATGTTATAGTATAGTCACTTGAGAACCGTTTGGTTTAATAGATAAAAAAAGGCTGTCTTTCCAACCCTGGCAGAAGTATTTTCTAAAAAGGATGGAAACTGGTGCTCCTCAGCTGGGCATCATAACTGATCATCACATGATTCAGTCAGTGTGTTGTCTGAGTGATCACCACCATTTCTATGTACCCTCTTGTCCAAGTCAAAAATACACATGTGGCAGAAGTAATTTGTCCAAAGTGCTCAGAAGAATTTCTACAGTTGTGCAGAGTAAATGAAAGTAATCTACTGGACGTCTTAGCCCGGTATTATTTTGGTATGCAGTCAAAGACAGGATTAGAGGCACCTATACATGCCAGATATGCCATTAATTGCTATGTCAAGTTGTCAATGGAATCATGATTGATGCTGCAAGTCTGCAGAATTTGACTCCCCTCAGAGCATTCAGTATCTTTCTGTACATATTGCAACATTCAACTTAAAATTTATACAGCATTGTATCTATTATTGACTTAAATATTACTCACAGATTATGTCTTTACAACCTCTGAGATGCTTCTGAAATTAAACCCCTAAAGGTGTACACTTGGAAGGAAAAAGTTATTTTTAAAAATCTGAGTTTTATCTACATTGATTCTTATTATGGAGACTCAAAAATATAGACAATTAAATCTATCAAAGTATCAGTATAATAAAGCTCCTGTTAAGATATTGAGTAAAAGAGATAAGCCTATAAGAGTTCATGCATTATAAACAAATGGGTTTGATTGGTAAGAGAAATCACACTTTTAGAAGAAATCTAGAAAATAATTCCTCTGAAATCTACCATTTATTACCGGTGTTTTTTGTAGCTCCTTAAACTTTCTGCCCCTTAATGTTTCTACCTCTAGAATGGGTAAAAAAAATTACTTGAAAAGAATTTAGCAACATGCATATGAAAAGGGAAATACATTCTAGAGGCCAGGGTTCAAAGGAAAAGTAGTGTTCTTAGTTAATGATCCTCAAATGGAAGTTCTTAATACAGCCTGCTTGTGGTGTATGGTGGAAGGTACATTGGACTGAGTCTAAAACTGGGATTCAAATATTAGCTTTGCTGTGAACAAGAGGTGTCATCTTAGGCAATTCATTTATATGTTCTTATCTATCATGAAGGAATGTTAAGACTGACTCTAAACCAGATTTTTGTACAGAGCATTTTGGATAGACTCAGAGCCTGAGACTCAGATGCTGTACATGCTGGACATGTCTTACCTCTTCCCCAACACACATCTGCTTGAATCCACTGCTGAGAGCTTGGCCTTGGGACCAAACCCTAACTTCAGGGAGATTATGAAATGTTGTCTAACTATATGCTTGAAGAAAAAGAACCTGGATTTTATTGGATAGCAATGGTCCCTGCACCAAGCAATATCCTTTTTCCTACAAATCTACATAGCTGCATCCATAAATTTACATAGTGGTAGAGCAGTCTTTTCAATGAAAAAGGATCTTGGATCTAAACCTTTTATTCTTAATCCCCAGCTAAGCCTCAAGATTATTAAAAGCACATCTAAGGAACTGTGGAGGTTCAAATCAAGACTATATTTCAGAAAGGACAATGGACTATCTCAGAGAAAACCTTTGTGAGGAGTTCAGACCCAGAAGCTAGACATTCTTGCTGTGGAACTCAGTGTTACACGTCTTAATTGGAACAGCTCTTTCCATTCCACATATGAATGCCTTTGTCCTCATAGCATGACCATGGCACCAGTTGGTGGGGTCTGGGTAGGTTTTGGTATCAGGTATAAACTGCCTAGATTTAGTCACCCCATGGACCTCTTGGTGTAAAGTGCACAGGAAACAGGCTCAGGGGTCTTGTAATTATGAGCATTAATGTACATTAACATCATTTGAATCCACCCAAGTAAGTGTTGGGTACACATGTTAACCTCATTAACTATTAAGTAACTGCAAAAATAGAAAATTTTAACAGATTATTTGCAATACTGATCTTTTAATGACGTAAGATTTCTAAAATGTGATGAAGCAATATTCCATAATCTGTGGGGTGTATATGCGTGTGTGTGACTATACAGAAAACTGTATAAAATTTGTCCCCAATTTATATGTGAGCCCTGTTCCAAAAGTTTGTTCCTGGCATGCCAGAGCATGATGGGTAATAAAGACTGGCACATAGGAAGTGCTCACAAATAACAACTTTCTTTTATTGAGCAGCTATTGGGCACAAATCACTTTAGATATATTCTCTCATGTATGCCTCCAAGCAACCTGAGGAAGTATTGATAGGTATAAGAAGCTCCATTTTACAGATGACAAATAGGGCTGTGATTGTCAGTGATTGCACATGTTGCCAGAGCTATGAAGCAGCAGAGCCAAGATTCAAATTCTGTCCATTGAAATCTGAAGTCTGAACTTACAATTGCTATATGATGTGGGTTGTTGAATGAATATTGACACTTATGAGGCCAAGACTGGTACCCAGAGAGGCAGACTGAGTCTGGCAGATGTTGTAGGACTCCCCAGGAAGTAATCAAGTCCAGTGGGATAACCCAGGTCAGGGAGAAGGAGGAGTGGCCACAGACCCAAGCAGGCAATATAGAGTAGGGGACAGGTAATCGGAGTGAGATCCAGGCGTCAACACAGCAAACTACTTAACTTTTCTCGGTCTCATGTCCTCATTTATAAAATGGGGCTTAAAGAACTACCTCACTCTTAAGGATGTTGTGAAAGTTAAATGAATTCTAGGATAGTACCTTGCACTTCGGACAATAAGGATTAGTACTTAGTAAATCATCTTTCAGCTGACTTCAAGTTCTGTAGTTTTTGGATAGAAGACTGAAGAATGTACAGTGAGGTCTGAGAGTTTGAAGGGGGAGTGCCAAGCAGGAGCGCCATCAAAGCTATATCCTAGGCAGTTCCGCTTCAGGTGGAACAAAGACAAATTGGGTGGAGACGGGGGTGGTGGTGGACATGATGGTAGCCCAGTGCTGTTGACCAGAGACAGAAACAGCAAATTAGGGTCCCATCAGGTTGGGCTTCTGGCAGGAGATTTGCACAGAGAAATAGGAGCAAAGATTGGATCAAGCAAACTAGGCAGGGTCATGGTATTAGTAGCACCAGGGAGAGCTCCCAGTGTTCTTATAATCCTTGGAAGGCAGCAAACAAGTACTTGCCATTTATTCCTGGTCTTCTTTGGCTAGGTCTACCCTTAAAACACAGACCTTTTAGTTGTTTAAGTGGTCAGGTCTGTTAAGGAAGTTTCTGATCCAAGAGGAACAAAATTGCATTTTCGTTAACTCGGGAACACTTAAGATCTATCTGAAATTAAGGCCATATTAACTCCATGGCCTTGAGCTTAGATGGCATTCGAATGCCCTATTACTCTGTGAGAAATTACGGCTGTGTTTTCTTGACTCCAGTATCTTCCAAAAGCATGAACAGGGGGTCCTTGCAACATAAACACTGACAAACACTGCATTCTCTCTTGCTTGTTTTATACTCTTCGGAGGATGTGGGCTGCCCTGAGCTCAAAGTTACTAACTGGATATAGGATCAGAGGCTTATAGGAGAATTTGCCCCAAGTGAAGGCAAATTTAGAACACATTTTCCCAGGGAGGAAAGGATTTAAATGGTGGTTTCAGTCCCAGCTGATCCAGATAAAACCTATTTGACCTATAATCCAGTTTAATGATTCTTTCTTACAATGTTTCTGTCCTGAGTTCATTACCACCAATGTGGGGCGGCAGTGACAAAAGAACCCACCTCCCTTCTCGCTGGCCTCTAGAAAATAGTGCTGGTTGTGGGGAGGCATTTTTTTCTCGCCTTGATTTTCCTGGAATTAAAGATGTTTCCTCTCCTACTCCCTCCCACCTGTAAGAAAGAAGCAGTAAAAGGGACAGCCCATGAAAATTCTGTGGCAGCTGCTGCTTAGTAAGGGATGATCTTAAGTATGGATTTCCTATTTTCAGGTCAACCTAAAGTTTTACACAATGTAGGCCTGCCCGTAGTACAAGACTAAAGCACCACAGTTATTTTAAGAAAATATGTTAGTGGCTTGAAGAAATAATTTGTTGTTGTTTGGGTAGGGGAGGTGGTTTTTCGGGGTTGGTTCTTCTGAATTTGCAGAAGCTTGTCGGTAATGGAAGGTTACTTCACGTCCAGCAGTCCTTCCCTCTTACTCTCTTTTTTACAGGAATTCCTTAACCCACAATCCTGATTTTTCCTCCTACCATGCAGGACATTCTATCTTGGACTTTTTTCAAGCATATGCTCTTCTTACTGGCTATTAGATTTTGAAGTTCCTCAAAACTGGCTCTAAAATTGCCCTTCTCTTTTCTGTATTACTTTCTGGTGATCTTGTCCACCCCCATGGCACCAAATGTTCTGCTATTTAATCAAATGTATTCCATGTTTATATTTCCAGTTCAGATCTCTCTTTTGGGTTCAATATCCGTATATCAAACTGTCTACTCTGCTTTCTTAAGCAGATGTATCAAAAGCACTACAGACTCAAGACATTCAAGACAATTCAGATTCTAGCCTCCCCCCTGGACCTGCTGCTTCTACAGTGTTTCCCATTTCAGTGAACCTCTAACCAGTGGGCATAAAAAAACAGAGTTCATCCTTCACATCTCAATTTCCCTTGCCTCCCTTATCCAGTTCATCCCTGAGTTCTGTCAATGAGACCTCCTAATGTTTCTCAGATTTCCTCACCCTTTTTCCTCTCTGTTGTCAACCCCTTCTGATAGTTCTGGTATGTAGTCTACCAGTCTGCTCTCCCACCCTCAAATCTTACATGTAAAAATAATTATTTTTCCGCATTATAGCCAGGGTGACCTTTTTGAAGGACACACCTTCTCAAGACTCCACTCTGCTCAAAACTGTTCGATGGCTGACAGACGAATGGATAAAGAAGATGTGGTACATACATACAATGGAATATCACTCAGCCATAAAAAGAAACAAAATTGGGTCATTTGTAGAGACATGGATGTACCTAGAGACTGTCATACAGAGTGAAGTTAAGTCGGAAAGAGAAAAACAAATATCGTATATTAATGCATATATGTGGAATCTAGAAAAATGGTACAGATGAACCGGTTTGCAAGGCAGAAATAGGGACACAGATGTAGAGAACAAATGTATGGACACCAAGGGGGAAAAGTGGGGGGGGAGTGGTGGTGGGATGAATTGGGAGATTGGGATTGACATATATACAACAATATGTATAAAATTGGTAACTAACAAGAACCTGCTGTAAAAATAAATAAATAAAATTTAAAAAACAAAAAACAAAAAACTGTTTGTTGGCTTTTCACTACTCATGAACTGAAGACTAACATCCTCAACAGGGCTGATAAGACTCTGTGTGATCTGGTGATAACTCCTCCTTCTAGCCTATTCTTGTAGCACTTGCTTCCTTTCTTGTTACACACAACTCACACTGTCTTTTCTATACTGAAGAAGTTCCATTCTTCCATCTGCCTTAGAATGTTCTTGAGTATAGGATTCCCTTTGCTTCTGACTTACTCTTTGCCTAAATATCTCCTACTTCTCTTAATACCCCTGTTTAAATAACACTTTTCCATGGAAGTCTTTGTGATACCCTAGTCTAGATAGTCTCTCAGTAGTGTAAGTTCTTTGATGACAGACCATACCTATTTGGCTCGTGTATTTTATTTCCAGGAAGGATGGAATAGGGTGACTGGCATATAATAGTTGCTCAATAAACACTTACTGAGAGGATGAAAGAGCTTTGCCCAGGATTATCTTTGTCTGTCATGACTGTTTCAATCCTATAGATAAAAAGGGTGATTTTTCTCTTTAAAAGATTTACATCTCTTACTTATTTTCTTCCCTGGAATCATCTTTCTTGTATTTTTTAATTTCTATATCGCAAAGATTTTTTTTCTGATTGAGACTTAAGGATTTATACAGAAAATTTCAGGACTTTCTTTCTGTTGACATATGAATAGGGGTGCACCTTGATGTCTTTATTCAGCTTTATCTGTTAAATTTTAGCTGTCTCACCAAGGTTTTCCCATCAGGTATTGTTTCACAGTTTCCTAGAACATCTTCCACCAGAAGTTCTGTCTGAGCCAGTCATCACAAAACACGATTGCCCTCATCTTTCACCCCATGGTACACTTCTCAACTTCATTTAACTGCTGCTAGCACATTTACCCCTGCCACAAGCTGTGTGGGATTATCAGAGATAGTCACTCGAGCAAGTACATTTCTGACTAGTCATTTTGTACCCAACACCTTGAATAACTGGATGCTGCTTTTGTTGAAAGGCTGAGGCATGTGGTGTTTGGTGACAGAATTTTCAGTTTTATATGAGACCATACCAGGCAGCAGATGGCATGGGTCATCATCAAATTTATCTTTGATTCTGTTTTATTGTTTCCTAATATCACCATCATATTTGTGAAATGGTTCGCCATTTTGCTCATTTTTCTGTTTCTTTATTTTAAAACCTGTAAAGCCCTATGATGCTGACACAGAGCAACAGTTTTCTCCTGCGTTTGCATTGGTACAATTTTACTCCATCTTTTTCTTTTTCCCTCTTTCTGTCAAGGCACTGGAGAGCACAGCTACAAAGAAATTACCTTGTAACAGACGAATGACTGTCTACCTGCCTGCCTATCTGTCGATTGATTGATCTATCATCTATGATCTCTTCTGCTTTCTTTTTCCCTTACATTCATTTACGGTCATCCCTTCCTATTTTTTCGTAATTCATATGGTTTGCCTGGAACTGGCCCTGTGCTCATTTCTAAGAGTGGGTGCACAGTCCAAAGGAATCAATCAATGGATTTCATACCCTTGACCACAAAACTGGTTCAAGCCAGTTACAAAGCTCAATTCAAGCAATAATGGTCAGGCCTAGATTTTTTATTGTTTAAAAACAGTTGGGGGAAAATGCTGTATGTGTGAGTGTACGTTTATTTTAAGAGGATGGCTGAGAGGAGAGAATTGGGGCTTGGGCGCTGCTGAGGCCCTCTTGTCACCACAGTTTCAGAGCTGAATTGTCTGAGGATGAAGCCAAAATAGAAAGAGGAAGAGCCAAGTGATAGTGGGAACCTGAATCCTGATTTCATCATTTGAGGTCTTGGATCCAGTTGCACCTGAGCCAGCTTTATGTCTCTGTTTTGTTTGTTTTTTGGTTAAGCCAGTTTGAATCCTGCCTACCCCTCCCCCCTCCAACCATCCCCACCATTGTAACCTAAAGAGTGCTGGTTAATGTATTCCTTTTTTTTTTAAATCAAGCTAAAGTACTTGCTACCCTAAGGATACTGAGGGAAAAAATACATTCTAGCTGTCAACTTTGCCATAGGAGGTAGCAAATTTTCTAGAAGATTGTCTAGACCTAGGCATTTGTTTGACAGTAACGCTGACCCTTGGATGGCAAGCATCAGGTCGACTGCCATACCAGATGGCCCTTTTAGCTTCCATCAGTTCCTGAAAATCTATGATACCAGGGGTTAGACTGTTACATTCTTATATATTAGAATAAAGTATCTGGATGACTGGCTTGGAATATTATTATGGAGTAGAAACCTAAAGTTTATGGTATCTAAAGTGTCCCTGGAGTTCTGGATTTGTCTCCCCTAGTTTAATTTCAACAATAACGAAGTTTTTCTTTTGCTATCCTTCCTCCTTTTTGCCTGGGGAGTTCAAGGCATCACATCTCATCTAGATGTTGACGCTTACCACGCCTGGGCTCTCTGGGAGGGGTGGTGCAGCTGAATCCATGAATAACCCATGGGTTTTGTAACACTGCTTAACCAGTCACATTTTTTTAAAAGGAATTTTAGATCTTGAAAGGTCTTAGAACATTACAGCACCCTTATTTGCCATTCAAAAGGCGTCTTTTTATTCTGAATTTAAAAGTCATATACTCATTGATAAGGCATTTTCATCAAAAATTGAAACTAAACATTTATAATCCCATTACCTAGAGATATCCACTATTAATTGTTTGCACATTTAATACCAGTTTTGTTTTCTATGTGTATGAAAGCATTCGTAGTTTACTGCGTATGTAGCTTTTCCTGCTTTTTTCACTTAACATTTTATTATAAACATTTTCCCACATCACTACCAGCTATTCAGAATTTTAATGACTGTACACTTTCTCCCTCTTCGTGTGTCCCACATACTTTTGGCCATTACCCTATTGTTGTACTCTGTAGCTCTCAATGAATTTTCTCTAAGAAGTGGCTGTCCACCTTAAGTTCATAATTACTGTTTTCAAGTAATTAAATTTGTGCTCAGAATTTTTAAAAAGATAACGTGTATTTTATAAGGATTGCTTTCCTAAGCATTCATTTGCTACTAATTTGTTTGTTCATAGTTTTTGAGTGCCTACTATGGGCACAGCATCTTGTTCCTAGACATATTTCACAGACCAAGAAAATTATGCTTTAGAACATTTGTATAATGATAGCTAAATTTCACACTTGCAAAATTACAAAAAGCTGTGTAAAGATTCAAGGGTCTTTGAAGCCATCTTTGGTTCCACTTACTTGTCATTATTTAATCAGAAAAGAGCTTTATTGGGACACATATGGCGTAAATAGTTCAAAAGGTATTTGGATGTCTTCATGACACAGGGTTTTCTTACACTTCAGCCCTTAAAATGTGTTTTATTTTCCCACAGCTATGCACTTTTTCTTTTTTTTTGGAAGGTGGAATGTCATTTTTTAAAACCAGAAATTAGCCATATTTTTTCTCTTTCCAAGGGAAATTTTTCTTTTATATGGAATTCTTCTGGTTTGCAGTGATGTACGTGTTTGTAAAAGCAATATACATGGTTTTAAAAGTTCCATCACACATAAGGTAACGTGTCTCTCCTACTGATTTGAATGGAATTGAACTTTAAAAGAATAGGTCAGTACTACACAACCTGGGAGTCTTAAAACACAGAAAGAAAGGAAAGTCCTGCTTATCCCACCAAATGTTTGCTGAAGAGGCTCAACTGGGAATGAAAGATAATGACAAGAAACATTTGAATTCAGTTAAATACCTATCGGAGTTGTCAGGCGTTTATGGGAGGTAAGTGCAACTCAGTTGATTTCGTTCCATAGGGGGCTTTATTACCTCTTTACTTATGAGCATCAATTACTCTGGATTTTAATTTCAGCTTTGGGGTTTGATATATTCTCAGACTAAAATCAATATTTTCTCTTTCCTTAAGTCTCTTTTGCATCCTATTTGGAAACTCATGAATTACAGATGTAAAACTGAAAAATAAAACATGAGACAAACTCCTTAATACCCCAAGAGACTTTTTGACTACTTTGAGATTTTACTGTAAAGAACTTGCTTCTTTTCATCTGGTACCACCGAAATAAAAATGTACACAAAAACCTGACTGCACTGCCACTAAATTAACATCTGTTAACAGACTGGAAATACATATTTTCTCACCTCCCTTCTTTCTTTCATCCTTTTAAACTTCTCCTCTTGGATCTACAATGGGCTGTTTAAAATAGGTCCACTTACAACCTCATGTGGGGCCTTTATAAAATGGTGTCCTCATATCCAAAGTCACTTTTATTCCCACTAGCACTCACCTGGTCTCTATTTGAAGACAATAAGACCTCTCTATATATTCACTTAGAAGCTGAATTTTGCCCTTGATGTTACATTTTATATTGATTATCAATTAACTTTTAAGTTGCAGTTAAGCTTAAGTACTTTTTACACAAAGGGAATACAGCACACACTGAATTTTTTAAATAGAAGCTTCCCTGAGGGCAACATTTCTATTCAGTTGCAGTACATCATATGAGCCTTTTACAGCATCTTTAGTTGTGGACACGTATTTTCAATATGATTTGTCCAACTTTATTTATTATGCTATAAAGTTTACTTTCAACTTTTAAAATGCTCTTCTTGATATCTAGGTATTTAATATTGATATCATGCTATCATTGAGGAATCAAAACTGTGGAATAGGAATTAGTTCTGAGGTCTGTGTTGACAGATGTGTACTTTCACCACCGGCCGGCTTTATGACTGTTCCAATCAATTAATCACACTGTGTCTAATATTATTTGAACATGAGGCAATATTATTCTATCTTTATAGAGACCTCAAGTCTTTCCTTAGGATCATAACTGCCTTTATAGAGTCTCACTGATGCCTGCCCCAATTTTATGCCTACTATAAGTTTCTGAAGTTTTAACCAATGGAGTACTCTAATTTCACAATCTGAAATTAGTGGCAACTCAATTTGGGAACATTTTCATCTGCTGACTGTGCTTCTTAACAGGGATAGAAATATTAACTAACAAATAACTAAGTGTAAGTAACTTATCCAAGCCACACTGTTCTAAGTCACAAGTCAGGATTCAGATACCAACTGTTGGACTCCAGAGTCCAAGTTCTTTACCTAGAGTCTGTAACTGCTAAGGTATCAAGTATCTTCATTTACAATTTTTAAAGTAATTTTACTTCACTATTTAAAAAATAACTTGATGCAGCTTACCATCAAACATCAACATACAAGACAGTTAAAAATTAGGATAAAACAAGGGATCATAAGTATAGAAAAATGGAGGTGAAATTATTGTAATTTAAACAACTAAAACCTGTGCTAAACTGATTATTGCAATATAACAGTAAATTTAGGAACAGTTCCCACAGATAAGGCAAAAAAGGAAAATGTGATGGGTTACATGGCTGTCATTTAATAAAAGGAAATATTTTCATATTCCTCAGTAGGAAGAAACTTCAAACTTTATTCTGATACTAAATTCTAGCAATTTATGCCATGAATCTTTCCTTCTCCCTTTTTGTCATTCATTCAACAACTATTTATTGAATGCCTTATATGGCCTTAGTATTATGCTAGTCACTGAGGATTCAGTGGTGCTCCCAGTGGAAACTACAGTAGTGGAGAAATAGCAATGAATCCTTATATTAGTTTGTAATTACAAAGTAATTACAAAGTGAGGATCATTGCTATGTGGAAAGGAGCGTAGTTCTATGACAGCACATAACAAAATTATACGAACTAGACTTGGGGTTGGAAAGGCTTTCCTAAAGAAGGGATGATAGAGCTGAAATCTTAAGGATATGCAGAAGCTATTTAGGTCCTTGCTTTCCAAGTGCTGCCCGTAGACCAACAGCACTGGCACCAGCTGGGAGCTTCTCAGAGATGCAGAATCTTAGGCTCCAGCTTGGACCTACCGAATGAGAGTCTGCTTCTGTTTTAACTAGATACACAGGTAATTCCTTTGAACATTAAGGTTTGAGAGGCACTGATCTAGGAGAAAGGGTAGGAGGGGACAAAGGGAACAGTGTGTCCAAAGACTCTGGGGCAGGAAGAAGAATAGAGGAACTGAAATTCAGGCAGTGCGGCTGGAGTCTTTGTCGTAAGGGGAGGGGGAATCCTGCATGAGAAGGTAATGGAGATCTACGCATACTGGGGACACTGAAGCAGGGCTTTGCAGACCTGAGAGACTCAGGGATATTTGAAGATTTCTAAGCAGAGGAAGAAGATAATCAGATTTATCTTTGGAAAACTTCACTTTGCAGTGCAGAGAAGAGAGGGTATTCAAGGTGGAAGCAGAGGGCCATTTTGGTGGCCATTATGGTGTCTAAGTAAAAGATGATAGTGTAGAGATGGTGAAAAGCAGAGAGGTTTGAGAGATATTTAGGGGGTTAAATTAATTAGCTTTGGTAATAGATTTAATATGAGGGTGAAGGAGAGTGAGGGGTCAAGGATTACCCTCAAGTTTCAAACTTGCCCCTTCTGGATGGATCAAGGTGTTGAGACAGGGAATCCTTGAAAGACGACCAGATTGGAGGGGAAATAATCAGTCGAGTATTATAAATGTTGAATTTCAGGTGCCTTTGAGGTAGTGAAGACATCAGAGGTTGTTATAAAACTAGGTTCAGACTGGTCTGGATTTGAGATATAAATTTGGGAGTAAGATGGGTAACATGTTGGATAATTTATTTAGGAAAGATGCACAAAAAGATTTTCATTGTACTATCTCTTATATTGAATTCCAATAACGCTTGCTAATTTAATAAAAGCATTTTTATAGACTGCCAAATTAATATAGTCCAGGTCCACTGGTTTCTACTGTTTAAAGTAGAATCTGGAATAGATTTTAGAGAATCAGAGAGATATGGATAGTCAGTATATTTTTTAAACTTTCTCAAATATAGGTTGTCTTGACCATGCTTTGGCAGAAGTTGGATGGAACTCATTTAAAAATTGAATTCCTTGTACTTTAAGCATGGATATTATATGTTGCCAATTGCCTAGCCCATAATAGACCCACAATAATATTTAAATTGCTGATTACTGAAGTGAGAGCTGTATATTTTAGGTATCAGACTTGTAGGTGGTAAAGCTGGTATTCTATTATGAAAATTAATGAGCCTGATAAAACTTCTCATTCAAATAGAGCGTCATCCTACCTCTATGCAGAGAAGGGCTGCAGAGGTGCATCTGAGCTGTGCTAAAGCTCATCTCCAAAATATCTCTGATTCTACTCAGATACATGGACACATACAAATAGTGTGGAAGATATAATTTGACTAGAAAATTTAAGGGTAGATTTTATCAATGAGCTGAATTAGCTCTGAAAATGTAAGTGTGGCTTTTACAGAATAAGTTTACCATCTGCAAAATACATGCTCAAGAGGGTTAACAAATTAACCCATTGGGTGGAGGGAGGAGCTGGAATCAGGGGTAATTATAAAAATATTGAATAACTGATACAGTAAGAGTGCAAACCAATAAGACATCAGTCATATTGCTGAGGTTGCTGGAGAAACTGTTGCTATAAAGGCATTACTTGAATTAGCTTAGGGTCGTTATTTTGGGGATGATAAGCTAGGCTGCTAGGAGCATGGTCAGTCTTTGAGGGGTAAGAGCAGTTAGTGGTCTGTGACTGTGGATAATAGTATTTCATTATTTTAACAACCAACATGGTCTGTTCTATTACTCCCTGGCTGAATACCAGCCCTGCCTACAATTACACACAAGGAATGATGAAACCAGTAATCTTTGATTTGAACATGGTTAATATTTTGCTATTATTTTTGACAGTGATGAACCAATAGTTTCATCTGCTTTTTAAGGCCATACACAATAAACTATACCATTAGTAACAAAAGAAATGACTTATCTTCACTGTCTGGCTGGAGGGCAATAATGAGAATGGAATTTCTTATTTACAAGCAAGGAAGGAGGGGAAGGAGTGAAAGACAAACCAGTTGTACACCATTACACTTGGAATATGATGTTTCAAATGACTCTTCCAAACTCCTTTGATTCTGGGAAGGGTTTTAGGACAACAGGCTCTGAGAAAATATTGAGTCAGGGCTCTGAGCTGAGATTATATGATTTGGACGATGAGGCAACACAGCCTGAAATGATCCTGCCATCAATGGCTACTTTCCTGACCACCCACTATCCTGGGGTTAAAAAAACCAGAGTCATATAAGTGAGAAAGAACCATCAGCTGAATCCAGGTACTTGAGGCAGTCCAGCTTTCTCTTCCTTGATGCTAATGTGCTGCTTGGAAGCAACTTTTTCTACCTTCTCTGTCAATTTTTCTGACAGTGCTCTGTATTTTTGACTGTGTTTCTTGCATAATATTGTGAATTCACTTCAGCTTTTGAACTGAACTTTAGTAACTAAAATAGACTCTGATTATTTCTTCTATGTGGTGGTTAAAGCTTGGGTCCATCACTTGTAAATCTTGCCTGGGCCTTGATCAATCTGAGTATATCAACCAAGCCACATTTCCCTAGACTCAATCTTCATTACTACTTTGCTACTTCTCCCATCTTTGGGGTAATATCTATTATAAATGATTCTGTGGCATTTTGCACTACCTTTTATATATTAGTTTAATGCCAGACTTTAAAAATTATGCTTGTATGAAGCATAGACTCTTTCCTAAAATGGCCAGATTCATCCACTCTGAAAATTTGATTTGACTGGTTTATAAACAAAAATACACTGAATCATGATTCCCAGAAGCATATTATTGGTAAATGGAATAGCATATGATTAGCACATCAATTACAGTTCGGTGTTTTTCTTTTGTTTGTTTGATGAGTGGTGTGAGTTCCATGAAGGAGAACAACCTCAGTATAGAGGTTTATGGAAATACAAGATGTTATTCTACTTGTTGCATTGACAAAGATTTGTTGTAAGTGTTTGGCTATATTTTTTCTCCAGTCCCTCTTATTCCCAGTAATAGATAATAATGGTCATACTTACTGAGTGCTTATATGCACTGTTATCATAATCCCCAATTAATTAATGTTTCAATGTTAAAGTCATCAATACTGAAATAGCCTCATAACTTTAATTTCAAATTTCAAGGTTTTCGGATATATTTGTTGTGATTAAGACATTTTTTTGCTATCCCAAGATAATGAAACCTTAAATGAGGGAATATTACTGTTTCTTGGGAACCAAGAGATAAAATGAGAATAATTTCATATGTACATATATGTAGAAACTTAATCTTGGAAGGATTATTCCATTCGTATAGCTTATAGTAGGAAATTATGACCCTCATAATTATGACCTTCAGATAATCTCAAAATTGGCTTAAATTTCACCCTCATCTGCAAAAGAATGGAACAGCCCTAAAAATTCTCATGTTTAATAAATACCTATGAGCCACTTGTCACTTATCTCATGGAGAGGTGGCTTTAATAAAGCTAAATAGTCAATTTGGTATAGCCTTAGAGAAAAAAAGAGATCTAATTGTGTCCAAGGTATCATAGTGTCAAAAGTGTATAATTACCTTCACTAGGATGTTATGCATTATTTCTCTTACTGTTGGGAACATTTGAGATATAGGCTAATTTACTGCATCCTTAACTCTTGTCAGCTTTATAAAATCCTGTTGTTTCACTTTCCAGATAATTTTTCCTTGTAAAACTTTCTATCTTTTGTCTCCTAATAAATATGCCCGTTCTAAATCCTTTTTCTTTTAAAATGAAAAGACTAAAAGGACTACTTTTGTAATTAAAAGTCATGTTAAAATAACCTCAGAAGATTGTTTCTAGATATCAAAACATCTTTATGGTCCCATTTCTATGGCAAGAAAGACAAGCGACTGAGATCCTGTACGTTTTACTGTAGTTTACATTAATTACCTTCTATTAAAAAATGACAAAGACCTTTTTGAAAGGGAATCTGGCATTCTTTCCAAGAAATGATGGCAGACACCCTACTTTGCTGATTTCTTGACACTTCTAATTACCTGTATTCATTTGAAATCATTTCCTTTGTAGAGAGTTATTGGCATGATTTTCTGAGAACAAGAGGAAAATGGAAAACATTTTAGCAAGTTAAGAGGAAAAAAAATCAACAGTATCATTGTTTGCTGCTTTTGTTGAAACTACCTACACGAGTCATTTGAGGGACATGAAGGTAAATGAAAGGTTATACTTTGCCCTGCACGTTGTTGCTGGTATTTGTAATGTCAATAACTGTAGAAGGTTGTCAGGAAACTGGAGAGATAAAGGTCAATAGCAATGACAAATATATCATTGTACGTGTTTGAATATGCAATATCAGCCTAATCTGCCAGTGGAGGCTTTCACACCCTGGAAATATCAATCAGGTGCTACGTGAAACCCACCGATTGTCCACTAGTCTCCTAGAGTATGTTGGGGGGATCCAAAGATCAAAAACCCAACAGAGCTTTTTGGGGGGAGTGGGTGGTATCGTAATCATTGCTGAATATACATATAAATACTCATTGTTTCTTTTAAAGTTGGGATTAAAAAACATGTTAAAACTTACCCAGTTTCTCAGATTGCTTCATTGGTGGGAAATTTAAACATTTTTCTTTTCACCAAAAGAGGAAGACACAGTGTATTCAGCTTTGTATATCACGGCAATGAGTTATATGCCAGAGCCTTTCAGTGCTATAAGCTAAATTAAATATTAACTATGCCTTGCATACAATCTTGACAAAAATGTAGTTGGCTAATAGTGAACCCTTATACCCAGCCCTGCCTCCTGTTGATTTTGACATGTTAGAAAGTGTAGCCATTTGTATTCAATAATAAATTATTTACAAATGAAATGCACAGGTTACTTAAACTGTGTCTCTACTAAGAACAGACTTGTTAAAATACATTTTGTTGAAGCCAAACCAAGATATTCAGATTCAGTAGACAAATGCACCTACATCTTCCTTTTAGTAAATTGTGCTGAAGAAAGAAATCACTTAAAACCTTTTGGGAAATGAAAAGTAAAAATAAAGTAGCAAGAGATCTTTTAAATGAATGTGCTTCAACTTGGTCTTAAAGAACACCTGCAGGATATAAGGGCAGTGTGTTTGAAACACAGAGGGATTATATTTTATGGGTATTACTTTTTAATTTTTGCATCTGCTGGTACTCTCCATTAAAATAAAATATTTTGAAAAATCTACTCTTCTTGAGACATTTTGCATTTCCTTGGGTATTATGATCCCCTCGCCTAACGCCGACTCAAGGCATAAGTCATCCTTCCAAATGCACGCACGGACCACGTGGAAAGAGAAGTGAAAAAGAGATCTGCTCCTGAGGAGTGTCCCAGAGTGACAGGAAAAAGAGCACTGAAGTCAGCTGCACCCTGAGGTGACAGAATAAGAGAAAATGTTGCAGGGGACAGAGAGGGCCTAAAGGAGAAAGAGATAGAAAGACAGAAATGGTTTAGAGAGAGGGAAATAAAGATGGGGCATTAAGAAGGTAAAATATAAATAGAATTTAACATAACAAATGTAATCGTTACATAGGAAGAGTGAGTTACTGAACCTAGAGAGAGAGAGAGAAAGCGAAAAGGTAGACTGTAGAGGTTGAGAGAGAAAGGGATAATGTTTAGAAAGCTGATCAGAAAAGAAAATGCTAGACAGACAAAAAGGAAACAAATAGCAGAGTCCCTGATGTTTTCCAGCCAAGGTGTCTGTCCATTCAAGTGACAATGAAGGAGTCAGAGGCTCCTCACACCTCTCCTCTGCACACGCCACATGTAAGTGAGCCTGTTAGAAAGCTCTGTGCCCCGTCCATTGCAGTGAATCTACAGTGTGCTTATGCACCTCTTTTCACTTTTAAATATTCCACAGAGTTCATTATGGAGATTTTTACATTAGGGTGTTTTTTTTTCTAAAGCTCTAATTATTTCCAGATAGATAATAATTTTACAAGTTCTCAAACGACAAACTGTAAATGGTGTAAGTAGGACATTTTGAGATTGGATTATTTCCCCTTTCACTGGTTTCCCTTTGTATTTAGTTAGTTTTTGATTACATTTCTGACCTTCAGATAAGACTCCTATGTAAGTAAACAGTCTGGCTAAATTCACGCTGTGCCAAATGACAGCTATCGTACTGTCCCAAAGGTTTTATTTATTTTACTTTTTATTTTTTGTAAATTGAAATTACTATTACAAATGACAGAGGGGGACCTTTACTTTTGTCTTCTTACTTGAAGGTAGTATTTTCTTCATGAAGGTAACTCTAGGGTTTAAGAAACAATAAAAGGGTTTGTATGCACTAGACATGTATTTAATACAGTTAACTTTTCTTTGCAATTTCAGCAACTTGAATGCAGGCGCTGGAAACGATAGAGTCCTGGACTGTCTATGCTGGAGAGCCTTCTCTTTATAGGCTAACCTCTGGGTGAGAATAAAATTTTGAAGGTTATATTTTTTTACTTTATTTCTTTCCCTCCTCCCTCCTCCTTTTCTTTGGGTAAAGATTAGATTGGAGACGAATGGGTAATACAATGCGAATAGTTTTCTATTTCTTGGGATCTCTTTTTTAAAGAAGTTCGTGATTTAGCACAAATTAAAAAATGACCATTTTGCAGAGGTAGCTTTTTGTTCTTTTATGTTAGATGATTGGTATTGAAAATCAGCTTATGAAGTCATACTTTTCTATTAAACCTGTATAATTTTGAAATTTTTTTCTTTCCTTTCACAGCACAATATTTGGGCAATAACAGAATTACGTAGTACTTTTTACTCTGATTTGTTCACTATTACTGATCAGTTTAGTCATCAGTGGCCCACAATGCGAACTACTCAGAATTTGCAGAATTATTCCATAGCTTTTTCTCTCTAGACTAAACACTTAATATAATTTCTAAATGTTATAACCTACTCTACAAGGTGAACGTCCTGAAAGATAACTGTTATTCACAGGTGTTAGGGATGGGAGAGATTAGATATAATTTTATTCATATCTATCTTCTCTATCTCTCTATGTAGGCCCATAAAGTATTTGACATGACAGAGTGTGCAGTTGTGAGGGAAATCACAGACCTCAGGTGTTTTCTGAGGTAAGAAAGGAGTAAAGGCCAAATGCTTCCAGTGTTCCAGAAGTTAACTTATGCAAACACCCTCTCTTCTCTCTTTCTTTCACACTTGCATTAACCAAGTCTTCCTGTTTGAAAGGAACAATTATCTAGCTTTTAGTGTAACATTAATCTTTTCCAGATATTGTGCCTTCTTCAAAACTCACTAATCTTACTTATTAAAAGCCTGCTTAAGGAAATCAAACACACGAAGAATTATTTCAATTATTTTTGCACTGTAAATAAATTGTTGAGAATTTGATAGTTATGCAAGATATTGTGATCTGAATTTAAGCAAGAGACACCAACCAAAGTAAGAGAGAATAGTTAAGAAGCAAGTAGAAAAAATAGAGTGAGGGTTATTGGTAAAACGTAAAAGCAATTAGCTAGTAGAGAGAAAAAAGAATAAACTTTAAGTATAAGAAAGGAGACGTTTGTTCAATCATAAGTAAGAGAAAAGATACAGGAGGCCATAGTGGATCACAAGCCAATTATGGGTTAAAAACAGAGCCCTGTTTTTCATACACAAAATACTGATAGTCACTGAAGAATTTAGGGAACATAAATAATCATCTACATTATACGTATTATTAATCAGTTCCTTGTTATCACACTGTGTCCTTTAGGATCCTACCACTTAAGCTGAATGTGCAGAATTTGGAGTAGGTCCAGAGGAAGCAGCAAAATAACTAAAGGCTTGGGAAACAGTCTCAATGAAACAAGGGTAAAGAAACTGGCCTTGTTTAGTCTGGAGAAGAAAAGACTTGGAGGGAATTAATAGCAGTCTTCAAGTTCATGAAGGAACACAGTCCTTTGCAGGTAGAGTGAACAGCTGGTCTCTGTTTCCTCTGAGGATAGTACAAGACAGCAGGGTCTTAAATGCAGGAGACAGGATTTAGGCAAGATGTTAGGAAGATCTTCTCTACCTTGCGGGGAGTGCAGAGAAAGGATCCTCAGGATTTAGAATGTGTTGAGGGAATTATTATTATTATTTTTTTGGAGTCAGTCCAAATTGCAGAATAAAAAGAGAGAATACAACCTATAAAACCGGAACCTATGGGGAAAAGGAGACAAAGAATGAATATTTGTGATCTAGGGATAAAGGCCCTCTGGGAAAAAAGAAATACTAAATTCTAGAAGTGTGTAAGAGTCAGAATACTTGACCAGAAGGGAAAGTACGTTTCAGAAAAAAGGAGAAGATTAAACAGGTAAAGATAAAACAATGAAAACTCAAGGGTATGGCATGTATTTGGAAACAAATGTACAATTTTAATTAAAATTTTGTTTTGGTGCTGGGAAAAGAATCCTAAGTATTTATGTGTACAATATATACCAGCTACTAGTAACTAAAAAAAAAAAATTCTGTGCTTGACATATTGGTTCTTGAATAATAAACACAGGACCAACAATCATTTGCAATATTTAATGAACAGTTTAAAAAAAATAATGGGGAAATGAACTAAATAACTTCTTAAATTCTTTTCAGCCTTTTGATCTTATGACATATGAGAAAATTGTGATTGTGTGGTAAGAAATGGTATATATATATTACACAAAACAAGAATAAAGAATAGATAGAATTCAAGAAGCAATACTAGAACCGAGAAAAATGATTGCAAAAGTTATCAACATCTTTATCATAGGATATATTAACTGAGTATTCAGTGATCCAGGATTAAGCAGATCAAACAAAGGAATAGTGATCCATGAATTTAAGAAATTTAGAGTCTAAGATTTGATACAAATGTTGCTTTATAGGTAAATCACCTGGGATTGCAGAATCTATTGCACTTAAAATGATGCTTAGGTGTATAAATATAGAAGTATAAATGACCATTTCAGTGAGTTGAATTGTTAAAGGATGTGCATTAGCTTTCAAAATAATTGCAGAGGTTAAGATTTCCAGTCCCCTGGAACTACGACTGCAACTCAAACCAATAATCAAAATTGGGCTTAAAAATTATGAATATATTGTGGGTCCGGGTAAGCAGCTTGATTTGTAGAATATTTGGTTAGTTTGATCAATTTTCTAGTTACTTTTATTTCTTTGGATAGTCACTCTTTGAAAATGGAATAGATTCTGCATATGTTTAGCTTTGTTGAACAAATTTTGAGTATTTCTCAGCTGTATTTTGTCATTGATAGGTTCAGTCTAATGTGTTTTGAAACTCACGTTTTTTTTCTGATGTTTAAAACTTTCCTTCACTCTCAACTGCAGAAAATAGAATAGTCCATATTTGAATTTATTTTGCCAAGATGATAGTTATGTATATTTTATAACATTCTGGTACACAGATCTTAGCAATCTAAAAATAGATCTCTGCAAATATTTTTTACTGCTTTTTAAAAATATAGTTACAAACACTTCACTTGTAAAAGATTTTGGTTTGGAAATACATCTTAGTGTCTCTCTCTCTCTCTCTCTCTCTCACTCTCGACAAAGAAAAGCCTTTTGTTCTGGTCTCTCTGGCACTACCTCATTCTGTGACTTTCTGCTGTCCCCTAGCGGCATGTTAATCTTCTTGACTACTGTGTGATCGCCTCTGGAACCAATTCTCTACTCTTCTGTGCTTTTTTTGTGACTCTCATTAGCAGACATTTAAAATACTATTAAACAACCCATGAGCTGCCTTTTAGAAGCAATAACCCTGTTGTGTAGTCCAAACAGTTTTCCATTTATGAATTCTTACCCTAGTAAACATGTACAGGGAATGCATGCTATCTAGATTCATTGTGTTATCTCACCACAATAAACATTTCAGGTTTTCAGAATTTAACACAAAACTGATGAAAGCAAAATGTTATCAGTTTTGACTGTTCTATACATAACATACGGTAGCTGAAAGGTAATTTGTGACAGGTCAGACTATTTATGTCAATAGGTTTACAAACAAAAGTTGTTCTATTCCTTTTCCTTTGCTTTTCAAAGTCCTGGTTGGTTACTATCATTGTCATATTTGCTAATTTCATGGTGACATTTTTCTATGAACTATTTAGAACGATACAGTAAAACTGTATGTATTTGAAGCATTAGATGTAATTCACTTATGGAAAAGATTTTGCATCAACATATACCATGAGGATTAAAAAAAGATTAAAACATATTCCTAAATTTTTCTGGATGTTAACTTTCTTTTTACATGAATCAGAATTATTTTTAAGATTTAAAGATGGTTTGGTTATCTTATCTTCCTTCTATGTTTTATGTGTTTGAGATATACTGTTCAGCTGTGATATGGGGCCGGTAAATTTTTCAGTGCAGCATTTTGGTTTTCTAAATTAGCATGCCAAAATATATGTAATGAGAATGGAATGTAAAAATCTGTCAAAAACAATATTTCAGGTTTTTTAATATTTAATTTTAACTCATGCAGAATCACTATAAGGCTGGCTTACACAATTCTTTTAAAAGATGGCTAAAAACAAACCAAGAAGAATTTACAAGAAAAAAAGGTCTGGTGAAATCTGGCCCATTAACTGAACATTACAGGAATCCGAGACGTATACTGAACTAATGATTTCTTGGCACTGCCTTGTTTGGCACTTATCATGGTTTTGACAATTATCACATGAATAGCAACACTTTTTTCTTTCTGAACTTGGGGATGGGGGGAAGTGTTCTAGGGGGGAAAGGAGGCCCAAAACCCTGGAAACTCCTATTTCTTAGTAATTCAGTGTTCAGTTTGGCCGTGTGGAAGAAAAATAACTAAACTGTAAGGTTCTGTTAAATGACAATATTCTTGTTTCTTTAAAGAAAAGTTGGTGTAGTTTTTAACTGCCTCTCTTCTGAAAGGTCAGATCACTGCCCAATTTAGTCATTTTGTCTGTTTATACATGCCTCCATTGGGATAAGATATCCAAAAACAAAGCTTTAGATTGCAATCAATCTTGGCTTAAGTGCAAAGCCATCCAACCAATCCAAGAAATCCTATTGACTATCATGTGGAAAGGGAAATGGAAGAGTTTAAACGCCTAAAGTTTTTCTCAAGAGAAAGATAAGCCACTTTTTTTAAACCTCCTTAACATATGAGAGAACTCACGCTCCCTCCTTCAATTTTACCCCACCACTCTATATCTCAAATTCACATTTTATGGTTTCCTAAAAATACATCCTCCATCAAACACTGTAAGTTACAATAGCTATTTTTCACAGAGAAATGTCTGATTTTCTTTTTTTTTTTTAGTTGTCTATTCAGCTTGTAAATGTTCTAAAAATGTTCTCCTGGAGTTATTTTTAAAAACTCATGGTATGTTGGATAATAAATATTGTTACTCTGTCATTGGAAACACTGGAAACAACGTATTTGACAGGTTAATAGGGATGAGAATTCCATTAGAAATTTTAATTAATTTCATTTTAGATAAATGTGATTCTTTCAAAATCTTAGTTCTAATGACTAAATGGGCAAATTTCTTTGCCATTGTAGATTCCATTCAGTTAATTATCTTGTAGATTATTTGGAAAATGAGGGCAGAAAAAATATCTTTTTTTAAAAAAATTAAATCTAGAGACAGTCAATAAATCTTCTCTAATGTAATATAGCATTATCAGTGGCCTATTCTCTACAGAATTAGTGTTTCCAAAACAAATAATAAAGCCTAGCAGTCCTACTTTTTACAACTCTGGAGACTATCTAAACAAAATGAACAGATTTATAGGGCTATTTTTAGTGTGTGTCACTTGCATTACAGTTTACATTTGCTTTCAAACCTTATTTGACATTCTCGGTAGAAAAATACAGGCAGAACACTCATTAAGAGTCTTAATAAAGGACAGTCTCCATAGGGCAATTACCAAAAAACCAAAGTCGAGGCATGTATAAGAATGCTCTTTGGACTTTAGGTTGTGCTGTTTCATTTTCCGTTGTCTAAAAAAGGGAAGTCCTCAACCAAAACGCAGATTTAAGGTTCTGTTTATAAAAATTTTTAGGCATTGGTATAGCCTACTAATAATAACTGAAGTAAAAGCACCTTTTTGAGGGTAGAAATTTTCACACAGCAACAGGTAAGTGCTGCTCTGCCTAAATAACTATTATTTTTCCATAAATTGTATATTCACATTAAAGTGAAAATTAACTCACTGGAGATGAATAGTACAATGTTGTGATTTTCTGCAAACTGTTCTTCCATGAATAAAAATGCATGGAAAACCTTATGTAATGTTATGAAATATGTCATTGCACATAGATTTATGGAAAAATACCATGTTATATTTCAAAATATAGATTCAAGAATTAAATATTTGCATTTCGTCTAAACCAAGTTTCTCTAGCAGTTTGTTCCATGTGAGAAAGGCCAGTGCTTTCCACAGGGAGAGGGACCCCATTTCACTTGCATATACAAATAGGGAATGAAGAATTCATCTCCTTTTGTTTATTCTGAAAAGATATCCTATCAAGAGGAAAGTGACAGAAAGATAAAATCAGATACATAGTTAACCACTTTGTCACGTCTTTTTCTCCTATGTAAAGGGGAACATTTTGATAAGGTTAGCCTGTAAAGGAAACCTAAATTGACACCCTGCTCCTTGCCTCGTGGTGCTTTCTCATTAATCGTGTTCATGTAAAACTCCCTAGTAAGGAAATTCCTTAGCTGTAGACATCATTCAGCTGAGCCTTATAAATAGAGCTCAAATTCAAAGGTAAGAAAACAGACAAGAATTTTACACCAACCACCCTGATAAGATATGTTTTCAAAGCAAAAACACATCTACAAAGTCTTGTGGGCTGGAAATATCCGATTAAACACTTAAGAAAACATGCTTTCCCACACAGCAGCCTCTTTATTTGCGTGGAGTAATTTCTTAGAACAACAAAAAAAGTAACTTGGCACATCTATTGGGGCTTATTAAAATTCAGTGTACCACATGTAAACCTGAAAAAGAGATTTCTATAAAATCATGGCTTGACACATTTGCTCCCTATGAACCTGAATAGAAACGAAAAGTGAAAATTATACATTTGGACGAAGAGTAATATCGTAACTGCTGAAAAAATACAAATGAAGGCACTTTGGGAGGTTTCAAACAGTTTGCTACAGAGGACTCATCTAAGAAAGTAGTTTTATAGCTTGATGAGTGTTTTTAACCAGTTAAAGATGTTACTACAGCTACCTTCAAACCATGTTATAAACAATGTCTCTGATGAAAAGATTGTCACCGATGTGTTTTTTTTTTTTTTAATTTGAAGCTTTCAATCATCTCATTCCTCAGGCTTTGCAGTGTAAAGGAATTGCATTTCTATAATAAATTTATCAATGACTAATTAGTTTAGTGATGAGTGCCTAATTTGGGTTTCTATGTAATATAGGGCCAGTTTCAATTTCTTCTAGCACTGGTTTATCCCGACCTATTTAACATATGAATTAAGCCCAAATTTCTTTCAAAATTCAGTGCTGTACTTATTCGTGACAAAATAATAAAAAATAATTTATTGTCATAATCTCGATTTACAGTTTAGTTAGGTTGACTGAAAATATGACTTCTATGGGAATCCCTGTTGCCCCTTAAATTCCAGTTTGCTTTCCAGTAGGTTTGTGTGCTGGTGAAAGTTGGTGCAACTAACACTTCATAAGTCTACTTAAAAATAAGCTGCTTTTGATTTTAAAATAATGTTTAAACAAGAGAAAAAGAAAAACCTGAGCCTCTTCCAGTGGACTATTTTGTAATTTTAAATAACCAAGAAAAAAAAAAAAAAAAGATAAACCAAGTCATATGATAAATATATTGCAAGTGGGGACAGACAAGGCATTTTTCAAAATTAAACTGCTATGACAAGCAGTTGTAAGGCAGTCTGCTTTCTTATTTTTTGGGAGGGGAGTGGAAATTAGGAGTATTATAATTGAAAATGTATACCCATAGCAACTAAAATCATCTGTTAAGATATTCAAATTCCTCTTCTTTCAATCAAATACATACACAGTGTTTTTATACTTTTGGTGATCTTTACTTTCCAGTTGTGGTGGATTTATTTCAAATTTCACAACATCACTTTATGTATTATATATTTTTGTCTATAAAGCATTCTCCAAATGGTAGTTATTTATGTGAATAGAAAAATAGCACGAAAATATGGCTTTTCTCCCTATTCCATTATTGAAATGGAATACAATCATTAGCCAGGGCTGTGGTTTACAACATTTTGAAAAATAGCCTAAATAAATAGATGTCAAATGAATCAAGAAAGGACTATTGTAATTATTTTCAGAAAACGACATACCATTAAAAATTTTCAGCTATTAATAATTGTTAGGAAGAAAATAGAAGGTTGCATCTTTAAAAATTAGCATACTATACCTCTTTAGAGTGTTAAAAAGATTCAGTACTCAACTTGGATTCGTGAAAATCGTGATTAAGGAACTGTTCATGATCATAATAAAGTCATATGATTAACCCTGAATTTAGAAGTTGATGAGGCAGCAATAGACAATACTGTGACTAAGTACAGTGTCTGTTTCTCTTTTATAATTTGGAAAAAGTGTTTCTAAATCAGCCTTCTCACTCAGCGAAGGTGCCTCACTTTTGAAGCAAAGAAGTTTATCCAAATTCCTTTTAGTGCTTTCACTTTGTTACTCAAGTCAGAGACAAAGAATATTTTCTCAGGCATTGATTTTTTATTTTTACTCTCTTGTGGTTAGTAAGAATGTATCATTTAGAGGTCCTGAAGGTTGAAATGCATATAAAAATCAGTTTTGATTTGCAAAAACCATTTACAGTGAGAGCAGAAGGAATTTTAATCATTTTATCATGTGCTTCATATCATCTAGGTATACTTTTAATTAAACACTGCTCCATAAATAAGCAAATAATAGAAGTTAGCAGAGAAGCAGTTGATCTAAATCATGACAGTTGCTCATTTATCTTTGTCCTAACTAGACAATAGGAAATGACACTATGCTGTTGTTTTCTATGCATTAAGATTTCCTTCTTAAACAAATGCAATTGAGGCAGTTTGTTTTCCGACAGCCCGGCATACACTGCCAGTGGCCAGAGTTTTGTCTTGTCTTCATCCAGAGGAGGATTAATCTTGGTGATGGTGCAAACAAAATGTATGTCTGGGGTCAGAGTGTAGACTGCCTTTTGGGATCTGCATTACATTAATGTCATTTTTGGGTTCCTGACGTTAATCAAAACCAACACCATAAAGCGTCACTTAGCTAATTTGTGTATTATTGTCAATGTTACCATTAATTATGCGTTTGTGAGGAAAAAGAGGATTAATGAGATGTCACAGGTAATTTACAATGATCAGGCTCCCCAGGACATTAAGAAAACACTAGCTGGGTAAGATTACCATGCAATCATAATAGTATGCAAGAAGCAAAAGTCTTTGTGGAGGAACCACACTAATATTGTCCATGATTATCAAAATCTTTCTTCACTAGAGTAATGCCTTGTATTTTAAAAATACCTCGAATTAAATGTTTGTTTTGGCCTAAAACGTGAGGCTCTAATGTATTAATTATGAGACTTCTGTTGAGGTGTATCTCTCTTCAAGTTCTGAGGATAAGCTATTGTTTCTCTTGAAATGTAGGCAAGTCACAGAGGATTAATTCTTTAGTGTGCCCCATGAACTCGAACTCACATGTGATATCTCTAGGAAACCATTTTAGGTGGTTTGAGTAGTTGTATTTAAATCAGGCTGAAAAAGAGATCTCTTAAATGACATCATTTTCTCCAGCTTAGTCCTTACTCAGAGCCATGTAAATAAATGGCTTTTGCTTTCTGTCATCCCATTTCGGGAGTTCCCTCAGTGAGGAGAGACAGAATAACCTGATGGAAGAATTGTAGCTACACAATACACCTGGGGACAGAAACACTGAAGTGCAGTCCTACATTGTAGTCTGAAAGGCCATGGAGTATCCTGGGCCCTGGGCCTCGGCTTCCCTATGTTGCCCGCTCACTGTGCCGTGGGGTGACTTGGGGGTCTGCTCAAAGAACAATCTGGAGCTCCTAGGGGGAGATCAGACAGTGGGTGGTTCAGCCTGTGATTGAAGGATCAAGCTTGATACAAGTGCTCACTAGGAGCCCGAGGGCCTAGTAGGGAGGTTCTGAGAGCTGGAGTTGAGGAAGGAACTGGAGTTAGGAACCAGGAGACCGTACCCTAAAGGAATCCAGAGACAGAAGATGGGACTTGTTGAGAAAGCAGGGGACTAAATCTGTGACGTTTATTTATTTAACAGATAACGTGTTGACGCCTCATCATGCCCTAAGCACCATGACCGGGAGAGGGAAAAACTGAGAAGCACAATCCCAGGGAATGCAGAACTCAGGGCACTGGGAGCTCAATCGGCTTGCTTTTTGACATGATGACATTTGAAATGGTGGAGAGTAGACTGGGGAGGGTCAGAGTAGTTTACGGCAGACCCTGCAGAAGGAGACTATTTGCGGAGTTCAGGTGCTATCTTAATTTGAATTTTCACGGACCCATTTTAGTTTTGCCTTGCCTTATTTTTCTTTATTTGAAGAATTAGGTGATAAAAAATACAGAATCATGTATTTGCTTTCATACACATATATGCAATCTAGGTTTAAATCCCAGCTCTGGGAGACCTTGAACACGTTATTTAACTGCTCTATGTGTCAGTACCTTCATCTGTGAAATGGAAATAATAAAACTTACCCGATGTAGTTATGAATTAAATGAGTTAATGAATGTAAATCACTTAGCACAGGACTCAGCATACAGAAAGCGTTTAGTAAGTCAGGAGTTTTTAACCTGAAATTTGTGTCAGTAACATCTGGAACTTAAAAAATAGACAGTGGCCTGGGCCATCCTCCAAACATATCAGATCTGAATATCTGAGTATATTCTTGATGTATAGCCCAGATGAAAATCATTGCAATAACGATTCAATATTGAACATTGATTATTACCAATTGTTATTAAAATTAATATATGCAATGAAACAACAAAAAATTGTATCTGATGACTTGGTCTAAAGGCTACATTTGTGGGATAATGCATTTTATCAGCCACTTATACATGTAACTGTAATGTTTGGCACTGTATGATTTGAATTGTGGTATGTACAAATTTATGAAATAATATTATATTGCAATGACTGCATGCATACATGTGTGTGCATGTATAGATCTATTTCTTTGGGGTGAGTGCAGAAGTTTGAGATGGCTGGTGTTATGTGAAAGCTGTATTTAAGAAAAATTGTTCACGTACTAGGATAAGGTCAAACCACAAGTGAGCTGAACTTCACCATCTATTAACAAATGAAAATAAAACATTTATTACATTGTCCACTCTTGCTTTTTTATATTTATGGTATATTCCAAAGAGATTTCCCTGTTGGGATAAAATTTCAGAAGCAGAGAGGGGAAAGCAGGGGGAAGTTTAAATAAAAATGTTTTATTATTGATTTGGTTGTTGCTGGAGCTGACCATACAGATTGTGGAAATAATATAGTTTGTTTTTTTCTTTTTTTATTAGCTCTACAAAGTAATAGCTTAGCATAGCTATTAGTTTATCTTGTAACTAACCTTTGAACTACTTTCTGAGTTGGTTGTTTTCCAGAAAGCAGTATACTTGATAGAATAAACACTGAATGATTTTTAACAATGTTAAGTGCATTGAAGGAGAAGAACCTAAAGAAAAGATCTGCTTTTCCTCTGGTCTGTGACATTTTATGGATTTGAAAATTTTTACTTTATTATCATGGTCCTTGTAGTAACAAAATCCTCACTCTGACTAAAATGTATCCATGTATAGAGTTTACATTCTCAAATTAAACGGCTAGTGTGCTTTGTTTATTGACCATAATGTCATAGTGTGAAGAAAACTCTTTATCAAAACACTCTGGACCCAACAAAGTTTATCAAAGGATTAGATGTAATATGTAAAGGACTAGTCATTGTTCTTTTTGTTTTTAATGTGAATTATGATATGTGGGACTGTGGATAAGATCCGTTGAAATTATTTAAGACATTAGAAATGTGTATATGTTCATAGTCATATATTTTATATAAGTGTACTATAGAGATCAGAGAACCTGATAATAGGATTGCTAAGATATCCAAGTTAGGACTAGAAAATGTTCCTCAGGTGACCATAAAAATTCTTCTTCAACTTAATTATGAAAAAACTTCTCAAGATTGAGAAGTTTCCTTTTTCAGGTCAAAGAAAGCTGATTAAGTAATTATGACAGCATTTCTATCTTTCCCACTGCTGGTCAAAATATCCTGGTAACCTTAAGTAATTATCACAGCATTTCTATCTTTCCCACTGCTGGTCAAAATATCCTGGTAACCTTCTGGATCATTAGGGACCTATATTGTCAATCAAGCATCATCAAACCCATAATGAGCTTACGGAGTATAAAGTCCCATATGATTAACATTTCCAAACAAAGTATTCTCTCAACATCAGTCCAAAAAATGAGGGTGTCCTCACATTCAGTACCTTTGGAAAATAACATCTATATTTTCCTCCTTGAGATTCACGGTTTCATTGACTTTTTGCTCCTGTTGTAAATAAAAATTTTTAACCTTGAAAATCATTTATTCCAAGTAAAATATTAACATCGCTCAGAATTTCTGCTCCATCGAACATACTGTTTCCTATGGAGCAAAATAATTACAGTGGTTCATGATCAGACCAGCAGGAGATAGGAATGATTAGGAAGTGTGTGCAATCAAGCCAACTTGATATAGAAGAACCAGAGAGAACCCAGGGCTATAGCTGGTACATTGGTGCGGAGTGTTAGGTCTGCAGGGTTAGATGAAGGTCACAATGGGACAGTCAATAATGTGGGAAAAGTTAGGAGTATTGAAGAGGACATAGAATTAAATGTGGAAAAAAAAAAGGATTAAATGTGGGAAACAGGAGTTGGCCAATTTTTCACAAACTACAAGAGTGCTAGAAGTCCTTTTTGATGTGATGTCTATTACAGGGTTTAGAAATGGGGTGGAGAAAACCTTTAGGGCTTAGCTGATAGACTCTCACTGCACAAAGAATGAAGAAAAACATAGGAAATAGTGTTCTGGTCTGTACATCCATGTCAACATCTTCAGTATTTCACATTTTCAGTAGACAGGGGCTATGGTAGCTGTTGTGCAAGTTAGATGACCTTAAGAAGTTCTCCACCACCCTTTGATGGCATGATTGGGAATCAAAATTGGTGGTGCTTCTGTTGTAATTTCCAAAGAATAAAGAATAAGACTGATGTTAGTCAGCTGGTCTACAGAGTTATACTAGGAGATAGTAATGGGCACGGAGGAGTTTTGCAAAGCATGCCAACCAGAAAACTTTCAATAGATCAAGCAACAGCAATGAAAATAATCTAAATGGCTATCCATGAACTTCTATATAGTGGGAACAATGTGCTGAATCATACACACCAGAGTTATTGGAGATTTTCAATTGCTTTAACCAAGGGAACAACTTCATTGATGTTGGTAGATGAAGAATGGCTCCCAAACAATAAATTATTGGTTATTTTCACTATCAGGAAATGGTCTGGACTTCAGGATATGATCTGGGTTCAATTTATCTTTGCAGTCTCAGAATCTAACATTCTTAGCACATAATAGGCAAGAGCTCAATAAATGTTTATGTGGATGAATGTTAAGTCTATAAGGTGATCGGAAGTAATACAATTATAAACAGGAAAGGCAAAATAAGTGCGTTGAGAAATATCCTGAGATGTGTTTTAAGCCTTATAACAAAATTGTGATAACTAAACAGTTCAGCTTGATAGCTTGATGTACGCTTGTCAAAAATTGTATATATTTTTTTTGACAACTGACCTTGTTGCTGAGATCCTATAAATATATAGATCCTATATAAGATCCTATAAGTAGTGACTATAACAACAAATTGAAGAACAACCATAATGAGTTCACAATGTGATAAAGAGCATTTTTTAACCTGTTGATCTTTTCTACATGTACGTAAATTGGTTAGTTCCATCTTTGAAAATGGAATGCAGCAATAAAGCAAATATATCCATAGCCTTCATGCATCAAGATGACCTTTGTGTAAGCAGGGATGAAAAGACTTTCAAGTGTATACATTCCCTTTTTAATTATGTAGTATTGTCCACACAGAAATCTCTTTCCGTATCTGAGAACTCTATGAATAAGCAGGTGACCTGGGATGGAAGGATTTTACCTGTGAACCACACTCATATGGAGACAGAGATACCAACAACACCTAAAATATAAAGAGCTGGTGCAGACAAAGATGTACAAGAGCCTCAGACATTCCCTGCATCTTGGTGGAGCTGGAATCCCTGGGCACTCTTTGTCCTATGTAACTTTTCCTTTACCTTTGTCACTTATCCTTTTTTTGTTTCCTCATTCTGGGTCCTGGCCAGTCTTCATGTTCATTTTGGTTTTTCTTGTTTTTAATTCCAACCAGGAGTTCCAATTTTGATTTCTAATAGCTCCCTTATTAGATAGTTTGGTTTTATATTATTGACCATGAATTGAACTCAAATTCGATTAATGACTTTTTACCATGAAAGCCTTTAATGTTTTTCCCTGAAAAGATTTCCTCACCCACCTGCAGAGTATCTCTCAGGAGAAAAGATGGAGGATCTCACTGAAACATCCTTTTCTTAACTTGTTTCTCCCTGTCACCACTCCTCCCCAGCCTGGTCTTCCTCCTTTCCCCTTTTCCATTTTCCCTCCCCTACACCCCTTCCTTCTTCCTCTCATTCTTCTTCAAATCACCGGGGATCCAAACTCATTAAATTTTAGGTTCTTTATATCAAAGTGAATAAATCTATTCTAAAATTAGTAGTGTAAGTTAACAAATCAAGGAACAAAAGATGAATAGAAGGAAGAAAAGTGGTAGCTGAGAAACAGATGGAATTCTGAATATCATTCTTCCTTTTCTCTGCTGTTTTCTACATTAAACTGTTCCTTCCTACATCTGGACCTTCACCCAGGCATAGCTAACTGCCTATTCTTCAAGTAGTACTTTAAAAGTCATCTCTTCAGGGACATTTTCCCTTATCTTCTAGACTTTGAATTTTATATGATCATATTGTACCCTATAGATAGACTGTCTCAGATTAATAATCTAGATGTAGATAAAACAGTGGGCTCAAATGCCATTCTTCCAGAAATTTTGTACAATTCCCAGGCAATCAGAAATATGTGACAAGTTCCTTCAGTACAGAAGATTGCTGTGGTAGGCAGCCGGTAAATTGTCTCCCCAAGATCCCTGCCTTGTGCAATTCATGCCCCTGCTTGCCTTGAGCGTGGGCTGGACATCGTGACTCACTTCTAAAGAACAGAATTCAGCAAAAGTGATGAGATGTCTCTTCTGAAATTAGGTTACAAAAAGATTTGTGACTTTCATCTTGCTGGCTCTCTCATGGTCTCTCCCTTTCTCTCTGTCTCTCTCTCTGAGCCCTTGCCTTGAGGGAAGCCAGATCCCATTCTGCGAGTGGCCCTATGGATAGGAGAGCATGCACAAAAGACAGGGAACTGATGTTTGTGGCCAACAGCTAGCAAAGTCCTGAGGCTTACCGCCAGCCACGTGAATGGGCTTGAGAGACCTTCCCCCAGTTCAGCCTTAAGATGCAGCCCCAGCTGACTAACAGCCCCAGTGTTACCTTAGTTGTAACACTGTGAGAATCCTTGAGCCACGGCACCCAGCTAAGCCAAGCCTGGATTTCTTAACTATAGAGTCACTGAGATAATAAATGTTTGTTGTTTTAAGTTACTAAGTTTTGAGTTTGGGGATAAATTATTATACAGCCATAGATAAATAATACAGATTTTGCTGGAAGTGGGTTGAGGTTGGAAGGATTTTGAGAAGCATGTTAGAGAAAGCCTAAATGCCTTGAACATCCATTTCATCTGTATCTCCTACAAATTACATCTAACAAGAAAGCATTAACAATAAGCTCTTTCAAATGTAACAAAGTACATTTGACAGTGTTCTCACAAAAAATGCTGATATTAAGGTGCCTTAAGTATTGTGGATATTCAAGCTAGTGAATATTTGTGATTTAACATATTGGTAGCCTTTTATATACATAATTTCCACCCTTCTCAGACCATATAATGTACACCTCACACAACGGATGTGTGTGGTGATTTGATGTAGGGCAGGATGCTCATCTATAGCTTTTTATGAGGTCCTGAATCTTCCCATTAACTTTTTATAGATATCTGGCTCGAATCTGTGCCTGTGAATAAATGATCACATTTTCTTTTCTCCCTAATGGAGGCAATGCAACTCACTTCAAATCTTAATTCCATTTACTAAACGATTTCCATTATAAATATATCCTTAGGTTATGCATAATTTTCTCAAGAGTTTGACTATCTGAAATTAGTACAAAGGTAAATCCCTTTTGCAAAGTCTTGAACTTTAGTCCATTTAGTGTTTTTGCTTTATGTTAGTGGGAAAAAAAATTACCTGCCCTGAAGGAATTCTTATTCATAGGTAATGGAGAAAGGAATATTCATAGTTTAAGTGACTAAGGACATTTGAGTTGAGATAGCTAACAGTATAATATTGTGTTGTTTTATAGATGGCATTCCTTTGAAAGTAAATATAGTTAGATCTTTTTATGTATTATCAAGTTATGTATATATGTGTATGTGTCTCTCTCATATATATATAATAACGTAATATATATAATTTAATAATACCCAGTTCTTATTTCATTGCACTGGGTGAAAAGAAAATGCAGATTGAATCAGTCTATATTTTAAAATAATGCTTTTATCTAAATTTGGACATTTGGATAAGACATATTTATTTAGTATGACCTTTCCTTTTCCATGTCGCTTGACAAACAGCATCTTTGTAAGTCCTTCAGTTAAGGTCCAATGGGACAAAATTAAGGTCCAGTGGGACAACTAAGGTCCAATGGGACAAAAGGTAAATACGAGAAAATGTTCTTCGTTCCACTGGCATGTGATTATTTAACAGAATGTCAGTGACTTAGTAGTAACATGGTTCAACTTCCCAGAATCAATCATTTCATCTTCCATTAGCTCCAAGGACTTAAATGCATACTTTAGAAATTACCTTTATAAATGAAAATTACATACATAACCAGTCTTTCCTATAAGTAAGGTAGAGTGCTATTTAGGTGGTGTGCTTTGAAGAAAAGTCTGTATGATCAGTTATATCTTCCTCCATGGCATGCCACAGAGTCCCAAATTCCAAATATTCATGTAAAGTTAAGGATCTTTCAAGAAGCTGTACATTTCAACTAGGTTAAGCTATCACTCTAAGAGGAGTTAACCAGTAGCTAGCTTGTTAGCAGGGATTAATTTGTCTATAGGAATAATTGCTACTCATTGTTATGCTGTAGAAGAAGGGCCTCGGGGAATTTGACACAGACTGTCAGGTTTGATGGCAGTGGTTAGAACCAAGGAATTATATTGATATTTAGGGTTACGGAGAGTAGTGACCCAGTTACTCCTGTTCTACATAGCTCAGGGCCCTGGAAATCTAGTAATAGGATAATAAAGGATAAGGTGGTACTAAAGAAGTGGCATAGCATGTCTTGAAGACACATTATTTTTATCAATCTTGCCTAGAGCTGAGATTTGTTACATTTTTCCTTTTTTTAGTTAAATATAAACAACGTATAGATAAAGCCTGTTTAAGGAAAAGCTGTGTAAGGAAAGGTCCTCTTGCCTTAATAACCTAATTATAGTGAAGAACTCATTTTTTGTATTGATTCTGATAGTTTTCAAGTGAGTATTCTATGGTTTCACTACTAGAATCCTTTTAATGTTTTAGTAGACACCAGGTGAATCAAATTGGATTATCCATAATCCTTGGTCACCATTAGTCCATTCATGACTTCCTCCCTTCCTTCCTCCCTCCTTGCCTCCCTTCTTTCCTTCTTCTTTCCTTCCCTTCCCTCCCTCCCTCCCTCCCTCAGTTATGCAATGAGTTAGACAGTCAGTACAAACTTCTATCTGGCTATGTGGTCCTCCACAGCATACTCACCCTGTCTTTTCCTACCTGACATAATCACTATCCCAAGTCTTGTGTTTATTGTTTCCTTGCTTTGCTTTTTATAGCATTTTATCCCATCTAATTGTATACCTAAAAAGCATATATCTATATTTTAATTATTTTTAACTTTTAAAAGGGATCATGCTTTAGGTAGTCATCTGTGACTTTTAAAACTTAAGATAAAATTAAGATTATCCATATTGTTGCCTTGTGAACAGCTATAGTATATATTCATTCATTTTGATTGCTGTATAATAGCTTGCAGATTTAAAAAATATCCAGTTGAATACTAATCTTGTATTAGTCTCATAGAATAAAGCACCTTTCAGGATGGGTTTGAAAGCTGACCTCCAATCAATAATCTGGCTAACAATCCAATAATCTTTCAATTATGCAAGAAAAAAAATATTGGCCCTTTCTTTGAACTCTATGTGTAAATTAAATTAATACTAGCCTTTCTTGCGTATTCAACAAGGGTATTTCCTGAAATTAAAAAAATGAACAAGTTTTTAGGTAGTGTCATTTATTTTCATGTTTTTGTGGGACACATTCTGATTATATTCTTTAAATTCTACTTACAGATATACCTCCCTTTATCTAATAGATATGATTCTGATGGATTGCATGTAGTCCACAGTTCTTTATAGCAAATAAGATTTTAAATGCACTGAGCAAGCTACCTTTTAAAAAAAATTATGTTAAAAAGTCCTTCTGAATTGTGCATAATTATCCTCCAATTTATATCTTCTGTAAATTTAGGATTTTGTGTATAATGTCTTCTTGAATGAGAGCAAACATGCCCAAGAGATACACAACAATCTTATAGATGCACTAGGAAGGCATGTGGTAAGAGAAATAGTGACTTCCCTTAGATATCCATGTGCAATTTTAATGACCAAAGTTGTACATTTTCATTGTATGTCAGGTACAACTTCATGCCTATCTTTTCCCAGCTCATAAATCTACTGATTTGCATCTTCTAGGCTGTTACAATATCCCCATAAACCTCTCTTTGAAGAAACACAACTTCCATCGAAACAAGTCTTTAAAAATATTTACCAAGCTGTAATAAACAACACTCCTCCAATGTGCTGCATATTAAAAAATAACCTCTTGAGGGGCAACACCAATTTTATTTTTACTTATTAGGCTCTGCACCTTTGCCAACACTAGTAAATGATGTGGTTAACCCAGTTCATGAAAGTAAAGCTTTTTTAAAAATTTGAGGAGATGATCTGTATTCTCTTCCTTGGTTATTCTGATAGATAAAAATATCATCTCTTCAAAACTGTTCCCTTGGCACTGTGAATGAGGATCTATAGTTAAGTAAATGGAAATGTACCAGATCAAATTATGTTGCCCTTAGCAAATAATAGCAATGTTAGCCCTTTGGTACTGACCAGGTTGTTCAATACATTTATTAATTTGAGCTATTTAAAGTAAGAATTCAAATAGCATAGTAAACATTTTGGCTGGAGTGGGAAATGGATTGCTGCTATAACAGGACTGAGGACAACTTGGAAACTTGAGCAATGCAGCCATGGGCTAGACATAGCCTTGAGCCTAAATGAGCCTACTAATAAGCAATGGTGCATTGACTGTATTTGGGAAATCTATCTGCTGACTGATCCATTTCATAAAAGCAAAAGAAACTGACACAGCAGGAATAATCTTAATACAAATCAAGCATAAATAATAGAAATAACCATAAATGAACAATTTATGATGATTTACCATGAATAAATAGGTGCTATTTCAGTAATGACTATCTGAAAGATTCTTCATCTTTTCTCATTACCCATAAAAATATTTGTTCCCCTGTGTATTCTTCCCACCCATTTCTTTCTCTCCCTGTGCAATGCAGCTGCTTCCCACTAGCTATCTATTTTACATTTGGTAGTGTATATATGTCAGTGCCACTCTCTCACTTCATCCCAACTTACCCTTGCCCCTCTCATTTTTCTCTCTCATTTTTCTCTCTTCTTTTTCTACCACATTTTCTCTTTCTTATCCTAACTTTTCTTCCTTCCTTTCCTTTCTGGATCCCTGCCTGCACATCCCTCTTCTCTTTCTTCCTCCCCTTTATGTCAAGCATTGCCCAAGTACTGAACAGAGGAAACAAATGATATGCTGGTTTCTGTCCTAGACTTCCTCAGTGAAGTATAACAAGAAAATATACAACAATGTTAAGGTAGAGGCACTATAAAGAACTAGGGGACTGACATTATAATTTGGCTTCAAGCACGTGGCAGATTAACTGACTTAATTTCCTAGCTGGAGACACTCTTTCACAAAGCAGGTTTCACCATTTATTACCTGCAAAATAGTCTCCTAATGGTCTCTTCATAGTCCCTACCAGTCCGTGCTGCCCACAGCTGTTTGCATTCTCATTGTATTTCTCACTAGTTTAAAATCCTTAATTTCAAACAAATCACTCACACATTCATTCATTCATTCATTCATTCATTCATACCCCCAATGATGAAAATACTGCTCTTTTCTGCCTGTAGGGAGAAGTAAAAAACCCTTAATGTAGCAAATATATCTATCACACTCTGGTCCATCCTGGCTTGCTTTCTTTCTTTTTTTTTTTCTTTTTAAAGATTTTTTTGATGTGGACCATTGTTAAAGTCTTTATTGAATTTGTTACAATACTGCTTCTGTTTTATGTTTTGGTTTTTTGGCCACAAGGCATGTGGGATCTTAGCTCCCCGACCAGGGACTGAACCAGCACCCCCTGCATTGAAAGGTGAAGTATTAACCACTGGACCGCCGGGGAAGTCCCTGTGGCTTTCATTTTTAATCCCTTCTATGCCTTCCTCCTTCCACCTATCATTTCTTATTCATTCTTTGAATTAGCTTACACATACTTAGTACTTTCCTCTGTGAAGCCTTTCCTGACTCCTTGTTCATCTTGGAAATGTTTGGTGCTTCTTGCTCCTAAAGGTGTTTTTAAAATTTTTTATTTATTTATTTTTTAATGCTTCTTTTAAAGTCCACTCTTGTCCTCAGTGTAATGTAGTTATTTTATTTTGATTGACTTTTCAGAAAATATTTTTCATCATAAAGTTAATATATGCTTCTTATAGCATTTTTCTTCCAGAATTTTTCTATGCATAAATTTTATAATTTATTGTATCATTTTTAAAATAAAGAAGTCTCTACCTCAGAGATTTGATACATTTTAGTTTGCATTTTCTTTTTTTTAAGGTTCACTTCTTTTATTATTTTTTAATTTAAAAATTTTGTAATATATATATATTTCATAATATTCAGTCTTTATATAGAGCTGAAATTTATTTTAGATCCATATTGATTATAGATTATAATATCCAAAGAGCCAAACAATTCTGCTAAAACATATATGACTTTTTCTTCATTGCCTGGACATCGTATTATATTTTTCAAGTGGGTTGGTTAGAATCCTCACAAACCCCTGCAAGACAGTTGTTTTCAAGCTTACTTTATAGATGAAGAACCCAAAACTCTGAGAAGTTAACAACTTGTCCGAGGTCAAACAAGTTGTGGTGATAAAATGGGGTTCACGTTTCATTCTAATGCCAGTAGTTACAGTTTCTGGTCACTAGGAAGTCTAAATGTAAGATTAGCCTTCTTTCCTTATTTCTTTTCAAAACTATATTTTTGATTCTTGATCTGTCTTTCTTATCAACATTAGCAATATTTTAAGTTTTTAAAAAAATATCACAATATGAGTCTGATTGGATTTTGTGTAATATGTACTTATGAATTAATTTTAGGAAAAGGGTAATTCTATTATATGTTATCTTCTGTCCAAGAATATAGTTTGTCTTTTACATAGCTCAGTAAATTTTAAAATAATTTTCCTCATTTAGGTCCAACATGTTTCTCAATAAGGTCATTATTTTTTTATTGCTATTGCAAGTAATATCTTTTCATTATATTTTCTAACCAGTTATTGCTTACATATGAGAAGATATTGACTTTTAAAAATATTTTTGTATACATGCTGTAGTTTTAGGAATCAAGTATTGCAATGTCTGTAACTTTCTTTTAAATGCCTTAGCAAAAAATAAAAAGAGAGAGACAGAGAGAAAAAAATATACAAACATATAGATGTATGGATAAAATGAGAGAGAAAGCAAATGTGGCAAAATTGTAACAATTGATGAATCTTGGTTTAAAAAATGCAGATGTTCATTGTATTATCCTGGCAACTTTTTTGTAGGTATAAAAGTTTCCAAAATAAACAGCTGAAAAAAATCTTATATTTGGTCATTTTACTGAACTCTCTTATTAATTCTAACACTTTCGTGTTGAGTCTCCTGTGTGGTGAGATTCTAGGTATACAACCATATCAATTGTAAGTTATCAAAATTTTGTCTTGTATTTTCTAATAGTAAATCTCTTTTTACTGCCTTATATCTTCTTGAAATTAGCCAAAATTTTTAAGAATGTTGTTAAGTGAAAGCATCAGATGTCATTTTGGTACTGTTCTTCCTAAGTTTAATTGACATGCCTCTAAACTTAGTTTCCCTTTTAGGTATAAGATCTATTGATATCTATATTTATCTATCATTGTTTTTTAAAATTTTGTTAAGAAACTTATTTTCCTATTCTTCGTCCCCAATGAGGTTTCTTTCAGCATGACTAATGAATTTTATCAATCTATCGAATAATACATTCTTTTCTAATATTACTAAATAATATTTCATTTTCACTAGTTGCCCTTACTGGAAATTAGCAAATGGTCACAGCAAAATACCAGGGACAAAATAAATGCACAACAAATATTTGTTAAATAAAAAGAAGAGGCAAAGAAAAACAAGGAGTAGAGAAGGATTACAATGAAGAAAAGGAGGGTCAAAAATAATCTGCATTTTTCACTCTAGATGCTGTGATAGTTCTGATTTAAGAGGGATTTGTTTGACTAGAATTTTAATATTCCTTTCATTGAATCACACTGTGTAAATGCTGGCACATGATAGGTGCTTAATACAGTTTCTTACCTTAACTTTTCTTCTGTTTTTCATATACACTTTCTGCTCCATATGTAAATGCTCATTTAGTCTGTTATGGATAACAAAGACATCGTTACTGTTGAAGAAAATGATAGCTAAAGAATATGCCTTTTTATTCACTAGGAAATTCACTGAATTTCCAAGTAACTTTTATTTCAATTCTTACACAGAAAAAAGAAACGTTATTTCACTCTTCTAATCCTAGTTATTATAAGTTACTTAAATTGCATTAAACATAATAGTTAACATTTGTTCAAATCAGAAGTATTGACATTGAGATTATGAAGTTATTTTAATCCACATAAATAAAATGAAATTTTATACTAAAAAAAAAGGGAATCTGCCTTTGTTTTGTATAACCTTACAATCTCCTAGTTATCCAAATGAAGCCCGTAAATAAAGCCTCAAATGGTTGTCTAGTGGGTTTCAACTACTTTCTCCTTTCAATATACTTTAAAAAATGACGTGGTACCTCTAACTATAATTACCCAAACCAAATTACAGTTTTTTCCCCTTTAGTATACTTTCCATGATACACTGCATTGGAGGCAATTTATAAGAAACCTTAACTTTTAGATAACAAACCAAAACAACATTAAAATGAAGACAAATAGAAATTAGATACATGGATCATAAAAACTGCATAGTTCCTGTAAATGCTGGATAAGGAGGCTATGTTTCCAAACACTGGAAAAGTAAGGAAGATGCACTTTAATTTCTTTTTTTCTTTCTTTCTTTTTTTAAATAGAAACTGTTTATTTTTCATTCACCTTGTTTCCATTTTCTGTTTAAGAAGGCCACAGAGTGGTGGTTCCTACCCATTCAGTGAACTGAACGGTGGGGTTGCAGACCAGTCCCCAGTGGCAGGCTGAGGTCCAGTCTTCAACAGAGAACTGCTGGATGGGCACAGAGGGCACCTGTGCCTTCAGAGCAGTCAGCGACCTCCGGTAAGCACAGTTCATTCACCCTGAAATCCCTCCCCGGTCACAGCCTTTTCTGCCATGCCTGCTCTTCCTTTTGAACCCAGAGGACCTCCGTAGCAGTAGAGATCAGGCGTGGCCGCCCAGAGCCGGTGCCGCACATGCGCAGAACTTCCTGGTCCAGCATGCAACGCGTCAGACCTGCCGAACTGTGGCACGGACGGCAATATCCGCACAGTGCAGAGGAGAGTCTGTGTGACACAGTTACGCAGGTTAACATAAGACGCCTCTGTGAGAGGCTGGTGGTTGTCCTGGAATCAGTACCCACTGGAAGTCGCGGCTCCCAGAAGGCTGCGTGGATCCGGTTAGGGAAGGTTCTAGGTGTGGAGCGCCTGACACAGGAGTGGCTCCAGTGGCAGTGGCAAACTTCAGCACAGCTCGGGGGACCAGCATTCCTAGAGGATGTGACATTGACCTCAGCAGGGTTTTCAGTGGCAACAATGGCACGAGCCGCCAGCAGAAGCTTCTCGAGGTTCGCTTCAGATTAATGAGGTAATGCCATCATTTTTCCTTTTGTAAATGACTGTTGCATTTGGAAGTCAAGGTTGGTGCCACCTAAGTGGGCTCCTGCTGCAAGGAATTTGAGGACATCTTGTTCCTTCATTTGCAGGACATCAGGGACTCTGGACATGGTAAATTTTCGCTTTAAGTTATGATGGGAACCCAGAACAACACCTTTCTGGGTAGGGTGGAAAGGCCCCTTTAATTTTGTTAGGCTTATTTTATCTGTCAAAGGAAAAGATGAGTAATTCTTTTGAAATTCATTTTTTGGGTAGTGCTTTGAAAAGGAATAAACAGTATTTTAGTGATAAGCTGATATCTAAAATCTAATTTCTAATGAAATTATTTTTATTATGTCAAGAGTTATATTTGCAGAGAGTACAGTCTATCCATTGAAACATTTAAGTTATTAAGCATTGGACCAAGACAATGCTGCCATTAGATGTATTCAGAACTAGCTGATGAGAGCCGATTCTTTTAGCAAATCTGTACTTTGATAAGACTTGCCTGTCAAACCACAAGTAAAACTCAGTGAATGCAGGACAATGTACTGTTGACCAAGAAAGCTTATAGATGCTGTAAACATTTCATACATTATCTTTCATTCATCCATCTATCCATTCATCTGTCCATCCATCCATGCAACCACTCATGCTTTTATATTTAAAAAACAAGTTATCGGATGATAATTTTCTATGCTTTTATTTTTACAACAATAAACCTGCCTTTTTAGGCAAAATTATTATTATTATTTTCTATTGAGAAATATACATGAGACACAGGGCAAGGTCCCTAACAAGTGTTCTCTAAATATTGTATGGATAATTGTCTAGGCAGTAGAAATGAGACAGATTGATTAATTCATATTATCTACTAACAGCTATTTTAAGATGGTATGCATCCAAATTTTCCCTATGTAGTTTCAAATCCCATATAATTGTTTGAATCTATATAAAAATGAATTTGCCTTGGGATAGCATATTTTAGGAGGAATTTTACCATCTTGTTGATGATATAGAGACATGTGGACTGAAAGATGGTATAGTTAGTAAATTTTTAGCTATTTAAACAGTGTTTCCAGAGTGTTGATTAATGGACCAGTACTAACCTGGAGGTGGTATCTCCAGTGGCATATCAAGTGTCTATCCTATATACTTCTTCCTTAAAGTTCATATAAATAATTTGAATGAAGACTTAGATACATTGTGTTTGTAGAAGAAGCAGAATTGAGAGATATATATGAAAACACTGGACCCATCAAATCAATATGTGACAAAATCAACACAATGAAGTTTAATAGTCACACACTCACACACACAATGTAAGATATGTAAATATGCAGTCTTACATTTTGGTTAACAATATCAAGTGGAAGTATATATATCAGGATTATCTCTTTTTTAAAAAAATCTGAGCTCTATCCTAATAAAAACTGAAAACAGAGCAATATTTATCAATAAACATGCTTGTTGTACAGTGTTATAAGGGTGAACTATTTAAAATAAGTAAATGTCCAAACGAGGAAATTAGTTACTGTAATCATGATACATTCACTTGATGGAATATCATGCATTCATCAAAATGAAACTTATGAAGAGACAAGAGTTTCCAACAACATGGTAAGATGCTTGTGTATTAATGTTAAAAACCTTAATACAAATCAGATGCCTTAATCCAAATAACTAATTAAAATGCTATGCAAATAAAAATTGAACAAGTATACTCCAAATACTATTTTTGTCTTTCTACTATGCACTATCTTAGTTCTGCTTTTTGTCTCAATTTTTATACTGAATATATATTATTTTTTATAATTATATGAATATTTTAAAATCAGTCACAGAAGTAGTAGATTGAGGATGTCTGGCTTGAAAGCAGTTAATCCGGATGGCTAATGACAATCACAGTTTGTTGAAAATCCTGTGCTTTTCATACTTTACCAAACTTAATCCTTACAACAAACTTTAATTCACTTAAGCCTCACAACAACTATATGAGGTATGTATCATCATCTGCATTTTAAAATTCAAGCTTAAAGACCACATTATTAGTACATGGTAGAAATCATGCTCTGAAAAGTTAAACATGAGCCTGCAGTGAAATTAATAACAACTTCATAAATTATGATAAGGAAGTAATATATGTAAAGTACTTGCCTCGGTACTAATAAGTAGAAAGCTCTTATGATTAGATTGGACAGACAGACAGACAGACAGACACACACACACACACACAGGTGATGATGGTAGTGGGGGCTGTCATGGTCACCTTACAGTATTTTAAAGAGCTGTATGGAAAAGAAAGAAGTCTTTTTTTGGTGGTTTCAAAGGATTGAACTAGGACAAATGGTGGAAATTACTAAATATAAATTTCCATTCAATATAGAATTCCTAAGATATTGGTTTACTTAGCTCTTTATTCCTGGAAATATTAAAACACAGTCTAAATGATCATGTATCATAAATACTATATAGAGGAGAGTTCTTTTGTGTGAAGATTTTTATAAGAATTCCTATTTATTTAAAGCTCTGGAGTTCTTTTTAACCCCAAGATCCTATAATTCAGTTATATTTTATCTTTCTTAATTCTTAATTATTTTTCCACATTCTTCACATACTCTATCAAAAAGTGCATCTACTCCTCTACTGCTTTATTTCAATGTAGGCATTTGTTATTGGAACCAAATGAATGTTCTCTTCATCTTCACAGCTAGAAACTTTTAAACATAGCAGCTTGTGTTTCAAGTGTCCATTACAAACAAATCTGAGTTTTGGATGAATCTGATAAGACGGATGTTGTCCAAAGAAATCAAATATGATCTCCTTTCCATGTGATGGGGCAGGTGGTGTCTCAGGTGACTACTCTGGGCAATGATTTTGAATTTGGAGCCAAAGCAGGCGGAGACAATTAGCAGAGGCAAATCTTAAGGGTTTCCAAGGTCAGTACACAAGGTAAACAGTCAGAATAGTTGCCAAAGCCAAAAGGCTAGAGCAAGAGCAGATTTCTGAAACGGCTTAGAACAATGGAATAAAGACAAGAGTGGAGAAACTCTCCAATCTGGATTTCAGATTATGTCATATCCACAGCCTCAGTAACTGTGGTAGTGGCTGGGAGAGGCAGACACCAGCGCTCACACTAAATTGATACCCTCAGGCAACATTAAGTTATTAAAAAATATTTAATGAATGTATCTTATGAGCAGAGCATTTTGCTAAGTACAGTGAAAAATACGAAAAAGAAATAGGCATAGATCATGTCTCAAAGAGCTTAGTTTCTAATGGAGTGGAAATCTATGAAAGAAATACAATAAAAAGTGCAAAAATATATGTCATTCCTAAATTAAGTAGTAGGGGAAAAAGGACTTATTTATTGCCTGGTTATGTAAATACGCAAGTGGGCAAATATGAGAGGAAGAATGCAAATAATTCAGGAAAAAAATTTCCAAAACCTTCCAAAAGACATTGTATCATTTTTTAACTTCCTATTTCAGTATAATTGTACTCTTAAAATGAATTTAACTTATGAAAGCAATCAACAAATCCATGCCCTCTGCATGAAGTTACTAAAGATCAGAGTGGTTGAAGGACTTGCCCAAATCACACAGCAGTTCTCTTTGTGGGAGTTCTGTTTGTCTGATTAACAGGCATTAACAGGAAATGATTGTTCATGTAAATCTCTATTAACTAGTGGTAAACCACTTTTTGTTAAGCATTTTTATATCCTCATTAAATTGCACATGAATTAGTTTGATAAATCTGTTGTTGTTCAACAGCTGAAAGCATCACAACTGATAAACTTACTCAAAGTGATGCATGAAAATTTATACAACTCCCAAACCATGTGATGGTTGACTGATGTACATGCTAACGCTTTGTGAAAATGAATTTTGGATTCCATGTTATTTCCTCTGTTTCTTCCTCAGATGTAGTGTTAGGACATGCTTTATTACAAATATTATATCTAGCTAATCAAACACTGATATGGATCATGACAGCCATCTCCTCTCTCCTGCCTTTACACCAGTTGTTAAGGGTTCTACTGTGACTCAATACTAGTGCTACAAGATGATCCTGAAGCTTGTCCAACAGCATACAGATATGAAGTGCTCGACCAGATTTATCTATGATACTGTTTACATTTCTTTTTAAGAATCATTGAGGAAACTAAAAATGAAAAATATGATCTAATTTTGGATGTGTGATAGTTTTTATTTTACAGTATCTAATCCTATTTATAACTTTTTTTTATTTAATTGAACTTAGAGGACAAATAGCACCGTTTTGCCTGGGTTTGTGTGAGAAATCTCAGACAGAGAAAGGTCAGAGTGAGTTAATGACAGAAATACCAAAAAATACAGCTTTTTATCCCTTAGAAGCTCCTTCTCTCCCAATAAATATGGAATTTATAAAGTTCAATAAAGACATATATTCTTTGTAGCCTTCATTTTAGTTAGTATAAATAACTATTTGCAGAACCAGCAAGGTGTTAAAGGAAAAGGGTTATTAATATTATGACTATATCTGCCAATTCAGAATTATCTTGGGATTAAAGTTTTTTCATTTTCAGTAATTTTCTTAGACAACACTTCAATACTCAAAAACATATGGTGTTTACAATTTTACCCACAGGCTATTTTTCCAAAATGACTTCACCGATGGGCAATCATAGGATTTTCAGAATAGATTTCATTTCTTAATTTTATTTCCTCTACCTCTTTTCTCACTCTTAATTCTTTACTACTATCATCATATCATCCATTCACCAAGATGAGTTAATAAATTTATTATGTTGTAGGAGTAGTAAAATTGCATGTTTTCTTCAACAACCTATATAAAGCAGAAGTGAGTTTATTTTATTTATACATATAAATACATAAACATATATATACACATCATTATATATGGACAACTGTTTGTTCTCTCTCTCTCCATCTATATCTATATCTATATCCTACATAAATCTATAAATGGATACTCATTCAAGGTTAAAGGACCAGTTTTACTGATTGTGAAAAATCTGGCACAAATTTTTAGCCATGATAACTACTCACAACCATGGAGAAGTTTAATTAACATAATAGTTCCGTTTTCATACACTTTGAGCACTAGGACATCTACCATACCAGTCTGGAGTCCAAAGCATTATAATCAGTTAATGGACATGGAGTGAATGCTTTGCTGATGATTGGGGAGTAGTAGTTTCCAGCAGTGCTTTTGTGAGACGTACTGTATCTCAGACACTTGTAATACATCTTCATTAATTTTTATATTCTGCCACCTCTTCATGGTGGGCATTGTTGGGAACTAAGTCACATGGAAGTAAAGCCATTTGTCCAACAGCATACAGATATGAAGTGCTCGACCAGATTTTAAACCCAGATCTCTTTGGCTCCAAAGGTCCAATAAAGGAGACTGGAAATGACAAGTTTGAAAAGGTGTGTAGTAGTGATCTGTTAAGGCAGGATGTTGATCATTTCTACTAAACCACTGTTGACTATTAGAGTGCTGCCCTAGCTTATTGGTGATTCGAGGGTTGGCAGATCATGTTCACTTGTATGCATGTGGTCTGCCCAGTTGCCAGTAAAGTGGAAGGGAGTAGAGTGCAATTGTTGAGTGTTAGTTCTGGAGTCATTCAGATCTAGGCTGGGGCTCAGGTTATATTGTATTTTAGTTACCAATCATGAGCAATTTACTTACCTTCTCCAAGTTTCAATTTTTATCATCAGTAAAATAGGCTTAGTAATAGTACCTAACAAGTATAATTATTGAACTTGATTGAGATGATGCATGTGAAGTCTGCTGTAAAGATTGTTTAGTATATATTATGCACTCAGTAGTGTGCTGCTTATTATTATTATAAAATTTAAAAGTTAGAATATTTATTACTTTATTATAACACAGAAATTGTTGATCTAAAATATTTGCAAGGCAGAAACAGAGACACAGATGTAGAGGACAAATGTATGGACACCAAGTGAGGAAAGGGGGTGGTGGGATGAACTGGGACATTGCGATTGACATATATACACTAATATGTATAAAATAAATAACTAATGAGAACCTGCTGTATAGCACAGGGAACTCCACTTCTCTGTACAATAGAAACTAATACAACATTGTAAAACAACAATACCCCAATAAAAAAAATAAAATAGAAGAATATTCCTGAATGATACAGGAACCCACCAAATTATCATATAGAATAATTATCGTAAAAGACAAATGAGTGCTCAGGGTGGGAATACCAAAATTGCAAGTGATAGAGCAGAGCTTAAAGTTCACATTTTGTGCTTTATTCAAATGATAAGTAGACTGTTGCTTTTAGCAGCCCTGACTAGTGAACAGGCACAGTGGAAAATTGCTTGATATTCTAAGGTGGAAGGGAATGAATACTTAATGAAAGTGTTCATGCTAAACATTTACAGTTTAGTTACCTTTTTTGATGAAAAACTAGAGGGCCAGGTTGACTTAATAGCCTGCCCAAAGTTCTGTAGGTGGCAGAGCCATGATTCAACCTCAGGTCCAACCTGCCTCTAAGCCTATGTTCTCTCCATGACTTCATGACTTAAAGTGAACTCTTACATGCTCATTGAAGGTTTCCTGCTTCTCTCTACCCCGGGCAGTTTGCAGAAGAGTGCTTAGTTGGTTAGGTAGTTGGTTAGGCATCAAGTGCCAGTGAGTTAACCTTCCAGGATGGACCCTCAATCAGTGTGGGACAAGAGTTGGTGGATAAGTAGTCCAGATTTCTCAGAGTCTCACTGCAGTGAAACATTATTAAGGCATGTTCCACAATCTGTCAGAGGGTCCCCAGCCAAAAGGATCCCCATTTGTCCACAGTGGTAACCCTCACACTGACACACCTTCGAGTGTGTTAGTGTTCCTTCTCCTCCCAATATTTCTTCTCCATTTCCCTCACAGTACTTCCTGGGTTCATCTCTCAAATAAAATACTTGTACCCAAATCCTAGTTTTCTACTGGAGGGATCTAAACTGAGACCCACTGTATAAAACAAATGAAAATGGCACTGCTTTAGTAGAAGCAGCCATACATGCTCTGTGTCCTTGTTCCCCTGAGGGGGCTCCTCTGAACCACTGCTGAACTGGTCATCCCATTGTACATGGCATGGAAATCTCTGGGGCCCACCCAACTCTAATTCTATCACTTTGTGGGTTTTTAGTATTTATCTCAATTCTTAGAACTTGTCCTTGGTAACCAGAAGAAACCTGAAAGCTGATGGTGGGTGAATAGAGGTCTTTGAAATAGCATGTTCAGGCTTTCTTATGATAAGTAAATTATATTTTTTTTTCAGTTAAAAAATAGGTGGAATCTTCAAAGTATTTGCTTAGATAAATCAATTAAGATCTCTGGGCTTTCTCTGAAAAACACATTAACTTTTTAATAAAAAATTAGGCCAGATGGGATTTTTTTAAATTCCAAGATGTATGATTTTAAAATTCTTCAGGATATCAAATTTTGAAATTTTTAACATACTTTTTTACATTTATTTTTTTCTAATTTTAACATCAATCTGTGTTCATTGTAGAAAATTTGAGAATAATAGGCAATGTTGAAGTAGAAAACAAAAATAATATTTTTTCCTTTTATTCTTAGATTCTAATTGTATATATAGATATAAATCAGCATGTACATATAAACACACATATATAAATATATACTTAAAACATGAAGATCAAGTTAATCAATAGTTTGTATCATTTGGAAAACTTAACATTGTCTCACAGTATTTTCCAATATTAATAAATATTCTTCAAACCATTCTATCCCATAATTGATTTGATCCTTTGTCTACTTTTGAACACTGACCCTGTTTCTTATGTGTTACCATTATATTCAAAAGTTGCTTGAATCTCTGATTTAGAATAAATCCCTAGACATAGAATTGCTGTTTCCAAGGGTAGGAACAACTTTGTTTCTCAATACATTTTGTCTTCCAGAAAATCAGCATATTCCAACTAGAAGCATGTAAGAGTGGGTTTCCTTTTCTTCTTAAAAAAAAATCTAGCATTGAAGACAAAGATTAAAAAGTGAACCCCATAATTAATTTTTAGAAGCTATACCCAGTATTTTCAAGAACTATTTATTCTAAAACAGTCACTGGGTGTGCTGCTCAGAGCTTACTTTTTGTTGCCTTTGCTGTTGATGGAGTCCACAATTTAAATTTAGTGTTCTTTCCTGGGGAGGACCCAATTATGCTACACATCATAAGAGCATCCTGGGCCAGTAGAATTCTGGTGAAGTGTTTCTTATTCACAGGATTTGTTTATTTCAGGAAGAGGCTGAGTTGGCATGCATTCTCCTTGACATGGGGGAAAGAGAAAGAGGAATGGAAGGGTGACCCTTTGCTTTTTGGGCAAAAGAATAAACAAAAAAGAAACCTTAGTGTTTCAATAGCAGGTGGCTGAACATAAACCACAACTATGGAGTTAAAAATATTTCCTTCACTCTGTAGAAAAAATACTGATATCTCATTTGGATGCTTTCTTTTTTTATTGCAGTATTATGCAAGGAAAGTGGTACTTAAAAAGCCATAATCCATTGCTAAAGGCATTAGTTTCCTTTTACAGTTCAGGTGCAAATGCAATATGCTGTGAAAGACATGCTACATTCTTTAATATTTCTTCTAATAAACAGGGTAGGATTTTGGTTCACATGAATTTTGAATCCTAGAAATTTTCAACTGGGACCTGCAGTGAAGATAGAGATTTAAAACCACAGCAGGAACTCAAAACCCAGAGAACACAGTCCATTATTAAAGGAGATATTTTCCTGCATAAGAATAAACTTACTAAATGATTCTCTCCTTTCAGTTAGGTATTAAGAAACAGTTTAAGTGCATGAAAAAATATTTTGTGGTATCAAAAAGCACTTGAATGTTTCGCTGAGACATTTAATAGTCACCTTTTCAGAGACACTCAGGGATTTTCAGCAATTGGGTTAGAACCTGTAGGCACATATCATGTCGTTACACGACTTTGCAGGCCTCAAGCACTACCCTCTAAACCTCAGTATTTTGTTTTTCTGCCCTCCTTTCTGTTTATGTATGTGGGAGAGGCCTGTTGAGTGTGGCTGATCTCTCCCAGCTGTGGCCTCTCCGCTCACCCTAATTTCTTTCTCCATAGCTCATTTGGACCCAAGCAGTGGTGAAATTGCTGACTGGTGAGTGTGTCCTGCCACAAAAGCCATAGGCAAGACACGGCCACAACCAAAGGAGCATGAAGGGTGGAAAACACCATCTGGACCGTGCAATTTAAATAGCATAAACCCTTCTTTTTTTCATTTAAGAAAAATCAGCCATGCAGCCTTTTGTTGCTTTCTGCTGTGGCCAGAAACCACTTAGGTTACAATCCTCTGTTAGTAAAGGAAAAAATCCAAAGGGACTCCAGAATATGCATTGCCCTCTTTTCAAGTTTTATGCACAGCTTTTTTGGTTTCACATCTCTGTGGACCTTTCCTCTGCTCCGAGCATAGAAAGTGGATCCTGACTGTACACCTGTCATCGATCACCCTGAGAGCGCTCACTGTGCTCCTTGGGGATTTGTTTTCCAGTTGTTGGTAGACAAGGAGAGTTTATTTTCTGTTTATATACAGCCAATATCCCAGGAATGAACAGGGCACTCCAGAGAGTCCATGTTCATGTACATTTAGGAAAAATATACAAAAATGCCTCTTTTGGATTCTTTTTGATTCTTAATCAAATGTAGTCATTCTTTGGCTTTTATTCAGCAGTGAAGATCCATAGAGTTATGTTGTTATATTCGAATAATAGTATTTTACAACAAACTGCCATCTGGTTGCTTTTATTTTAACTGACAATCAAGACTTACTCTCTAGCCATGAGGGTAATTAAATAGCGGTTTTCTGAGTGATCTGGGTTCATCACAAATAGTATACGTCTCTGTGAAGGAGGTCAATATAGTAAGTACAGTGCCGTCTACCAAGGACAATGCTGGACTAAGGGTTAGAGACCCAGATCTGTCACTAATTAGCTGTGTGACTTTAAGCAAGTCACCTAGCCCCTTCGACCTCAGTGTCCTCATCTATAAGAGAATTGAGATCCTCTTTATCTCTGCAAACCCAGACTTCTTCCTGAATATTAAGAATGCAAGCTGAAGAGGAAAGTAGAAATAAAAAGCTGACATTTAATGATGACTACTAAGTGCCAGCAACATGGAAGAATACATGAAATGCTCTACATGTATTGCTCATTACAATCATTAAAGGATGTAGGTACTACTATTATGTGCATATTATAGGTGATGAAATTGAGACTTGGAATATTTATGGAATTTCCAAATGCCACAAGAGATAGAGCTGGAATGAAAGCTCAAGTCACTCTGATACCAAAGCCTGAGTCTTCATAATTTTTGAGCTCTTATTACATACACAGCAGTTTCTGTACATTATCCCATTTAATCTTCAAAATAACACTGTAGAGCTGTTCTCATCATTCCCACTATGCAGATAGAAGAATTGTAGCTTAAAAAATTCAGAACCCTACTAAGAGTGACAGGGGAGATGCTGAGCAGGAAAGCCAAGATTCATTCCTTAATCAGTCTTATTCTAGCAACCGAGTCCTTTTTACCACAGCAGTTGGATGCCTGGGCATACCCAACTATGTTGCATAAGTAGGTAGCATTTTGTTTACTTTAAAATTTTGGATTTGACTTTAGATTGGCACATTCAAATTCATTAGGGCAAATGTTAGGTAATGACATGGAAAATACTATTTATTTTCATAATCTTTGGACAAGGCAATAGAACAAGTAGGTTAAGCTCCAAACCCCAAACAAAACCTTGGAGGACCTGTAGTATTGATGGGGGAGAGTCACTAAGATCAGACCCATGCTGTTAATTTTTATAAAGTAGCCTTTTAAAAGTCAGATAATTTAAGAGTTCAAAAGTTCACTTTGGAAAAGATAAGTAGACACTATCTTGAAATCTGGAGAATATCATAAAACATCTGATTTCTCTTCTTTTTTTTAACAACACTTTCTAAAAAGGCATGAATATAAGTGGGTAGTGCATATTAGGATCTTATCAACTGATCATTATCAGAGAGGTTGAAGATGAGGATATAATCCGTTAGTATCAACCTCAACATGGCTAGTTTGTCAGTAAGTGCAGTAGCACTTAACTAGTATTGTTGATGGTTTCCAAACCTGGTTGATCAGAATCATTTGGGAAGTGTTAAAAAAAATTCAGATTTCTGAGCTTCCCTCCGGTTATATTGAATACGAATCACTAGCAGGTATGCCCAGGGCATCTGTAATTTTCAAAATCTCCCCAGATGGTACTGATGTGCAGCCAGGTTTGCAGAACCACTGAGCTAGGTTAAAATCTGGCCTCTCATCACTCTTTTGAAGGAAGTCTATGAAAAGGAGTAGTGATGCTGTTTCCAGTTGTGTTTCTAGAACTTTGGTGTCCTACGAAGGCATAAGGAGAAAACTCACCAGGAAACTCTTAGATGCCACTTTGTAAGATTGAGGCCTGAGCCACAGAAAATCTCTGCAAGTTACTTGTGATTTTATTGTCTTGCTCAAAAGCATAATTCTCCCCTTTTTTTTTTCTTTTGAGGGAATAGACACCATAACAATTTAGTCACTGCTTTATATTTTCTGTGGTTAGAGGAGAACTGAAACAAAGAAAATGTCTTGCGTTTCATTCTGAAAGTTTGAAGGACTCCTTTTATGAAGAAACTTGGGTCAGGATGCACTGTAAGAAAAATTAAACATTGGTTTTCATGAACTCTCTTGAGAAATATGTTTTAGAAATGTGTGCACCGTATATCAGGATATTTTACTTCCTTTAAACTCACACCATATATTTTGACATGCTCTCAATTTAACAAAATGCATTAATTTTAAAAGATAAACATTTTGGTATTATTAATTTGTTTTAGATTTATAATGTCTTTTTCCATTATGTATATGAGTTGGGTTTTTTTCCCCATATTCTTCTCTTAGTTGCAATTAAATAGTTTGCATGTGAGGTTTTGTTTTTTGTTTTTGAAATGATGGGAAGGGCAAGAATTATACTTGGGTCAGTGTGTATAAAGGAGGAATAGGAATTTCCTGTGGATTACAAATGAATGAGTAGATTTTAACAAAATGAAAGGAGAAACCAATAGTGCAGATGTTCATGGTAAAATCAGTTTCTGGGAAAAACCTTAAATCAAAGATTGTAAGTTCTGTATATTTTTAAAATAATAGTACACTTCATTTACAATAAACCTTTTTTTTTCTCTCTAGCTAGTTATGTTAGGGTTATTTCTTATCAATTAAATTAGTCAGTCAAGGAAGTACTAAAGGCAGCTCTAAGACAAATTTTCTCCCACCAGTTTTCTTGTTGTGAAGAATTTGATTTAGTTGATGTGTGTGTAGTTTTCTAATAGCTACATATTCCAAGATCAGTATCTAATTTATGTGTGAGAAACATAAATTAGTTTTTTTGTTTTTTAAGGCAAAGAGAAAATCAGGATGTTATGAGTCTATTCCATTGATTTCAGAAAAATAAACATACCTGCAGCACAAAATGCCTCCAGAAGGATGTAGGCTAATGACTGCGGGTCTGTTTGCTTTTAATCATTTAAATTCCTTCAGGGAAAAGTCTACTGGAAGGAATATTGAAGTCCAAACTGAAATTGTCATTTAAAATCAAGTTTTTGGGTAAGGGGGAACAGTAGACATTGAGCTAAAAGTTGTGAATAATGTAACATTGATTTAAGATTCAACTGTATTTTATACTTTCCATGAGGCCATTTGAATCAGAGCATTTCTTTGAATGGATTGTACTTTGTTTCCAAGGCCTATATCTGCTCACACTTGGTTTGTGTGGCGATCACAGCACCACCTTGGGTGTTCTTCTATGTGTGTGTGAGAAATGTCACAAGTCTGCTTCTGCCTTTCCAGTTCATTCACAGATGGCATCACTGCAGGGCTCTGAATCAGGAAAGGAGTTTTTACTCTGCTGGAGTGATTCTCTCCTCTATTCCTGAGCAAAGTGACCCAAAGATAATGTTCTCCTTTGGCTTGGCTGAACTCTGTTCCTTTACATTAAAAAGTTTTCTTTCTCTACACTTAATCAAAGTAATTTTTGATATGAGTTCCCATGCAAGCCAACTGGCCTCACTTTGTTCTAGGGTCACATCTACATATACCATGATTAGCTTTTTTGAAAATAGTTACCAAGGGTTTGTAAAGAGAATTATTCTAGACAGTGTGTTAGTCTAAGAGAAAATTCATCTTAGCTACCAGTAAAATAACTTATTAATTTATGCTCTATTACTGCAAATAATATTTTCATACTTGGAGGACAACCTGGAAAAAGAAACAATACTACCTCGTGAATTCTGATCAAACTTATCATGAATTATTTACTATAAGGAAGAACACTGAATGAAGTGAATTTAGGGTTACTTGAACTATTTAGGGACAGTCTTTCCTTTGTGTTGTCTGGATGACCAGGCACCTTCTAATCTATGTACAAATTTCAGACACAAGTGAGCAATCAGCACTTTCTTAACTCACGCCCTTTGGATATGTTCAAAGTCCCTATTGAGGACGTTATTTCACTAATATCTCAGTGAAATAAACAAGCCTGTAGATTTCTGGGAATGACAAAATCAACAAGGGCACAATCCATTTGACTTTGAGTTGAGCTTTTTTAATTGAATTGTTATGCCCATGAAGAATATTCTGGGCTGCAGTTATAGTAGGGGTTTTTCAGGTTTTCTAAGAATTAATATTCCCAACAAAATAAATAAAATTTCACTTTTTCTGAAAATATCACACATGTATAAGTTCAAGCCATTATATCACCAGAAGTATATACTGATAGAAGTTTACGTAACTCTCTAGAGAGTTGAGTATTTATTGGAAAAAAGAAGAAAAAAGAACCTCAATGTTGTCTCTCACTTAGAACTCTAGGAAGGAGTTCAGGCAGTAACTCAGACAGTAGAGCATTTTGAATGTCAAAGATTCTCTGTTTCCTTACTTTATTTATTTTCCCTTCAGTTTCATTGAGATACAATTGACATACAGCACCGTATAAGTTTAAGGTGTACAGCATAATGATTTTGACTTACATATATTATGAAATGATTATCACAAGTTTAGTGGACATCTATCATCTCATAGATTCAAAAAAAAAAAAAAAAGAAAAACATTGTTTTCCCTGTGATAAGAACTCTTAGGATTTATTCTCTTAACAACTTTCACATATTACATATAGCAGTGTTAATTATATTTATCATATTGTACATTACATCCCTAGTATTTATTTATCTTATAACTGGAAGTTTATACCTTTTGACTACCTGCATCCAATCCACCCTCCCCTTACCCCCAGCTCTGGTAACCTCAAATCTGATATTTTTCTATGGGTTTGTTTATTTGTTTTTGAAGTATACTTGACCTACAACACTTAGTTCCTGTTGTACAACATAGTGATTCGAGATTTCTATGCATTACAAAATGATCACCACCATAAATCTGTCTCTTTACTTTATAATTCCAGTCTTGGTTAATTCTAAGCCATGTGTTTTTTGGTTTTTGTTTTTTTTCTGCAAGGAAAGACCTAAAGGGAATTACTGTGTGCATATATATATGCGTGTGTGTGTGTGTGTCCATGCATCCCTGAGTACGTGTGTTTAATTAGTTGTATTAAGAAGGGAGTCATCAAAGATGCTCAACATCACTAATTATTAGAGACATGTAAATCAAAACTACAATGAGGTATCACCTCACGCCGGTCAGAATGGCCATTATCAAAAAAGCTAGAAACAATAAATGCTGGAGAGGGTGTGGAGAAAAGGGAACCCTCTTGCACTATTGGTGGGAATGTAAATTGATACAGCCACTATGGAGAACAGTATGGAGGTTCCTTAAAAAACTAAAAATAGAACTACCATATGACTCAGCAATCCTACTACTGGGCATATACCCTGAGAAAACCATAATTCAAAGAGTCATGTACCACAATGTACATTGCAGCTCTATTTACAATAGCCAGGACATGGAACCAACCTAAGTGTCCATCGACAGATGAATGGATAAAGAAGATATGGCACATATATACAATGGAATATTACTCAGACATAAAAAGAAATGAAATTGAGTTATTTGTAGTGAGGTGGATGGACCTAGAGTCTGTCATACAGACTGAAGTAAGTCAGAAAGAGAAAAACAACTACCATATGCTAACACATATATATGGAATCTAAAAAAAAAAAAAAAAAGGTTCTGATGAACCTAGTTGCAGGGCAGGAATAAAGAGGTAGACATAGAGAATGAACCTGATGACATGGGGTGGGAGGGCGAATTATGCTCCCGTAAAGATCTTTTAAAAAAAAAAAAAGAAGGGAGTCATCCTGTACTAACTATAGAGTTATTAGAAGGTGAATGAGTCTGGGAAGAGGCTCTTAGACTTAATGATTAGAAAAAGTGTTTTTTTTTCTTTTTTTTTTTTGAAAGCTGTTCTATAACTTTTATTTATTTATTTACTTTTAACATCTTTGAGTATAATTGCTTTACAATTGTGTGTTAGTTTCTGCTTTATAACAAAGTGAATCAGCTATACATATACATATATCCCTATATCTCCTCCCTCTTGCGTCTCCCTCCCACCCTCCCTATTCCACACCTCTAGGTGGACACAAAGCCCCGAGCTGATCTCCCTGTGCCATGCGGCTGCTTTCCACTAGCTACCTGTTTTACATTTGGTAGTGTATATATGTCCATGCCACTCTCTCACTTTGTCCCAGCTTACCCTTCCCACTCCCTGTGTCCTCAAGTCCATTCTCTACACCTGCATCTTTATTCCTGTCCAGCCCCTAGGTTCTTCAGAACCACTTTTTTTTTTTTTTAGATTCCATATATATGTGTTAGCGTATGGTATTTGTTCTTCTCTTTCTGACTTACTTCACTCTGTAAGACAGACTCTAGGTCCATCCACTTGACTACAAATAACTCAATTTCATTTCTTTTTATGTCTGAGTAATATTCCATTGTATATATGTGCCACATCTTCTTTATCCATTCATCTGTCGATGGACACTTAGGTTGGTTCCATGTCCTGGCTACTGTAAATAGTGCTGCAATGAACATTGTGGTGCATGTCTCTTTTTGAATTATGGTTTTCTCAGGGTATATGCCCAGTAGTAGGATTGCTGGGTCATATGGTAGTTCTATTTTTAGTTTTTTAAGGAACCTCCATACTGTTCTCCATAGTGGCTTTATCAATTTACATTCCCACCAACAGTGCAAGAGGGTTCCCTTTTCTCCACACCCTCTCCAGCATTTATTGTTTGTAGATTTTTTGATGATGGCCATTCTGACCAGTGTGAGGTGATACCTCATTGTGGTTTTGATTTTCATTTCTCTAATGATTGGTGATATTGAGCATCCTTTCATGTGTTTGTTGGCCATCTGTATATCTTCTTTGGAGAAATGTCTATTTAGGTCTTCTGCCCATTTTTGGATTGGGTTGTTTGTTTTTTTGATATTGAGCTACATGAACTGCTTGTATCTTTTGGAGACTAATCCTTTGTCAGTTGCTTCATTTGTAAATATTTTCTCCCATTCTGAGGGTTGTCTTTTCATCTTGTTTATGGTTTCCTTTGCTGTGCAAAAGCTTTTAAGTTTCATTAGGTCCCATTTGTTTATTTTTGGTTTTATTTTCATTTCTCTAGGAGGTAAGTCAAAAAGGATATTGCTGTGATTTATGTCATAGAGTGTTCTGCCTATGTTTTCCTCTAAGAGTTTTATAGTTTCTGGCCTTACATTTAGTCTTCAATCCATTTTGAGTTTATTTTTATGTATGGTGTTAGGAAGTATTCTAATTTCATTGTTTTACATGTAGCTGCCCAGTTTTCCCAGCATCACTTATTGCAGAGGCTGTCTTTTCTCCATTGTATATTCTTGCCTCCTTTGTCAAAGATAAGATGACCAAATGTGTGTGGGTCTATCTCTGGGCTTTCTATCCTGTTCCATTGATCTATATTTCTGTTTTTTGTCAGTACCGTACTGTCTTGATTATTATAGCTTTGTAATATTGTCTGAAGTCAGGGAGCCTGATTCCTCCAGCTCCTTTTTTCTTTCTCAGGATTGTTTTGGCTATTCGGGACCTTTTGTGTTTCCATACAAATTGTGAAATTTTTTGTTCTAGTTCTGTGAAAAATGCCATTGGTAGTTTGATAGGGATTGTATTGAATCTGTAGTTTGCTTTGGGTAGTATAGTCATTTTCACAATGTTGATTCTTCCAATCCAGGAACATGGTCTATCTCTCCATCTGTTTGTATCATCTTTGATTTCTTTCATCAGTGTCTTATAGTTTTCTGCATACAGGTCTTTTGTCTCCTTAGGTAGGTGTATTCCTAGGTATTTTATTCTTTATGTTGCAATGGTAAATGGGAGTGTTCCCTGGGACGAAGTGAGAGAGTAGCATTGACATATATACATTACCAAATGTAAAATAGATAGCTAGTGGGAAGCAGCTGCGTAGCCCAGGGAGGTCAGCTCTGTGCTTTGTGAACACCTAGAGGTGTGGGATAGGGAGGGTGGGAGGGAGGCTCAAGAGGGAGGGGATAGGGGATATATGTATACATATAGCTGTTTCACTTTGTTGTACAGCAGAAACTAACACAACATTGTAAAGCAATTATACTCCAATAAAGATGCAAAAAAAGAGCATCAAGGATTGCAATCACAAGAAGCTATGAAAAAGCAAGGAAGGATTCTTCCCTAGAGCCTTCAAAGAGCATGGCCCTATTGACACCTTGACTTTGGACTTCTAGCCTTCAGAACTGTAAGAGAATAAATTTCTGCTGTTGTACAAAAATATATATATATACGTTTTCCTTTTTGTTAAGCGGAAGCATTAAAAAATGATTTTTGTTAAATAATAATTGATTTTATTAAACATTAGTATAATTAAATAAATTATAAATAAGACATGGCCATTTTGGTAATACAGAAATAATTCAATTTTGTATCATTGAAAAAATTGAGTGAGATTTTCAGTTTTACCCAAGACATTATGCAGAAATAAATAGCATGTTTTCCTTAAAAAAACAAAAAAAACAAAGACAAAAGAAAACAATTGTGGCTTTCTTGTCTGGACTACACTAATACAATCAACTTGAACTTCAGTTTCTCAAGAGACTCCAGGAGTGGAGGGGGGGATGAAAAGGAAAAAAAAAGGTAACTATGTGAGGTAATGAATGCTAATTAACTTGATTATGTTGATCATTTCACAGTGTATATTTATATGAAACCATCATTTTCCCATCCAGATTTGTGAGTGAAATTTGAAGTAGGTAAGAAAGAGCAAGAGGAGCACCCAGTGGTATTTATTGCTATGTCATCATGGCTGGCAGGGTTAACATGTACAGAGGATGTGGCAGGAGGTTCCAGAGGTACAGGAGGAGGTTTGGAACCTGAGCACTGAAGTACTGGGCAATGGATCTAGAGAATGATTGGTCAAGAGGAGGGGGTGGGGAAAGACTAAGCAATAGGCACTGTGGCTGACTTGATCTTGAACTTCGATCTTTGGATGTAGGCAATTTTCATGCATTTTCACTAGTATTGGGACAAAAGGCAGGCTGGATTGAGTTCACAAGTAGGAAAAAGCCTGCAATCTGGTAAGGGTAGAAGAGCAGGGATAATATGGACCCCAAAGCATGGTGAATTCTTCTGGAAAAGCACATGCATTTCTCTATGTAGTCTATATGTATCTAAATAACTTCTTCTATATTAGTAGGCAGATTCTAGCATGATCTAAAGTCACTTACTCTATGTAAGTCTTCTAGATCTCTCCTCTCTTCCTAATCAAAATTTTTAGTAATACAATGGAGAAAGATTAGTTTGAACCGCCAGTAGAATTTTGATGAATCTTTGAAGAAGACTTTTTTGTGAATTCCTCAGAGATTTCTTCAGGGATTTATGTTCTCAACCCCAAGACTTTGTGGCTCTTCTTTGATCTTGTTCTGACACCAACCCAAACATAGAACTTCACCTGTTTCTTTACTTCACATGGATGCACACACACAATGCACACTCAAATAGTCACAAAAATTCTTCTTTGAAACAAGGCTTTGTGCTGTAGAGCTAACTTTACTGATGGTTTTGGGATATGAAAGTTTAATATATTTTAGCAATTCAATTGAAAGTAAAATATTCAAAGGTATGTGCGATGGAGACAAATGAGGGCTGAATCTAGACTCTTTGCTCCATAAACCAAGCCATACACTAGGGCATTGGCCTGTGCCTGCCCACAGGAAAGGTCACCTTTTAAGACTCTCACAAAGACACCACACCATCTACTTACCAACACTTTTACTGTGCTTACCCAGAAGTAACATACTTCCTGATTTTATACAAGGCTTCACATAGGCTAGCAGCAGCTCTGCCTGTGTTAGAGTCTGTTCGTCACTCTGCCAAATTGCTCAGCCATTCTTCAGAAGAGTTCTGGAGACAGACTGCCTGGGTTTGAATCTTGTCTCTGCCTCACACTAGCTGTGTGATGGTGGGCAAGTTATTTAATCTATCTGTATCTCATTTTCCTCATCTGTAAAATAGGAATAATAAAGGTTCTACTTATTTTATAGGGTCACTGGGAGGACTAAAAGACATAGAATCATGTAAATTGCTTAGAAACATTGTCTAGCACATAGTGCTCAATAAATGCTTGTCACTAATATTCTCCTAAATATGTCATTTTATGCAATAAATGACAGTATTTTATTCACATAATAAAATTTCTAGGAGTTTCATGTTACTGACAAGTTCCTACACCTCAACCTGACATGTAAAGTCTGCTCGCCACATCCATTCAATTATATACCCTCTTTGACATACGATAAAGCCTCCACTTTAGCCACAGTGGTTTGCTCACAGACAGCCCCATCTTCCTATGTTCATTCACAACTCTAAGCCTCCTCTCATGTTGCCGAACACACCTCATAGTAAAATTCACAAGATTCATTCTCAAACGACACTTGATATGTCCATGTGAAAGTCAAAGAAAAAATTACCTTCCTCAGTGGTGAGTGAAAAAACGAAGGAAGAAAAGGGAAATCCAAGAGTTCTGTAGCTGGTGGTAAATGAGAATTTAAATAAAAAACTTTTCTTGGGACATTTATCACCTTTGAATACAATATGCTCACCATAGTATGTCTACTTGTAAGTGAAACTACAAGGCAGATACCTCCTCCAGTTCCTTTCTCCAAACACTTTTCACCTAAATGAAGGTACCAGTGCCTTTCCCAGAGATACGTGATTTTAAGTGAGGATTAAAGCCTCAAGTATAGGATGTTTCAAAGAGTGACATTTTAGGCTGTAACTGAGGAGTGGAGTGCATAATTTTTTTCCAAGTTGCCTTCAAATATCACCCTTTGGGCTGTTGCTTAATTTGCAGGAACATGTACATGGTTTGAATGTTAATTAATGAAGGAGGAAAATGAAAAAGATAAAAGGGGAAGGGCAGCCTGACCCCTAGTGTTTATTTTTCTGCTCATCTTCACTGGTGGTGGTCGCGCTGCTACTTCAGACTATTTAATTGGTCTCTTTTCCATCCTTATGACCTAGTTCTTTCTGCTTTGTGACTATCACTTTGGTGTGAGAGAGTAGCTAAATGCCACTGATTTCCTTCTTTAATTTTGGTGATTATTTCCACGCCCAGAGGAAAAAGATCATCTGAGAAGCAATCCTAAAAGCTGCTAACAATCTGGCGAGGCACTCAAGAGAGCAGATGCAGCTATGGAGAAGGTTTTAGGTGCCCATGGGTAAATGAAATGGTTGGCTTAGCTGACCTTTTGCTTCTGAAGTTGGCATCCCAACAAAGTGTCACAGAGCTAAGCATAAGGTCTTTATGTTCTGACCAGGGGAGATGCTAAGCTATGCCACTCCTTGAAAAACACTGAGCTGGAAGGAGGAGACCTGTTTTCTACTCTGAGCTCTGTCATTAAGTCTTTATGCTGCTCTGCATCTTAGTTTTTCATCTGTAAAATGAAAGGTCATTCACTGCAATACTTACTGAGTGCAAGACATGGTTTTAAGTGCTGGAGACATGGCAGAGAAACAAACTGACAAGTTTCCTTCTCTTGGGGTGCTGGGGTGGGGACTATGCAGGGATTGGAGGCAGTCAAAAGACCCATAAATTGATGTGGAAGAAAATTCCAGCTACTGATAGTAGCTGTAAAGAGAAGAAAACTGGGTGGAGTGATAGAAGGTGACTGGGGGTGGATTAAGGATGGTCTCTCCGTGGAGACTGGCATGTAAGGTGTACTTGAATGATGAGGAAGAGTCATGGTATAGGGAAGCAGTTTTCAGAGAGAAGGCACAGTTGGTGCAAAGAAAGACTCGAAGGAAAAAGTTAGGTTAGTGAGGGACTGGCAAAATACCTTCATTCTCTCCCAGTGAAGGGAATGAAGGGAGAGTGACAAGAGATGGGATTAAAGAGATGGGCAGGGGCCACAGAAGGCCTTGTTGACACTGTAAGGTGTTTGAATTTATTCTTATTGTATAAGCCCATTGAAGCAGTACTGTCCAATAGAAATATAATGCAAGACACATATGTAATTTAAAATTGTCTAGTAGCCACATTAAAAAAGTAAAAAGAAATAGATAAATTAGATTCAATAATGTATTATTTAGCAGAATACATTAAAAAGACTTATCATTTAAACATGTATTCACTATTAAAAATTATTAATGAGATATTTTACACTCTTTTTTTGGATTAAGTCTTTGAAATCCAGTGTGTATTTTACATTTATAGCACATCTCAGTTTGGATGCCAAATTTTCATTGGAGATAATTGATCTGTATTGAGATTTTACAAAATTTACAGTTGAAATAGTGGATTCACATATCCAGGTTGTTCCAAACACACTTAAATGCTTTCCAATAATTGAATCAAGTACCAGTTTTTAAATTTAGAATAATTGAACTTAAATAAAATTAAAAATTCAATTCTTCAGTTGCACTAGACACTAATGATTAATAGACGCATATGGCTAGTGGCTGCCATATTGTACAGCTCAGCATTTGAGGGTTTTAAGCAGGGAGTGACAGGATTTGATTTGCTTTAAAAAGATCACCAGTTGCTGTGTGAAGAACTAACTGTGGCAGAGGAAGCATGGGTAAAGGGAACTAATTACAGAGAGGTCAGCAAACTTCTTCTGTAAAGGGCTCGATAGTAAAAAGTGGCCAGATAGTAAATATTTTAGGCTTTGTGGGTCACATGGTTTCTGTGAGAGATTTTGTAACTCTGCCATTGTAAAGTCAAAGCAGCCATAGGCAGTACATAAAAGAATGAGCATGATGGTGTTCCAATAAAACTTTATTGATGAACACAGGAATATGAATTTCATATAATTTCATGTCCTGAAATATGATCACTTTTTATTTTTATAATCATTTAAAAAATGTAAAAACTATTCTTAGCTTGTAGGACGTACAGAAAGAGGCAGCAAGTGGAATGGTGAGCTGGAGTTTGCTGACCCCCAGGTCAGGGCTTTTTGGCAGAACCCAGGTGAGAGGGGTTGGTGCTTGGAAGCTGAAGGGACAACAGTGGGAGGCATATAGTTCCCATGGTAGAGATGGCTGGACTTGTTGATAGTCTGGCTGTTGGGGGAGAGGGAAGGGAAAAGTCTTAAGAATGAAGGCACCAGGCTTCATTTTGAGCCTGACCAGATGATCTCTAAAGTACTTTTTAGCTCCAACAACTTGTGATCTATGATTTTTAAGGAATCCATTTTTGACCAGAGTTTGGAACGATATTCTTCCTTCTCCTTGAGTGGATGCATTCCGATGTCTGGAAATTGTAAACCTGGGGATTTTCTGTGCTAAAGGATTGTTGTATATTTTAGCTCTTCACTGACAGCCCCATTAAGCCATTTTATAATTTTTAATTTTTGTGTTGTGGAATTTCATGTATCTTAAGATAAACTTCTGTATGCACCAGTGATATGCTTCATTTTTGCAGAGCTACAATCTTGTTTAAATGCATTAAACTTACTTGTTTTAAAACAGGTTCTATGGGAATTCTAGATCATTGAGGTCTTCCCTCCCCTCTTTATGTTTCATCCTATTATAGTTATCTCCTGGTGAGCAAAGGTTTCATGGATTAAAACAGCAATTGATTTTGTTTTTAGCTTTTATTTGAATGTATCCTTTCTCCTCAAATACATTATGCATCTCCAAAGAAACTCATAAATTATAAACTAAGCAAAAGTTAAAATTAGATCTGAGTGTGGTATAATGCCCAAAGGAATCTATCTGAAAAGGTTACAAGCCGTCTAAAAACAATTTGTATGGTTAAAAGCCACACAGTTAGATGCCGTTAATGGAGTATCTGTAATGATTATTTAGGCATTGGTTGCTTATTACGTCTCTGTGGCAACTAATCAGTGTGTTTCTTTGGAAGCCAGAGAGGCTCAGAATTCGGCACCTATAATACTAGGGAACTGTGTGGAAGAATGTGTTTTTCCACATCAAACAAACTGTACCTCTTCTTTCTCCAGATTTTAATAATTCTCCACCCTTCCCAAATTGTCATTGGTGCTGATTGCAAGAATGGAGACTAGTTCCTTCAGTGAAAGGATCATAAAGTCAATCATGTGGATAAAATTACTGAGCCATCCAGCCAGCTGGTCTCTATTTGGCTCTACTTTGGTTCATTATTTTATGGGGTGAATTCACTCCATATTTAAGGAAAGCAAAAACGGCATCAAAACTAGTTTGTAATTAATTGCAGCTTTTTAGAAAGGAATGCATTTGCAAATGGAAAATATGCACTGTCAGATCCTGATTTCTGATTATGTTATGAATCTGTCTGAAACGTCACTTTCTTCTGTGTTTATGTTAACGCTGGGTACAGGTTAGACCCTTTTTCAGACCCTTACCACTGTAATCTGTGTTTTAAGAGCTTCTCTGCACAACTTCAAAAACTTTAAAATAACACATTATTGGTTGGATGGAACCTGTACATTTCCAAACAATGTTAAGCGTCATTTGGTTGCCAGGCCATATAATCTTGGCGCCTGTCTCATTGTATTGTCACTCAGGTGATTAAATGGGCTTGTGCAACTGTAAGCTGACATTGAAATGACTGTACATCACAAAAATGTTGTGGTTTCCATGCTTTGTTAGTGGCAAAATGGCTAATGTTAATTACTCGGGTATTTAATGGACCCAGCAATAACAAATACATGATCCTCTTGATTTGGTAACCTTTTATAAAAGGACATAAAAGCAGTCAAGCAACTCTGGAGCTGTGCCTCTACACTTCTAACTCCTCATAATAACGGCCAAAGTAAGTGCAAAGGACACAGATGCTTTTAAACAAAGGGAACCCAGTAGGATGGAGCACTAATATTTAATGCTACCTCTCATAAACACAGAAAGGAAAAATCTCTTGGAACGAAGAAGCCAAATGTCATAAATATGCCTCCCTGTGTCAAAGACTGGAATTAGTTCTCACAGAACACAACAGGCAAAGGCAAAACAGAACTTCCCTTGGCTACTTACGGTGGAAACAATCCGCCCCAGAGTAAGTCAAGACACTGACAAAAGCATTGCTTTGGAAGTGATGGGTATTCAGGATGTAAGCCCTGTGGATCAAGAGCATGAGCTCAGAATGTGTTTGGGGAGATGTCCAAGCATGCAAATCTCTACCAGATGTTGTGAGACCTAAGGACCACAGAATTCACCAGGATACTTGGACCACCTTTGGAGCATCTCATTCTTTTTATCTCTCCAAGTCCTACTCCATCTGAACTTGCAAAAAACCATCCATAAATTGAAAGTTAAAGAAAAAGTCAGCAACATGGAAACAGACCACTGGAAAAATGAATTTGTTTTATTTACTTATTGGCTGCACAGCATGCATGTGAGATCTTAGTTCCCAATCAGGGATCAAACCCATGCCCGCTGCAGTGGAAGCATGGAGTCTTAACCACTGGACTGCCAGGAAGTCCCTGAATTTGTTTTAAACGAGTTTTCAATTCCCTAATTTGGCATCAGGAGACTGAGGCCTAGAAGAATGAAAATGGTGAAGTAACTTGCTCAAATTACCTATTTATTTGGTTGGTCAGGGTCAATTGCAGAGCATTTTACAAAAATGCCTTTAATATGTGTTTTAACTAATTCTCAAAGAAATCTTACCAGGTAAGTAGGAAAGGTATTATCTTCAAAATGTTACAGGTAAAGGAACTGAAATTCCGAGAGGTAAAATAATTTGCCCAAGACCGCATAGCTAGGAAGTCATCATTCCTTAGAGCTAGCTCTTTTTGACTCTGTGAACTTTCCATCATTCTAAATTGCCTCCAGATTTAAGTTCCTTTTTCTTCCCATGTAGTAACCAAACATAATGGAAAGCTGAAATAAAGAAAAAAATGAAGAAAGAGATGAAATAAAGAAAGAAAAGAATTAGCTTTGTGTATAATTCCTCAGATGATAGTTTCTTAATTGGAGTTGATACGCGGAATTCCACTTGAACAGATTGGTGGAGGAGAAAAGCCTAGAACTTTGGTAACAATACTTCATAGATGGGCTAGTGTTTATACTCTTAGAACCTATTTTTCTTCTCTTAAAGTCCCTCAAAATTTCTGCGTCAAAATCACCTCAAAATTAATGCAGGCTCAAATAAAGTAAAAATGAATTGTTGCTTTAAAAAAATGACATAAGGCCCTAAGAAATGTATCATGTCAGAAATGTAATTTTAATGGCCTAAGTTATATAAATGACACATAATAAAACATTATAATTACCTGTTATTTACATACGTGGTCTAAGAATTACTTAAAATTAATTGGGAGCAGGATTAACAATTTTAATCACTTTAAGAAATATTCATGAGCATTCATAAAACCCACAAGGCATTTCTTTAATGAATTAATGATATTTAATGTCTTTTCACAGAATTTAAGAGCAGAAAAACCTGATTAGATAATTCAATATAAGTTTTCTGAAGTTACTGTCAGTCTCCCTAAAGAAATGGCTACTATGCATTGCTTTTAGCTGTCAGATCTATCTGTAGTACACCTGTGATTCTTTTCTGCTTTTAATAATGAACCAGCGTCTCCCATCATAGTCTATTGGACATGACAACAACAATAACAGGAATATCTTCGCAGATGGACAGAACTTACACTTTTCAAAGCAACTATTCTGATATCAAGAGCAGGAAATCCACTGATTGTTTTTCACAGCCCCTGTGTAGGCCACTCTGAGCTCTAGGCTGAAGAAACACCTAGAATCCTAGGGCAGGATTTGAAATTACTTCCCTCTGTAATGGAAGTGAATAAGAATCAAGATGAAATGGTTGGAGTTAGAAATTTGCGTGAGGAGCACACACCATGTGTCTGCTGTGGTGCTGAAGGATCTTCTTAAGTCTTAATTGTGTGTTTCACCTACCTGCCCCCAACCCCACACCTTCCCTGGAGCCCAGCAAGGAGACACTGATTGTAATGAGGACTAAAGTAAAATAAATGAGATGATTAAATTAAGTCAAGGAAGTATTACTGGGACTTCCCTGGTGGCCCAGTCGTTAAGAATCCACCTGCCAATGCAGGGGACACAGGTTCGAGCCCTGGTCCGGGAAGATCCCACATGCCGCGGAGCAACTAAGCCCGTGCGCCACAACTACTGAGCCTGCGCTCTAGAGCCCGCGAGCCACAACTACTGAAGCCTGTGCGCCACAACTACTGAAGCCCGCGTGCCTAGAGCCCGTGCTCTGCAACAAGAGAAGCCACCGCAGTGAGAAGCCCGCGCTCGCCGCAACTAGAGACAGCCCGCACGCAACAACGAAGACCCAACGCAGCCATAAGTAAATAAATTTTTTAAAAAAAGGAAGTATTACTGACAAAATGCGGGGAGGTGATAGGTGGAAAGGGGATATGAAGAATGGAGTTAAAAAAAAGGCAAAGAAAAGTGTAACGCATCCAATTTAGGCACATGGGGTGCTCAACAAATACTAACCTTTATTATCATCCTTCTCAGTGTATTTACAGACCAATTCCAGGGAAAGGGTATTTGGTTCTGCTGATGGAAACGTTGGCAGTTCTATTTTAGAAAGTGCTGTTGTTTTGGATAATCTAGCCCACTCTTGCTAGACTAATAGGAATTGGCTACTCAGAATCCTATCACTCTTGAGTGAGCTGGGAAATTGGATTCCTGAATATATAAAGTGGAGGACAAGAACTTGGGCTGGTGGGGACCACTAAGGGCAAACATTTAGTGAAACACCTGAGTGGACAGGGCTATTCTTGGCTATTAGTACTATTACCTTTATGGCGGACAGAGACACTTTCTCTTGCTGTAGAGTTTGGGAATGGGTAAACAGGTACGTTCCTAGAGAAACTTTGTACGATTTATCCTGATTTCATGCTGTCATGACCTTCAAAGTGCAGGTCAAAGAAATATAAAATACTAATGATTTTGTATTTTCAAAATCGTGTTAGATGACTTTATCAAAGACAAAAATTAAATTTAGTTTATGCTTTCTGAAGAAGAAAGTATTATGCATAGAACATTTGGAAACTAACAAAATATGAAAAATCATCCAGAATTTCTCCCATCCAGAAAAAAAATGGCTATTAATATTTTGGTGTATTTCTGTTATGCTTTTTATGTACTGAAATATGTTAAACTTTATAAAATATTTAAAGTAATATCTAAACTGTTGAATAAAAATCCAACCCGTTAGAAAGGTTTAGAATGAATAGGACAGATCTCTCTTCATCCTCCAAGTTAAAAGAAACTTTGAACAGTTTCTATTTTTCAGTTATTTTGTTAGTTACCATTATAAATATAAAGTCATATATTTTGTCAAATTCTTTTTAGCTTTATCAACTTTAAAAAATGCCTGATGACTCATCAGTGCATTCTACCTCTATGCTTGCTTTCTGCTAATTTGTGTTGTAATATTATATTTATGACTTTATTTTGTGATTTACTAACATTAGGCAGTGTCAAAGAAGATGTGATTTTGTGGATTTTTTGGCTATATTATTACTTTTACCTTTTCAAGGTTTATAACATTTACATTCTATTATATAATTATAAATAGCTATTACTAAGACTTCATGCTTTGTTTATAAAAGTTGAGACCAAAACTTTAAAATTAATAAAACAGTCTTTATAATATTAACATTATGTGAATACTACTCATTGTAAAATCAAATATTGTACATAGATGCACAGAAGAAGAAATACAGTGAGTGTTAAGTCACTAAGCCCCTGTGAAGGAAAATATTCTTAGCATAATTCATGAATGGATAGCAAAATCTTTTTTAACGTTTTTGAGTTTTCTTCACTTCCTCTCATTCACACTCAGTTGCTCCTGTTTCTTGTTATCTTAGGTCATCCTCTAGTTTGTATTCTTTTTCATTTTCCTGGGGTATCCTTTTCAATAAATGGCTTTTATAGGAGCGACTTGGGCAGTAAGTTTTCCTAGTCCTTGCCAGACTGAAAAATTTTTTTTGATTTTGCTTTTATACTTGAGAATAAAATTATGGGTTAAAATGATTTCTTCTCAGACCATTAGAGGAATTGCTCCACTGTTTTACAGAATTCAAAGACAATTCAAACTATCATTCTTTCGTGCTAATCTTTTTTTTTTTTATCTGCTTCAGTTCATAGAATTTTCTCTCTTTCTAAAAAGTTATTTCCTTTACCCCTTTGCTCTTCTCCACCTCTCAATTTCTTGCTAGATGGATGTTAGAAAGCCGCATCTTTTAATATTTTCCTTACTCTTTTTTGTTTTTCTCTTAGTTCTAGAAAATTCTCTCAACTCTGTATTCCTGATCACCAGTTTGGTTATTGCAACATTTTTTTCTCTTATTTAGTTTATACACCAGATTTAATTTTGTCATTCATATTTCTAATATCTCTTTAATGTCTGTAACAAGCTAATGTCTTATATTGCTCTTATTGCGGCCTATTCTAGTTTTATGGATATATTCACTTATTTAGTCTCTCTGAGGAAAGTAATCAGAATTTTTAAAAAGTATATCCCTGTTTCTGCAAAGGTCACATTTTTTTTGTTGTTGTTAGTTTTCATCCTTCTCTTTCATGCCATTGTCTTTCCCCAAATGGCCACTGCTCCTGGATTGTCAGTTCGTATTTGTGAATGATGGACCAATTTAACTGATGTAAATTAATTCCACTTACTCTGCAGCTGTAAAGTGTAAACACACCTTAATATTATGATTTGGTTGTATTTTCTTTAGTAAAGTCCAGGAGGATACAAAGAGAAGACAGGAACAAGCTTTGGAGTTGACACATTCCTAGAACTGGAGCAGACATGGAGCCATAGCCAGAACACTGCATTTTACAAATGAGGAATAGGCAGAAGGGTAAGTGATTTGTCAGAAACAGCAATTATGAATTTTCTTTTGAAACCATAATTATATTTCTAAAGGAAGAACATTTTAAATTTCTTTGAAGCTACACTGACTTTGCCTTGCATACTGATTAGTTTTTTTTTTTTTGAGGATTTTATTTATTTATTTATTGTTTTTATTATTATTTTTTAACATCTTTATTAGAGTATAATTGCTTTACAATGTTGTGTTAGTTTCTGCTGTATAACAAAGTGAATCAGCTATATGTATACATATATCCCCATATCCCCTCCCTCTTGCGCCTCCCTCCTACCATCCCAATCCCACCCCACTAGGTGGTCACAAAGCACCGAGCTGATCACCCTGTGCTATCCAGCTGCTTCCCACTAGGATCTATTTTACATTTGGTAGTGTATATATGTCAATGTTACTCTCTCACTTCGTCCCAGCTTACCCTTGCCTCTCCCACTGTCCTCAAATTCATTCTCTACGTCTGTGTCTATATTACTGTCCTGCCCCTAGGTTCACCAGAACCATTATTTTTTAGATTCCATGTATGTGTGTTAGCATACAGTATTTGTTTTTCTCTTTCTGACTTACTTCATTCTGTATGACAGACTCTAGGTCCATCCACCTCACTACAAATAACTCAATTTCATTTCGTTTTATGGCTCAGTAATATTCCATTGTATATATGTGCCACATCTTCTTTATCCATTCATCTGTCGATGGACACTTAGGTTGCTTCCATGTCCTGGATATTGTAAACAGTGCTGCAATGAACATTGTGGTGCATGTCTCTTTTTGAATTATGGTTTTCTCAGGGTATATGCCCAGTAGTGGGACTGCTGGGTTGTATGGTAGTTCTATTTTTAGTTTTTTAAGGAACCTCCATACTGTTCTCCATAGTGGCTGTATCAATTTACATTCCCACCAACAGTGAAAGAGGGTTCCCTTTCTCCGCACCCTCTCCAGCATTTATCATTTGTAGATTTTTTGATGATGGCCTTTCTGACCGGTGTGAGGTGATACCTCATTGTGGTGTTGATTTGCCTTTCTCTAATGATTGGTGATGTTGAGCATCCTTTCATGTATTTGTTGGCAATCTGTATATCTTCTTTGGAGAAATGTCTATTTATGTCTTCTGTCAATTTTTGGATTGGGTTGTTTGTTTTTTTCATATTGAGCTGCATGAGCTGCTTGTATATTTTGGAGATTAATCCTTTGTCAGTTGCTTTGTTTGCAAATATTTTCTCCCATTCTAAGGGTTGTCTTTTCATCTTGTTTATGGTTTCCTTTGCTGTGCAAAAGCTTTTAAGTTTCATTAGGTCCCATTTGTTTATTATTGGTTTTATTTCAGTTTCTCTAGGACGTGGGTCAAAAAGGATCTTGCTTTGATTTATGTCTTAGAGTGTTCTGCCTAAGAGTTTTATAGTGTCTGGCCTTACGTTTAGGTCTTCAATCCATTTTGAGTTTATTTTTGTGTATGGTGTTAGGAAGTATTCTAATTTCATTCTTTTACATGTAGCGGTCCAGTTTTCCCAGCACCACTTATTGAAGAGGCTGTCTTTTCTCCATTGTATATTCTTGCCTCCTTTATTGAAGATAAGGTGACCATAGGTGCGTGGATTTATCTCTGGGCTTTCTATCCTGTTCCATTGATGTATATTTCTGTTTTTGTGCCAGTACCATGCTGTCTTGATTACTGTAGCTTTGTAGTATAGTCTGAAGTCTGGGAGCCTTATTCCTCCTGCTCCATTCGTTTTTCATTCTCAAGATTGCTTTGGCTATTTAGGTAGGGTCTTTTGAGTTTCCATACAAATTGTGAAATTTTTTGTTCTAGTTCTGTGAAAAATGCCACTGGTAGTTTGATAGGGATTACACTGAATCTGTAGATTGCTTTGGGTAGTATAGTCATTTTCACAATGTTGATTCTTCCAATCCAGGAACATGGTATATCTCTTCATCTGTTTATATCATCTTTGATTTCTTTCATCAGTGTCTTATAGTTTTCTGCATACAGGTCTTTTGTCCCCTTAGGTAGGTTTGTTCCTAGGTATTTTGTTCTTTTTGTTGCCATGGTAAATGGGAGTGTTTCCTTAATTTCTCTTTCAGATTTTTCATCATTAGTATATAGGAATGCAAGAGATTTCTGTGCATTAAGTTTGTATCCTGTTACTTAACCAAATTCATTGATTAGCTCTAGTAGTTTTCTGGTAGCATCTTTAGGATTCTCTGTGTATAGTATCTTGTCATCTGCAAACAGTGACAGTTTTACTTCTTCTTTTCTGATTTGGATTACTTTTACTTTTTTTCTTCTCTGATTGCTGTGGCTAAAACTTCCAAAACTATGTTGAATAATAGTGGTGAGAGTGGGCAACCTTGTCTTGTTCCTAATCTTAGGGGGAAATGGTTTCAGTTTTTCACCATTGAGGACGATGTTGGCTGTGGGTTTGTCATATATGGCCTTCATTATGTTGAGGTATGTTCCCTCTATGCCTACCTTCTGGAGAGTTTTTATCATAAATGGGTGTTGAATATTGTCAAAAGCTTTTTCTGCATCTATTGAGATGATCATATGGTTTTTCTCCTTCAATTTGTTAATATGGTGTATCCCATTGATTGATTTGCGTATATTGAAGAATCCTAGCATTCCTGGGATAATCCCCACTTTAACATGGTGTATGATCCTTCTAATGTGCTGTTGGATTCTGTTTCCTAGTATTTTGTTGAGGATTTTGCATCTATGTTCATCAGTGATACTGGGCTGTAGTTTTCTTTTTTTGTGATACCTTTGTCTCGTTTTGGTATCAGGGTGATGTTGGCTTCATAGAATGAGTTTGCTAGTGTCCTCCCTCTGCCATATTTTGGAAGAGTTTGAGAAGGATGGGTGTTAGCTCTTCTGTAAATGTTTCATAGAATTCACCTGTGAAGCCATCTGGTCCTGGGCTTTTGTTTGTTGGAAGATTTTTAATCACAGTTTCAATTTCAGTGCTTGTGATTCTTCTGTTCATATTTTCTATTTCTTTCTGGTTCAGTCATGGAATGTTGTACTTTTCTAAGAATTTGTCCATTTCTTCCAGGTTGTCCATTTTACTGGCATATAGTTGCTTGTAGTAGTCTCTCATGATTCTTTGTATTTCGGCAGTGTCAGTTGTTACTTCTCCTTTTTTCATTTCTAATTCTGTTGATTTGAGTCTTCTCCCTTTTTCTCTTGATTCGTCTGCCTAAGGGTTTATCAATTTTGTTTAACTTCTCAAAGAACCAGCTTTTAGTTTTATTGATCTTTGCTATTGTTTCCTTCATTTCTTTTCATTTATTTCTGATCTGATCTTTATGATTTCTTTCCTTCTGCTAATTTTGGGTTTTGTTTGTTCTTCTTTCTCTTGTTGTTTAGGTGTAAGGTTAGGTTGTTTATTTGAGATTTTTTAGTTTCTTTAGGTAGGATTGTATTGCTATAAACTTCCCTCTTAGAACTGCTTTTGCTGTGGCCCATAAGTTTTGGGTCATCGTGTTTTCACTGTCATTTTTTCTAGGTATTTTTTCATTTCCTCTTTGATTTCTTCAGTGATCTCTTGGTTATTTAGTAGTGTATTGTTTAGCCTCTGTGTGTGTAATTTTTATAGCTTTTTTCCTGTAATTCATATCTAGTCTCATAGCATTGTGGTCGGAAAAGATACTTGATACGATTTCAATTTTCTTAAATTTACCAAGGCTTGATTTGTGACCCAAGATGTGGTCTAACCTGGAGAATATTCCATGAGCACTTGAGAAGAAAGTGTATTCTGTTGTTTTTGGCTGGAATGTCCTATAAATATCAATTAAGTCCATCTGGTCTAATGTGTCATTTAAAGCTTGTGTTTCCTTATTTATTTTCATTATGGATGATCTGTCCATTGGTGAAAGTGGGGTGTTAAAGTCCCCTACTATGATTGTGTTACTGTCGATTTCCCCTTTCATGGCTGTTAGCATTTGCCTTATGTATTGAGGTGCTCCTATGTTGGTTGCATATACATTTACAATTGTTATATCTTCTTCTTGGATTGGTCCCTTGATCATTATGTAGTGTCCTTCTTTGTCTTTTGTAATCAGTCTTTATCTTAAAGTCTATTTTGTCTGATATGAGAATTGCTGCTCCAGCTTTCTTTTGATTTCCATTTGCATGGAATATCTTTTTCCATCCCCTCACTTTCAGTCTGTATGTGTCCCTAGGTCTGAAGTGGGTCTCTTGTAGACAGCATGTATGGGTCTTGTTTCTATATCCATTCATCCAGTCTGTGTCTTTTGGTTGGAGCATTTCATCCATTAACACTTCAGGTAATTATTGATATGTATGTTCCTATTACCATTTTCTTAATTGCTTTGGGCTTGTTTTTGTAGGTCTTTTCCTTCTCTTGTGTTTCCTGCCTAGAGAAGTTCCTTTAGCATTTGTTGTAAAGCTGTTTTGGTGGAGCTGAATTCTCTTAACTTTTGCTTATCTGTAAAGGTTTTAATTTCTGTGTCGAATCTGAATGAGATCCTTGCTGGGTAGAGTAATCTTGGTTGTAGGTTCTTCCCTTTCATCACTTTAAATATGTCCTGCCACTCCCTTCAGACTGCAGAGTTTCTGCTGAAAGATCAGCTGTTAACCTTATGGGGATTCCCTTGTATATTATTTGTCGCTTTTCCCTTGCTGCTTTTAATATTTTTTCTTTGTATTTAATTGTCGATGGTTTGATTAATATGTGTCTTGGCGTGTTTCTCCTTGTATTTGTCCTGTATGGGATACTGTGCTTCCTGGATTTGTTTGACTATTTCCTTTCCCACTTTTGGGAAGTTTTCGACTATAATCTCTTCAAATATTTTCTCAGACCCTTTCTTTTTCTTTTCTTCTTCTGGGACCTGTAAAATACAAATGTTGGTTCATTTAATGTTGTCCCACAGGTCTCTGAGACTATCCTCAATTCTTTTCATTCTTTTTTCTTTATTCTGCTCTGTGGCAGTTATTTCCACTATTTTATCTTCCAGGTCATTTATCCGTTCTTCTGCCCCAGGTATTCTGCTATTGATTCCTTCCAGAGCATGTTTAATTTCATTTATTGTGTTGTTTATCATTGTTTGTTTGCCCTTTAGTTCTTCTAGGTCCTTGTTAAACGTTTCTTGTATTTTCTCCATTCTATTTCTGAGATTTTTGGATCATTTTTACTATCATTACTCTGAATTCTTTTTCAGGTAGACTGCCTATTTCCTCTTCATTTGTTTGGTCTGGTGAGTTTTTACCTTGCTCCTTCATCTGCTGCATACTTCTCTGTCTTCTCATTTTGTTTAACTTACTGTGTTTGGCATCTCCTTTTTGCAGGCTGCAGGTTCGTAGTTCCCATTGTTTATGGTGTCTGCCCCCAGTGGTTGAGGTTGGTTCAGTGGCTTGTGTAGGCTTCCTGATGGAGGGGACAGGTGCCTGTGGTCTGGGTAGGTGGGGCTGGATCTTGTCCTTCTGGTGGGCTGGGCCATGTGCAGTGTTGTGTTTGGGGTGTCTGTGAACTTTGTATGACTTTAGGCAGCCTCTCTGCTAATGGGTGGGGTTGTGTTCCTGTCTTGTTAGTTGTTTGGCATGGGGTGTCCAACACTGGAGCTTGCTGGCCATTGGGTGGAGCTGGATCTTAGCGTTTAGACAGAGATCTCTGGGAGAGCTGTCGCCAATTGATATTACGTGGGTCCGGGAGGTCTCTCATGGTCCAATGTCCTGGACATGGCTCTCCCACCTCTGAGCCTCAGGCCCGAGACCTGGCCAGAGCACCAAGACCCTGCCAGCCACACGGCTTGTATGAAAAAGAAGAAAAAACAAAATCAAAAAAACAACAAATAACCCCAAACAGATAGAACCCCAAACCAAATGGTAAAAGCAAAACTAAACAGACAACATCATACAAAGAAACATACATACACACACTCGTAAAAAGGAAAACAAACAGCAATAACAAAAAAACTAAAACAAACAAACAAAATAAACAAACAGACAGAACCCTAGGACAAATGGTAAAAGCAAACCTAAACAGACAGAGTCACACAAAGAGACACATACACACTCACAAAAAGAGAAAAAAGGAAAAATAAAATAAAATAAAAAAAAAAAAAAAACAAAGAGAGCAACCAAGCCAATAAACAAATCCACCAATGATAAGGAGCACTATAAACTAAGATAAACCTAAAACCAAAAACAAAGCAGACACAGAAAGCAAACCCCAAGTCTCCCATTGCTTCCAAAGTCCACTACCTGAAGTTTGTGAACATTTGTTGTCTATTCAGGTATTCCACAGATGCAGGGTTTATCAGGTTGGTTGTGGGGATTTAATCTGCTGCTCCTGAGCTGCCCAGAGAAGTTCCCTTTCTCTTCTTTGTTCGCACAGCTCCTGGGGTTCAGCTGTGGTTTTGGCCCCACCTCTGCAGGTAGGTCACCCTCAGGCATCTGTTCCCTGCCCAGACAGGAAGGGGTTAAAGCAGCAGCTGATTAGGGGTCTCTTGCTCACTCAGGCTGCGGAGAAGGAGGGGTACGGTAGTCATAATTGGAATGCAGGGCGAGCCTGCAGTGGCAGAGTCCAGCGTGACATAGCAACAGCCTGAGGCACACTGTGTGTTCTCCCAGGGAAGTTGTCCCTGGATCATGGGACCCTGGCAGTGGCGGGCTGCACAGGCTCCTGGGTGGGTATGGGTAGTGACCTGCGCTTGCACACAGGCTTCTTGTTGGCAGTGGTGGCAGCATTAGCAGTTCATGCCCGTCTCTGGGGTCTGAGCTGATAGCCATGGCCCACGCCTGTCTCTGGAGCTCACTTAGGCGGTGCTCTGCCTTCTGTGGGCACACGGAGCAGGAATCCCCTCAATTTGCGCACCCCGAAACAATGGTCTCTTGCCTCTCTGGCAGGTCCAGACTTTTTCCCAGACTCCCTCCCAGCTACCTGTGGTGCAGTAGCCCCCTTCAGGCTGTCTTTATGCAGCCAACCCCAGTCCTCTCCCTGGGATCTGATCTCTGAAGCCCGAGCCTCAGCTCACAGCCCCCATCTGCCCCGGTGGGTGAGCAGACAAGTCTCTCAGGCTGGTGAGTGCTGGTCGGCACTGATCCTCTTTGCGGGAATCTCTCTGCTTTGCCCTCTGCACCCCTGTTGCTATGCTCTCCTCTGTGGCTCTGAAGCTCCCCCCACCCCATCTCCGCCAGTGAAGGGGCTTCCTAGTGTGTGGAAACTTTTCCTCCTTCACAGCTCCCTCCCAGAGGTGCAGGCCCTCTCCCTATTCTTTTGTCTCTGTTTTTTCTTTTTTCTTTTGCCCTACCCAGGCATGTGGGGATTTTCTTGCCTTTTGGGAAGTCTGAGGTCTTCTGCCAGCGTTCAGTAGGTGTTCTGTAGGAGTTGTTCCCCATGTAGATGTATTTTTGATGTATTTGTGGGGAGGAAGGTGATCTCCATGTCTTACTCCTCCGCATCTTGAAGGTCTCCTGGATTAGTCTTTATGGAAGGTAATACTGAGATGACAAAGTACTCTGCGTGTTGATATGACTCTCTCAACTGGCCATTGACATTCTCACATTGTTTCATTGCCTTTCTCAGAATCTACAGTCTCAGTTTTTATTCTCATGATAATCTCTGCCACATTTTCCACTGTTTTTGTAAGAATGCATTTCCAAAATAAAATTTAAGTGACATCAGTGTTTAAGAGAGAACACACTCAGACATGGACAGAGCCTGACTGATGACAATCTATGTCCCAATTTCTAAAACTTAAAAATAAGTTGCTTATGGCAAAAGGCCAAGTTTTTTCAAACTTACTTTGCATACTATTGTATGTTTTCAGGTCTTACCCTTAGAAGCAGCAATTAGGCATTTTATTTACAAATTATGTGAATATTTCTCTTATCATTGGACAGCCGAAAAAAAAGAATCTCAGAGGCTTTGAGTGAGGGACAGACACACTGATTTGAGTCCTGGCTCAGTCACGTATTAACTGCTTTATTTTGCATACATTTTTAACCATTCTGAGCTTCAGTTTCCTTACCTGTGAAATGATTATTTAATAACACTTACCTTATAGGGTTGTTTAAAGATTAGAATATTGGAATTCATTAAACAATATACTATATTCATATTAGAATAGTTGGGCAGTCCTCAAATGTTTATTGAGTTTATTGTAAGACTAGCACTTAATCCTTTAATTGAAATACATAACCAGCAGAGTTATGGGAAACTGAATCAGTTAAGAGGGTAATGCGGCCTATGAAATATATGTACCGTTCTGCAAAGTTTGGAAGTTTAAATTATTATTCTGAAATTGGAGCATGAAGAAAAGACAAATGAAATGCTATGAGTAATGTTTTAGAGTTTTATTAATTTTACAGATTGTTAAGTGGGATTTTCTTTCTATCTTGGTGTCTTGGTTGTGACGTGAAAGCTGAAGAAATCAATGATAAATACTGCACATTCTAAGGAAAGGTGTGAAGCTCGTCTGTACAGGACTAACCTTTCTCTTCTAGTGGATAGAACAGAATTCTACAGACTTTTGAAGAAAGAGAGTGAGGATATGTTTATTAACATAGCTCTATGATTGAGATATAATTCATATAATATACAATTCATCAGAGTAAAGTGTACAATCCAGTGTCTTTTAATATATTCACAGAGTTGAGAAACCATTACAAGAATCAATGTTAAAACATTTTCATTACCCACAAAAGAAACTCTTCACCCCTTAGCCATCACCTCCTTCTCACTTCCCAATCCTAGGCAACCACTAATCTAGTTTTTATCTCTATAGATTTGCCTGTTTTGGATGTTTCATACAAATGAAATCATACAATTTGTTTGACATTTGTGACTACCTTCTTTCACTTAGCATAATGTTTTCAAGTTTCATCCACATTGTAGCATGTATCAGTACCTCTTTTTGTTGCCTAATAATATTCCAATATATAGATATACTGTATTTTATTTAGCCATTCATTAGTTGATGGACCTTTGGGTTAGTTTTACTTTTTGCTATTATGACTAGTGGTGCTATAAATATTTGCATACAAATTTTTGTGTGCACGTATGTTTTTATTTCTCTGAGGTGTATACCTAGGAGTGCAATTGCTGCTTAGTATAGTAACTCTGTATTTAATCTTTTGAGGAACTGCCAGACTGTTTTCAACAGTGGCTGAACCATTTTACACTTTCACTAGCAATGTATGAGGGTTCCAATTCTTCCATACCCCGGCCAACACTTGTTATTAGCTACCCTATGATAGCCATCCTAGTAGGTGTGAAGTGGTATCTCATTTTGGTTTTGATATACATTTCCAAGATGGCTAACGACATTGAGTACCTTTCCATGTGCTTAGGAGTCATTTATATATCTTCTTTGGAGAGCTGTCTATTCAGATTTCTTGCCCATTTTTAAATCAGTTTTCATTTGTAGTAAAAGTTTGCATTCTTCTCAGTTTCCCCCAGCCATGTGAAAGTTTCAAAAGAACGATACACAGACATTGGAGGTGTCTGCCAGAAGAAAAGACTGACATATCATTCCCCCACTTCTGAAACTTCCAGGTCCAGAACTAACATTGAGTTGGAAAAGAGCCTGGAGAGAGAGCTATGTTAAGAGTGACTTTTCCTTTCAGAGTTTGAGGGGCATTGAGGCTGAGTTTTCCTACGGGCCACCTGGATACCTGAACTGTTGATGGCTAGAGCCACTTAGAAAGGACCCTGCACATGAGTGTTGCCTTCCAGGGTGTTATGGTCTGAAGGTCTGTATCCACCCAAAATTCATATGTTGAAATCCTAATGCCCAATGTAAGAGTATTAGGAGGGCCTTTGGGAGCTGATAAGGTCATGAGGGTAGAGCCCTCATGAATGAGATTAGTGCCCTTATAAAAGAGGTCAGGAGAGTTCCCTTGCCCCTTCCATCATGTAAGGATAAAATGACAAGTCTGCCACCCAGAAGAGGTCTCTCACCCAACCATGCTGTTACCCTGATCTTAGACTTCTTAGCTTCCAGAACTGTGAGAAATAAATTTCTGTTGTTTATAAGCCATGGATCCTAAGACACTTTGTTTCAGCAGCCTGAATGACTAAGATACAGGGGCAGGAGTCATAGGATGTAGAACCAAATTAAAAGCTGAGGCAGAATCAGAAGCAGTTAGCCCGAGCATGTATTGCCTGTGCAGTGATGGGGTAGTACTTACGTCCCTGTCTGGGGATCTCCAGAGTCCCCAGAGCAGTCCATGAATAGAGTCTGAAGAGAAAGGACCACATTACATACACACTGATCAAGAAAATCTTTGTCCCTCCCATCTGTCCCCCTCCTCAGACTGCTCCCTACCCTCGTTTTCCCATTTGTTGTACTCAAGTTGCAAGTCCTGCATGGGCTGGGGAGGGGAGAAAGCTTTGAAATGATTCAAGTTTTGATTTAGATTGGATTGGATATTTTCACACCTGAAAATAATACTGTTCTGATAACCAGAAGTGACCACAAAACCACAGGGGACTGCCCGAGATATTTTCCAAGAGAGCAGAAAGGAGATCTAACAGAGAATTTCTTAAAATAGTAGCAGAGAAGAAGAAAACTAATTTTTGATTGTACCCCATCAAGTCTAGCCTGTGTAATATATACACACATGCACACACATATATGTATCTACATATTTTCTCAGTGATGCATTCTTTCTAGGTTGATGAAATATGTCTAAGCCCTTTGGTCTATACATCATGGTAAATAGTGAAATGGAGTTGTATGGAATTCCCAATCATAGAGCACAGGGCAGTGATGGAGTCAAGGAATAGCACCCAGGTCTATGACTGGCAACTTACAACTGGAGAATGCAACCCTATGGCTTGGAACTCTTTCTAGGGCTGTCAATATTGTCAATGACTCTAAAAATTGATTGTTTAGTTCATATTACGTGATTAAAGATCTGCATTTTCCTGAGAGATCTCAGATCTTTTAGTAACAGTTAATCTGGTAAGTGAAAACATTTAGCATACAAAACGCTTCCTTGAAATAATAGGATATGCAGAAACAATATTCCAAATTCATATTTTAAAATAAACACATGTTAATTGCAGGAAGCCAACTGTTTGGGTAGCAGACTCCTGGATGCCGGATTGGAGTGACAAGGGGGGTCAGTCCTGGAGAGCCTGAGCCCTGGGTTTTGGTCATGCCAGGCCCAAGATCAAGAGAGAGTGCATGTGCTGAAAAGCTTGGTATAACATCTTAGAGACCCAGAGCACGGAGGCCCTTCACACAAACAGAACAAATCCTTTTCAGTACTTTTAGACCTTAACAAACATGGGGTGATGTATAAAACTCCACCCCCCACCATACAGCAAGCCCCCACCCTGCGAACCCCTGAACTCTTTTTCAGCATTTCTTAAATCTGCCCCATTGAACAATCTGCATTCATTGTAACAAATACAATCTCATTGAATTAGATTCTGAAGAGACTTTACAGTAAGAAAAAAAGAGGACTGATCCTGTATTTTCTTTAGTTTAAACAAGGGACAGAGCATAGCAAATGAGAAATCTTGGGCTAGCTAAGTTCACTGAAATGGGTGGGGAGGGATGGAGAAGGGGTGAAAATTGGATAGACTTGTACTGGGTAAGGAATCAATTTCTAGGTGTTCTAGGGATAGAAAACCAGTGTTCATGTCGGTCCTTTAATTGTGTGACTGTTCGGTGTTACTGGGTACATTTTTATTTCCCTGTCACAGTGTGATACATTTTCTTTTAATTTAAATTTCCTTGAATGTAAGATAGGGCTTGGAGTCAGAATCATCAAAATTATAAAGTGGGAGAGGAAAAACACGCCAGTGGCTGTTTACAGATGTAATAAAGATTTGACTAATCTGTGTATTTATAGTTTGTATTAGCTTACTGGCCATCACAGTCTGAGAAAACCTGCCCTATCACCCAGGCGCACACAGTTCATTGCCTAGTATCGTTATGATTATCTATGGTCCCCTCATTACTCACCCATTGTTTCAGTTGTATCAGGAGTAAAAATAATAAGCCATAAGCTTCCCTGCTGCTTAACATAACAACAAATCATTCCCAATTCCAAGCCTGATGTCAGTTATACAAAGCAAATTAGGATCATGCAGACAGATTTCTTCTTCTTTCACCGGGCAGCTGACCTCTCTCCCCTGAAGCTGTCGACCCATCAGGTGTTAAATTTAGGAACTTGTTCTTGATTTTCAGGAGCTACAAATCCCTAATAACTTAACAAGCAAAACATAGAGTCAGCCTTGAAATGCGTCAGCACGCAAATTAGCTAGACAAATAAAAATGATAAAAAAAATCTTCAAAATAGCACTTATCATCAGTCTCCCATTCAGAAATAATGAAGGAAGATGGTTTATACAGATTTAATAATAAGACATGACATAAATGTAAATATAACATGTTATGACCTTTCTTCTGGTAAACAATAAGCATTTTGTTCATTATTCAGAGCCTCTTTGTTTATGATGAATGTGGTGATGAATCGAAGTTATGACATAAATTAAAGCACAAGTTTATATTATTTTCAAACAGATAAAATGCAGATATTCTAAGGCAGGTAGCAAAAATGATGAGTTACTGTCTATCCTTAGTCTCTAAATGAGTTATACATATTCAAGAAAAGAACAGTAAAGATGCTGTACAAAGCCAGGATCATATATTACTTTTTCTCTGAACAAAGATAACATTTGTAGAATCCCATTAGCAATAAATCTTTTAGATTTGTTTTCACTTAAAGTCTTATGATCCCAAAGGGAAGAAGAAATAATCAGTAAATAGAACTCTGATATCTGTCCAGAATTTAACTGAATTAAAGCTGAATTGACTTGACAGAGAGATCGAGGAAAAAAAATTATCTTTCGAATTCTGATGAATATGTTTGAATTTTTCTTTAAAGATATCACTCGTATGGAAACAAAAATACCTTGTCATATTTGAAAAACACAGGATGTATAATATATAATCACCAATAATATAAACTAAATATCCTTGGGCAAATGGTATTCACAGACCATAGAATAATTTTAAAGAATGTTGAACTATAATATGTTTTTAGAAGTATTATGTAAAAAGTACAAATAGTTTAGTATTATGTATTTTTCCTTTCAGTAATTTCAACATCAGAAATTAGATAAAATATTATTTTAAAGATTCTCTCTTTTTCTTACTCAACCAATGGTTATACCAGGAAAGAAAAAGCAAAGCAAAACAAGGTGGGAGAGGATTAGAAACATTCTGGAATATTGTACATAATATATTCAGCAACACATGGTCATCATTGACTGTTTGGAGCATTGCAGTGTCTGGCAGTGAATTATGATTTGGTTATGAGGCCCCTGTGGATTAAGTACCCATTTCCTAGTGCAGTAGAGTTAGGATCTTTCCATTACCTTATTTCTCTGGAACAAAGAGTTTCTGCAAAATGGGCACTACCCCATGAAAAGGGACTTTTCTTGAGGTGAGAGTTGCCTCATAAGATCTCTGCAGAACTCCATTTGTTTTCCCTTTAAAAAGTGCATTGTCTGTGAACTTGAATTGAAGAATGCCCCACATTAGCATCCTAGGCTCCCCTGGAAGTTATTAGAAGATGGTGGGATGCGGAAACAAGAGTACTGCTGGCTGCAACATCAAAGAACAATTCTCTCTCTCAAACCAGTGTCTAGATGATACCAGAAAAGACAACTTATTGTGAATTTACTTAAAATTGAAACCAATATTTTATAGACAGTGGTGGGAAAGGTTTGGTTAGGACTCTATCTAGATATATAAAATTAAAACTAATGAAAATATTTTAAAAACAAAATTTAGGTTATATAAAAACTATTCTGTATGGGCTTCCCTGGTGGCGCAGTGTTTGAGAATCTGCCTGCCAATGCAGGGGACACGGGTTCGAGCCCTGGTCTGGGAAGATCCCACATACCGCAGAGCAACTGGGCCCGTGAGCCACAATTGCTGAGCCTGCGCATCTGGAGCCTGTGCTCCGCAACAAGAGAGGCTGCGATAATGAGAAGCCCGCGCACTGCGATGAAGAGTGGCCCCCACTTGCCGCAACTAGAGAAAGCCCTCGCACAGAAACGAAGACCAACACAGACATAAATAAATAATAAATAAATTAAAAAAAAAAAACTATTCTGTAATCTTTAAAACAAATGAAGAATTAACCAAGTCTCAGATCTTTGAATAATCTTTTCCCACAAAAAAGGATCAATTTTGCAAAAATATGCTATGGCTTTATTAAGTTTCAAATGGGTTTTCCTAAATCATTTGGTTTTCAAATTGGTCTTTTTTGAATCTCATCTGCTTTATTTTCCTTTTTTTCAGTTTGACCTTGATGTGTCCACAGTCTTTGCCTGTGACTTGAGCACGTCTCCAATATCACTTTAATAAACTTTATGAAATCCTGCATTTTGAAAAGATTTTCAGCTTAACTTTAAAATTTTTATTCTATTTGCATAGGAAATTGTAGACATCATATTTTCAGCAGAATCAAGATGTTGTCAAGATGTTGATTCTATGGATTAAAATAGGTGGGATGTTAAATGCAGAGGGAGTTTGACTTAATCCTAAAAGTCGTCAGTTCACTGCTGATAATTTTCATGTAATGACAACTTTTGATTTCCAGTGGATAATTTTTTAACTGTTGAGACTCACAGCATGAATAGTCAGATTAGGAATTAGATACCTGTGTCTATTTCACAAGTTATTGGAGATCCAGAGAAAACAATGTAGGTGTTAATAACAGCTAGGTAACTAATATTTTTTAAACATGTGAACTATGATATAAGCACTAAGCATGTATGGATTTGTGCCTCAGAATTCATACTGCCTCTGTAAGAAGGAGGGGCAATTTGACTTCTGTTTGCTTATTTTACTCTTAAATCCCTTAGATTCCTTTACTGAAGATCTGTTGCTCTGTCCATCTATTACACAAGCATATATAATGCTTACTGTCTGTCAGACACTGTGCCAGGCTTTGGAGATACAAAGATGGATCATGTGTCTCTTTACACAAGGAGCTTAGGATCTAGTAGGAGAAACATCTGAAGAGACAAGTATAGTACAGTATGATTTAGAAAAATATCTAATGGTTATGATACATTTACGATGTGTCAGGCACTGCACCAGATGCTTTACTTAGACCATTTCATTTGATCCTAACAACCTAGTTGGTGGCTGAATCTAGACCTTGTCAGGCCAAAGCCATGTTCTGTACCACACTGCTTCCTCACAGTAAGTGAAAAGACAAAGGTTTATGCCCAGGTGCTGTGAGAGCATCCAGGGAGGCCTCTAACCTAGACTGGGGTGCCAGAGGAAAGCTGTCTCGGGGTGTCGTGTGAGCTAGAATGCTGGCGGACAAGCTCACAGACCTTGGCAAGGCAGAGCCAAATGGAGATGTGGTAAAGGGATGGGTTGCATTCTGGAAATTACTCTTTGTTTTCTTCAGTATTATAAGCATAGTTATAGACCATGTTACAGTATATTCCCTGGAATATAACAAGATAATTTCATTTACAATCATGCTTAGTGTTCCTAACACCAGAAGATGCCAAATAAAATCTTATGTCTAATCATTATCCCCATTTTTGTATGAAAGATTTCAAAAGCCCGCTACCTCAGGCAGTGTACTTAGGAGGGATTGTTACTCAACTGATGACTGCAGCTTCTGATTCCTTCTATAATGTATATTTACCCAGAAATGTCACATGGGATTTTGCATCTATATAATGCTTTTTAGGGCAATGAAAACCCAATAAAATCGGTCAGCTTATTTAATGTTCAAAGTGTTTAATAAGCTTTTTTTTTTTTTTGAATGACCATTTAAATGAGTTTTTTTTCTTTTTTCATTAATTAAGTTACCAGTGCACCAAATAGGTATCAGATAAATGAGTTGATAGGGTCCCCAGTTTAGTTGAAGATGCAATACGGAAAGCACTAATTAGGCAGGCAAGAACTCCAGATAATTAACTAGCGATTAATAGATTTTTGTGCTACCAAAATTAAAAGTAACTAATTGGTTGAAAAAATATTTAAAATAGTGTGCTTGGAACTTACATGTTGAATGTGATTCTGAGGGATACTAAGGTTATGTTGGTTTTGTTAAGAGCAAAAGTTTTTATTTTTTTGCTAGTTTTTCTCTCCCTTCTGACATCTTGTGTCAAAGTGTTCCCGTGTTAATAGTAGAATATAATGGAAGTTTATGCAATTAAATACAGCAAGAGAGTTTATAGACCATTTATCATTGGATATGGGTCATATACTGTGAATTTCAGAAAATAAAAGGGAATTCCATTTGTAGCTCACTCTTGCCTGAAGCTCACCTAATGAAATCTTTCTCACTCATAGAATTAACAGTGTATCCAGCTCCAGCTGAAAAGTATTTAACATTCTCTGTGCATACTAAGCATGCAAAAGTAGAATAAAACCTTGCATACTTACAGGGGATTTTTGTTGCTTTTTCTTCAGCCCAAATTAGGCAGCTCTTGTTCATTTAGTGCATTTGAAAGGAGCTGAACTTTTAAAATTCTGAACTGTCAGTCCCCATCATTTCATTTGACAGCTGACACTTTGAGAGTGAAGAACACACAAATCATGGGAGTGGAGTGAAATACTGCTAATAAATGCTATTGTTTTTCCTGATGGAAAAGGTGCACCTTAAACAACTGTTTGCAGATCCAACAGGTTTGTTATGATGCCAAATGCATGTTTGGCTGTCACCATTTTTGTTTACTACCTGCAGAGCATAAAATTGCTGATAAAAAAATTGAAGAAACATAAGGCGAGATTCATTAAGAAAAGAACCATGCTTTTCTCCTCCCCAGCCACATTTATCACCCCACCCTCTCATTTTAATATGATAAACCCTGAGTCTTCCTTCATTAAGGCATGAAACTAAATAAATAATGTATGGTTCTTGAGATAATTACAAGATTTCTGTATTTACGGAAAACAGGAACTCTGAAACATTTGCTTGTCTGCTTGCTAAGCTAGGGAACTTGTGAATATTGGCTCTGCCATTTTGGAATTTCATTTAAGAAGGTCCACGGTAGTTTTAGAAACTTTCTAGCTTTGTTTTGCACCACCAAGCTTCTGAGGCTGAAGTGTTTGTGGGTAAGTTGGAAGGAGCCACCTTCCTGATACAGAAAATCTCAGACCTATTGACCTGACCACACTATACAGAATAACACATCATATTATATTGAAACCTTCCTTTGTTAACATTAATTAAGATCCATTCAGCAAGAGGATCATTCCTATTTTGTTTTATATGCATTACCATAGAGAAAGATAAATAAATGGCTTGGGAAATAAAGTGTTTTGCCTACCTCATAGTATATTAGCTCTCAAAGCACTTTTACCTCTTAAATATTTAAAAAATATTGCTATTAAACTTAGTGAATATCTTTGACTAACTTACTAAACCTCAGTAAGATGTCAAGTAGAGTAAAATTAGGTCTGATCCAAGTAGTGAACTAGAAAGGTTATAGTATGGGGTGTGACAGTTAATTTTAGATGTCAACTTGATGGGGCCACAGGGTGCCCAGATTTTTCAAACATTATTCTGGTTGTGTTTGTAAGGTTGTTTTTGGATGAGATTAACATTTGAATCAGTAGACTGAGTAAAGCAGATTTTTCTTCCTAATATGGGTGGGCCTCATCTAATCAGTCAAAGACCTGAATAGAACAAGAAGTCTGACCTTCCCTTAAGTAAGAGAGAACTCCTCCTGCCTGACTGCTTGATATGGGACTTTGGTCTTTTTCTGACTTCAGACTCAAACTGAAACGTCGACTCTTACACTATCACCTCTCCTGGTTCTCAGGCCTTTGAACTCAGACTGGAGCTATACCATTGGCTACCCTGGCTCTTCAGCTTTCAAGTGCAGATCCTGGAACTTCTCAGCTTCCATAATCACATGAGCCAATTCCTTGTAATAAATCTCTTTCTATATATGTACATCCTGTTCTGTTTCTCTGGAGAACGCTGATTAATTCATGGGGTTTAAATTGCGAAAAAAAAAAGTACATTAGTGTGAAAAAATCAGGAGTGACTGGTATTTCTTTTATCTTTCTACACAATGACTTTTTATTTTCAATGCAAATAATAGGAAAAGGAAATTATTTTCAATATTGTTTCTTACTGATGAACTGACAGATAACTCACTTAACTGTCTCGACAAGAAACATACATACATACATATGAAAACATTAAAAAGCTCATTACCACGTGGCCTTGAACAATGGTAACATCTTATGCACACATTTATGCATGTATATACAAAATACAGTTGATTGAGAAAGGGAAGAGTCCAATAAATTAATTCTAGATGTATCCTACACATAATTTTTTAGTGCCTCAGTGTATCTTGAAACAAGAAAATGCTTTGGACTTTAATGGAAAAGTACCCTTTAAATTCAAGGAAATGTTCACACAAATATCAAGTATGTAATTTACGTGGTTTCATAGGAGACATGGAAAGTCTGTGTGCCCCACTGGGAAACTGAAAGTTCCTTCTGGAGAAGCCATTGCTCTGCTTTCTAGTTTCACTGCTCTGACCTCTCCTTTAGGTTTTCCTTGAAATATGTTTAACTTTGAGTCACAGTCTCTACTGTTTGCTTACTCACCTTCTCAAAATCAATAGGTCAGAAGTCAATGGGTACTTTTTAAAATTCATGACTGTCATAGGTTGTATGATTCCCAAGACAGCTGTGGCAAATAACCAGTCTTACAGATGGGTAATATCCAGAATGCTATTTGTGGCTAAGGTTTTACTGGAGTTGCCCCTCATGCCCACAAACAGGCAGTTTGCTTGGTTTGTCATTCCCTTCCAAAGGTACTTAGGAGGAGCAGAAGCCCAGAGTGAGCGGTTATGTTCTTCCATGTGAGAGCACCAGTGAATTAAAGTTCCAGTGACTCACGTCTCCGAGGCAGTTACAGAGGTTTTCAGTAGTTAAACCAAGGTAACTTGCAAAGAGCCCAATTCCACTGCTGACTTGATCTTTAAATCAATATGTTTCCACAGACATTATGTATGATGGCATATGTAGGCTGGGAAACAAGGAAGTGAGGCCCTGGAACAGATTTAAAGAAGAGAAAGCAACTCTTTATATGTGGCTGGATTTTCAAGTATTATCTAGGGTAAAAGTTTTTTAAAATCTTAAATAACCTGTCACTCTGTAGCAGAGAACGGTTCCAGAGACTTGATTTTGCTCTTACATAGTCACTCCACATAATGTCAGAGACCCCTGAAAGGGTACTTGGAAAGATATATTGCAAATTGTTATGCAATTCCCTATTCCTCTGGCCAGGGAAATTAGGAATTTGGGAGGTTTTTTATGTTGGGTAGAGGAAAGAGGGGGTAAAAATTGACATGGAAATTTATTTTTTTAAATTTATTTACTTTATTTTTTATTTTTGGCTTCATTGGGTCTTCGTTGCAGTGCATGGGGCTCTAGGTGTGTGGGCTTCAGTAGTTGTGGCACGTGGGTTCTAGAGCGGAGGCTCAGTAGTTGTGGCACACGGGCTTAGTTTCTCCGCGGCATGTGGGATCTTCCCGGACCAGGGATCGAACCCATATCCCCTGCATTGGCAGGCGGATTCTTAACCACTGCACCACCAGGGAAGTCCAGGAAATTTATTTTTAAGCATACTAAAACCTGGGCAGTTTTTACTGCATAACCCACAGGATACTAGCTAAAATAATTTGAAGAAAGGCAGTAGAGACTGAACTGATGGCAACAGAGAATAGGTTCTGGAAAATCCCTTTCAATACAATCTGGAGGAGGACATCACTGATCTCCGTTTCTTTCCAATTACAATGGAAGGCCTGAGGAGCAAGAAGGTCAGTCACAGCTGTTGCTAAATGGTCAGTGTAGTTGGTGTGACTATTACATGGATTGTGCACAAAGAAAAACCAGTCAGTAGAGCCCACTGAACCCTGACTGGGACAGAACGCTCATCTTATGTATTGAGTCAGCATCTTTGTAATTAGTTCATGTGGTTAAAAGCTTGGGCTTTGGAGGCAGACACACCTAGGTTCAAATCCTAGCTCCACAGTTACTAGCTGAGTGCCTGAAAAATTTACTAAATCTCTTTATGTTCAATTTCTTCTCCTGTAAAATGAGTTCAATAATAGTATACCTCTCCTACAAATGAGATTCTGTGTGGAATCTGCTTAGCAGAGAGGTCCTGGCACTTAGCATGTGCACAATACAGTTTAGATAATTAGTCACAAGAGAAGCTAATACATGGAAGCTGATATGATCATGGTAAACATACAGTCCATAAAATCAGAGGTGGCTTCATATAACTGAAACACTCTATTGGTAGCACATTGGGTTAAAAAAAATAACTTGGATTCATTCTTATTTTCATCACCTGTGAAAACATTGCAGCGGGGAGACATTTTAAATGCTTTCTGAGAGTGGAAGCTGAAACGTTATTATTAAAAGTGGACAAATATAAAATACTGACTATTCTGGGACAAGAGTGATTCACTGAGTATACCTCTTATGTGAGCATGGATTGCAATCTTTATAAATTTGACAGAATTGATAACAATACTTGAAAATAAGGCGTCATGAAGACTCATTCTCAAACGCCTTTAGGTTGTGTGAATGAACCCTTTGTCAGTGAGAGAACAAGAAGGATGTCATATCTCTCTTCCACTCACAAAGCCTAAGGGGGAAAAAACCTCAAATATCAGAAACATATGGTTTTAAAGTTCTGTGTCTGAGCCTGCAACATTGCTGGAGTTTTATGTAAAGAGATAAAAATCTGCACATGGACTGTCACAAGCTGTTTGGGAGAACAGCGTCCCTGTTGCTAAACCGCTGTTGATGCACTTAAACGGGTTGCAATGAGAACCACCTGTAAGCCAGACAGGTTTGGGAGTGGTGAAAATCATCAGGGATCCAGGTCAAAATAGCGTAAATAAGATGGGTAAAATAAAAATGAGTCACATGGTGATGAAAACATCAAGAACAAAGAATGCAGAAACAGGTGTGACTTCGTCAGAAGCATGGCAGGAGTGTGTTTCCAAGGGATGAGATTATGACTCACTGCATGGCAGTCTGGAAGATTGGGATTCCTGGATTCATTCACCGTTGATATTATTTACACTCATTAAGCTAGGCATTGAGTCGTCAGGAGACTCCACAGTTTCAGAAATCGTATACGGTATTGAGAAAGAGTACCCAACTTTTGAGGTGAAGAGCATCTTGGAACAGATACTTGACTCTTGTTGGAGCATGACATGTTGCAGGGGTTCGGGGTGCACAGATTTTTCAGCTGTTTCATACTTGCCTAGGAATTCCCAAACCTTACCTCATTTGGCAGGCAGGGTGAAAGAAGGTTTACCAGCAAAATGCTTTCATGAAGTGTTTTGTCAGAGGTGAATTGTTGAGCCACCATGAAAGTAAAGGTAACTAGAGATCAAATGAAATTAAATTGAATCTCTTGTGAGCATTTGATTCTCAAAAATTCTCGTCTCATCTTTGGCAGACTCACATTAACAAGTTTTCTAGATAGTTATTAAATGTCTGAAGCACCATGGTGGTGGGATGTGATGAGGGAAGTTTCCTAAACCCAAAGAGTTTGAGAGTGGAGAGAAGAAAGGTATGTTAATAATTAACCCGAAAGCAAGCAAAACAAAGTAATAGCCAGGTAGAGAGGGAGGATTGCATAAGGGTTGAGCACATGAGCTCTGTAATCAATGGCCTGGCTCTGCCACTTATTAGCTGGACAAGTTTTTTCACCTCTCTACACCTATCTCCTCCTTGATAAAGCAGCCCCTAAGCCGCTATGCTGTAATATATCTGCAGCCCTTATCATAATGCCGGGCCTATATGGAGTATTCAAAATGGTGGCTATCATTATTAATCATTATAAGTACTATGATTAGGGATATTATGGAAGATTTAATGGCATGTCATTGGATCTGATTTTTGAAAAATTAAGATTTCAACCTTGGGAAGTAGTGTGGTATAGTTAATTAAAACAAAGTGAAGAATATAAAAAAATTGGACTTTGATGTTAAGATACTTGGTTCAGTCTCCTATTTCTGGTCAATTTTTATTGACTTTCTCCTATATGTGAAACACTGGGTATGTCATTTACCCTGTGTGAGCCTCAGTCTCTGGATCAGAAAGTTGAGATAAAAAGCCTATTTTTCATGGTTGCTGCTGTGAAGAAGAAATGTAACAGTGTTTGAGGAAAGCATAATGTGATCTGAAAATTGTTATTTCTCTTACAATTACTACTTTGAGGTGGACAGAAAGGATGGAAGGGCCATTTAGGCTGAGAGACAAGCATGAATTAAAGGCATGGAAGTATAATGACACAAGAGTGTTCGGGAAATGACCAGAACACTGGTGTGACTGGAATAGAAAGGTGTGGAAAGAAGTACTTGGAGTCATTCAAGGAGGGCCTGAATGCTGGGCTACAGATTTGGACTTTATTTTACACCCAGTAGGGAGTCAGTGAAGGTTTTGAGAGTTTTACGTATTCTGGAAAGATTATCCTACACCCTATTACAATGGGTTGGAAAAGTGTCCTTTGGTACAGGATCAGTGATGAGATCACGATCTTAATTTTGTTCTCTCCCTTTTCCTGGTCCTGGCCTATGTCATTCTTTATGTAATTCTCAGCCTGAGGTGTACATTGATAATCTTCTATGAAACTTCAGAAATATATTAATGTCTAAGTTTTTCTCCAGACTGTAAAGTTAGCATCTGGTTGGTAGGGCTCAGGCCATGCATTCAGAAAATCATTCCTGGTGATTCTGATGTCCAGACAGGATTGAAAGCTTCCTTTTGAACTTGCTCTTTACCCAATAGCTCCTTATGATTTAGTGAGGAGGCTATTAAAGTTGCAAGAAATTTCCATACATTCTGGTGGTTTAGTGTTAAGATGTAAGTGGAAATAAGAAAGAGAGGAATCATGACACTTGGTTGTGGCTCAGGAAAGCCAACAACAGCTGGGCAGTAGGCAGTATGGGACAGAGAGCATGCTTGGATGCCCGGGTGACTGGATTCAAGTTCAGAGATAGGAAGGTGATTCAGGGTTAAGCTGTGTAGCCGAGTGATCAGCAGGGGTCCAGGGGTCCCTTCTCATGTTGTGCTGTGAATACGCCTCAGCTACCTTCCCAATCCCTGCTATTTCTCTGTGTGAATTTTCACTCTAGCTCTTACTACCAACTCACTGGCTCTCTCCTATATCCTCAGTGGAAATTCCAGAGAGGGTCAATCAGATTGGTCCAGTGGCTCATAGTGGAGCATCAGCCTTTGGCCAGGTGCTTTCTCTGTAGTCGAGCCAGTCATGACTGGATGGCAGGTATCATGGTGAAATGTATGTAGGAATTCCCGCAGAAGGGGCCTGGGCTTCCCAGAAGGGGATTGTTGTATTTATAGCTAACGTTTAGTTAGAACATGCGGCACAGGTCTGAGCATTTTACATATGTACTAACTCGTTTAATGTTCATAACTTACATAATTTGTTTTTATTTATTTAACAAATATAAGAAACTTTATATAAATATAAATTTATGTAAACATTTATAAGTATTATAAATGTATATAGCAGTTACTCTGTACCAGGCACTGTTCTAAGTACTTTACAACGATTGATTCATTTAATGAGAACTTATGAGGTAGTTACTATTATTATCTCATTTTATGGGCAAAGAGTCATGGAGTGTTTTTTTTTTTTTTAATATTTATTTATTTATTTATTATTTTTGGCTGTGTTGAGTCTTCGTTTCTGTGCGAGGGCTTTCTCTAGTTGCGGCAAGTGGGAGCCACTCTTCATCGCGGTGTGCAGGCCTCTCACTGTCGCGGCCTCTCTTGTTGCGGAGCACAGGCTCCAGATGCGCAGGCTCAGTAGGTGTGGTGCACGGGTCTAGTTGCTCCGCGGCATGTGGGATCTTCCCAGACCAGGGCTCGAACCCGTGTCCCCTGCATTGGCAGGCAGATTCTCAACCACTGTGCCACCAGGGAAGCCCCTCATGGAGTGTTTTTGAGGTCATATGGCTAAAAGCTGCAAAATTGAGATCTGAACCCAGGTACTCTGGGCACATGCTTACCTGTTGTGCCATTTATGGAATCCGTTTCTTTACATGGTCAGATAGCTCGAGGTAATGAACGTATATTTGTTCTTATTATGCATGCCAGGGTGATCTACAGAGTGGTGTGAGGATGGTCAGGTAGCCTGGTACCTGCTTCTCAGTGAACTCTGGTCTTCTAAGTCTAGATCCAGTGCTCTTTTCTCCCCAGTCCCCACTCTTTTTCCTTTGAAGTTCTGCGTCTGGCCCCAGGGTCCCACTAAATATCTATCAAATAACTGTGGAATGAATAAATGAATTGATGAATACATAAGGGAGTGAGATTTCAGGAATAACATCAAGAACAATCGAATTGGAGTTTGAAGGAAGATGGGAAGAATCATTGTTGGAGTGGCAAAATCACAGATGATCATTTGAGAATTCCAGTATTAAGAAAGAATGGCACCACTTGACTTTGCCTGCTATCCCAAGAGACTCTGCTGAGACCTGATGAAGTGTTTTAAAGATTTTGTTCCTAATCTTCTTAGTTTGCACAATTTGAGCAATCTGACACTCCAGAATTTAGAAGCTCATTGCTGTTTTTCCAGAGAGACCATTATGAGAATTAGTCAACATTTAGTATTTTGTTGTGAGTCTTGGGCCATAGCAAAAAAAGAACTAAAGGAGAAAAAGTTAAGTAAAATCTCATCAACTTTGCAACACGAGACATACTGGCATTTGATTTGGTTTTTCTTTTATTCATTAAAAAGTAATGATTAAAAAGAAATCTCAGATACTCTTTTCGAACATGTTATTCAAAAATATATTATGAAGAAAATGTTTTTCAGTTACTCCGCAGGGCAAGGATAAGGTCATCAGTGAAAATGGGGCACACACACTGAAGGGGAAAACCAAGAGGAGTGACAGCCTGCAGGTTGTGGAGGAAAGCAGCAGACAGGGGAGGAAAAAGAGGAACAGCTGCAGATGTGCAATAAGCAAGCACAAGGGACTAAGTGGGAGCTTGATGCCAAAGGAAACCTGTGCATGAACCTTTTTTGTTTCCTTGCAGTTAAGGGAAGACACCACCATTCAAACAGACAAGCTACATAAGGCAGGCTATGTACAAACTGGAATCAGCATTTCCCATCAGAAAGGGTTTTTATGTCTTTTCCAATTAAGAACTTGGTAGATAGCTCTGCTGCATTAAAGACATGGGCTGTAATCAGTTAGAGAGGGAGAGCCTAAGAAATGGTCAGACAGAATATTCTGATAATGTTGCAGGGTGCCTGCAGATTATACCCTCATTTTAAATGAGAGAAAGAGGACACTTCCTCATTCAAGAGCTGCTTCTGATTATCCTATGAAATGTGCAATCTTATGAATACAATATATGGGGTAATAAGATACTCATGTAGCAGGCTTATGTTATATAATACCCCATATTGTTTATATTCTTATTCTTTTTCAATAAATCAAGTTTTACTTTTAATTCTGTGAAATGGTGTCATTTCAGTTTATTTACACACATTCCCTGTAAGGAAATCAATTCATCCTGGATATCCCTTTAATGTCCTATAAAACCCATCCCCATTCCTTTCCTTCTCTCAATTTCCTTTTTTTCCCAACCCAGTGCCCAACTGTGGTCAAGATGTAGAATATAACAAAATAAAAATGTGCAATAAATCTGGTTTGTAATTGAGATTCTAAAGAGATGAATGTACTCAGAACTCTTAGCAAGATCATAATAACAAAATGCACATTAAGTATAGGAAAAGACTAGAGAAATAGATATCTTCAATTAAAATTCCTCAAAACCTATCTTTAGAAACTAATTCATATAGAAAGTTATTAGCTTGACTGATTTACTGTTACATTTTATAAAGATACCATGCTTGTTATCTAATGATTTTTTTAGTCTTCTGTAGCATGGTGAAGAACACTAGTTTTTCTAACCACTTTATAATATGGGGAATGGAGGCAGAAATAAGTTAAATGATATGCTTAATTTATGAGGCAAAAGAAATAAATTATTTTGGCTAATTCAGTATTTTAGTGGTTCCCGTAAGCCAGTATCTTACGTATCAGAATCAAGTCTCCTTTCTCTGATAAATCTGTTAATTGAAAACCATTATCTGAAGGTAAATACAGAACAAGAATGATTTTCTTGGTGATGATTTATCAACAATTTTGTAAGATGAAGCTAGTTTTAATTTTTCAGTGGTCATCTTTCTATTATCACTGAAGTGGTTGGGTGTAGTGTTGGCAGTTAAGTCCCCAAATCTGGAGGTGATATTAATAAAAGGTGAAGTGAGGAAGACATTTGTATGAGTCTCAGTTATAGTGAGAGTGCTTATTCTCTTACTTTTGGAAACTTGGAAAACTTCAGAGAATGAGATTTGTTAGCAGTGCTTTGCAAGTGAAGCATAAGTTGAGCAGGTTTGGACCCTACCGGTAGATCCCAACCTGCTTTGGTTTGGTAACGTGTCCCTCACCACATTTACAGGTATTTTGGCACTTGATTTACACAGACAGAAAATATCCTTATGGCATAACCAAATAACCCAGTCAGGTTAATAAAGCAGAATACAATAGTAGAAGAGAAATGGTGTTGGTGAATTTTGCTTTTAATTCTCAATGGAGAGTTAACAGTAAAAATCAAACTAAACCAAGCAAATTATAACAATAGCCACAACAACATACTCCAAAAAAAAAAAAAAAAAGATAGGCTTTTCACTGTCATTGGAAACAAACTGAAATTTCAAACTTTCAAACTCTAGGATAATTTTACAAAGCTAGAAAAACTACTGTGGTTTGTCACTGGCATCTATTTGTTCATTTGAAAAGCTAGTTGTGTGCGTGCATGTTTAGAAATGGTAGTGATAAAAAATTTTTGAGCTGTGGCGTCCTCCAGAACCTCACATTCATTGTTGATAGGGTCAAAGAAAAATATAAAAAGGATTTTTGTGCCCCATCTGGCAGCTTCAGTTCAGCAGAAATGAGAGAAGAAAGCTAAGCACAGCTGGGAAGACAGAAGGCTGAGTGAGGAGGAGCATCCTGTTAATAACTTTGGACAACTCTTAGCCACTGTTCACTATGACAATGGGACAACAGAATTCTTAAAGTCTTTAGCATGGATAGAGCATCACCAACCCTCAAGGATTTCTGAGTTTTAAATGAACAAACAAAACAATTTGTCAGGTTTGGCAAAATAAAGGGGAAAATATTAACCTTCTTTGGTGTTGGGGAGAGAGAGACAGAGACAGAAAAGTGGTAACCACCAGTGGGAGATTTCTACAGCCAAAGCCATGTTAATTCTCACATAGCTTTTTCTTTCTTCCTTTCAATTACTGTATTTAGCAAGGCTCTCTTCTCACCTTTACTAAATATGGTGTTTAAAATGACTGGCCCTTTTGATGTTCCTGAATTACAACTTGTAGGTTGTGGAGGGATATTTTTTTCTGTCTTATTTAATATGATGAAAAATGATTTTTTGAAGGTATGAGAAAAAAATTATGTTACAAAAAGGTGGTCTCTGTAATTCACTTCACCCCTGGTTTGCCTGCTTTTCTCCTTCCTTTCCTCCCTCCCCCTCTTTTTTCCTTCCTTCTTTCTTTTCACTCTTCCTTCTTTCTGTCTTATTATCCCAAAATGTTTATTAGATGTACAAAGCATGCAAGGCATAAATCAATGCTTTATTAATAAAATTTCAATAGTTGATATGTAAATCTTAAGTTAGTCATTTGCCTTTAATTTGTTCACCTTTTCAATGGAGAATTGTTTCTTAATGTATAATTTTAATCACATTTTAGTTTTGAAATATATTAAATGCTCTGCTACCCAGCCTTTTACCAATATGCACACTTTAGCTGGGATTCTTATGTAGCTTCAGTATAATTCATGATCATACTGATATGGCAAGATTATGCATAAAGTTTGGAATTGTGAAAGAATAACTTCTATCCAGTGTGGGTTATAGTGTTATAGTTTTTTTATTATATTGTAATCATCTGAGAAGTGGAAATCCAGGTGTGGCGTATATAATGACTACGTGAAAGTTGACTAGAATGCTTCATTCTCCATCCATGCCAGGTAGTATTTTTATATAGATATTTTGAAGCACTTTGCATTCTCTTGTTGCTGATGGATTAACCAGGATACCAAGTCAGATGCCTAAACTAGGTGACATTTTGAGAACAGAGAAGATTTTTTTTTTCCTTTTCTCCTATCTCCTTAACTTTGATTATATTCATGATTGTTTTCCTCCCATGATGTTCACGCTAGATAACAGGTGGTTTTGAATGATATTATCCTGTTGATGTTTTGCCTTAGTGAAATAAGGAGATTTTCAGACATAAGAAATGATATGTCTCACGTGTAGTAGTTTAATTTGGGATCTTACTAACAGAATAATTAGAGTCAATATATATGGAAAGTAGTCTGATAATGTAAGGGAGAAATATTAAAATTTGTATCTTTAAGGCTACTAATGATAAATGTATTCCTTTGACAAAATAATTTAAAAATCACTTTATTACTGCAGGCTACACATTTTTGTTATTGCAATAATTCTATGAGTTTTCATATGTGTGTGCTGCTTCAGTAGCCCTGCATATTTCCTTGTTTTATGCCTGAAACTAAATTAATTACTTTGTTTAATTTCATGAACACGCCAAGCTGCAGTTATGAATAGCTAGTAATATCAATTATTTACATGGAGAGTATGAGATATTACAATAAATATCTACCCAATTACCAAATGACTGAGGGCAATATTGTTTCCAGGTAAGCTGGACAAATTATAAATTCCATACATTTAATAGGAAATGAAACAGTTGCAAAGTCAGCACTGAAGTTTTGGGAAAATCTTATGATGTCCCACAGGATCTTGTCTATTTATCTCCTCTTTTGGGTTCAGTTCTCTAAATCCTTGTTTAACTGCTAAGGGTAAATAGCTTTGGCTGTTTGCAGTCACTTTCCTTTCCTGTTCTACTGATTCCTTCCTAGAAAGACCAAAATAGAGACCACAAATGCTAAGACCCTGGTAACTATTTCTGCTGTCATCCTGGAGTCTTAGGAGGGGGCTCCTATTCTTGAAACTTTTCTGAGTTGCCTACTTATTCTTTTGCTATATATATGTTTCTAAAATTTGGGGCTATTATTAAGGTTTTTTTAAAACTTTTTATTTTATGTTGTAGTATTGCCAATTAACAATGTTGTGATAGTTTCAGGTGCATAGCAAAGCGACTCAGCCATACATATACATGTATCCATTCTCCCCCAGACTCCCCTCCCATCCAGGCTGCCACATAACATTGAGCAGAGTTGTTTTGTAAATAAGTTCATTTGTATCATTTCTTTTTAGATTCCACATATAAAGGATATAATAAGTTATTTCTCTTTCTCTGTCTGACTTACTTCACTCAGTATGACAACCTCTAGGTCCATCCAGGTTGCTGCAAATGGCATTATTTCATTCTTCTTAATGGCTGAGTAATATTCCATTGTATATATGTACAATTCTTTATCCTTTCCTCTGTTGATGGGCATTTAAGTTGCTTCCATGTCTTGGCTATTGTAAACAGTGCTGCAATGAACATTGGGGTGCAAGTATTCTTTTGGACCATGTTTTTGTCCAGATATATGCCCAGGAGTGGGATTGCAGGGTCATATGGCAGCTGTATTTTTAGTTTTTTAAGGAACCTCCATACTGTTCTCCATAGTGGCTGTACCAGTTTACCTGCCCACCACAGTGTAGGAGGGTTCCCTTTTCTCCACACCTTCTCCGGCATTTATTGTTTGTAGAGTTTTTGATGATGGCATTCTGACTGGTGTGAGATGATATCTGATTGTCGTTTTGATTTGCGTTTCTCTAATAATTAGCAGTGTTGAACATCTTTTAATGTGTCTCTTGGCCATCTGTGTGTCTTCTTTGGAGAAATGTCTATTTAGGTCTTCTGCCCATTTTTTGATTGGTTTGTTTATTTTGATAATATTACACCTTGTGAGCTGTTTGTAAATTTTGGAGACTAATCCCTTGTTGGGCACATCATTTGCAAATATTTTCTCCTAATCTGTGGGTTGCCTTTTCATTTTGTTTATGGTTTCCTTTGCTTTGCAAAAGCTTTTGAGTTTATCTAGACCCCATTTGTTTATTTTTGTTTTCATTCCATTATTCTGGGAGACAGATTGAAAAAGATATTGCTGCGATTTATGTCAGAGAGTGTTCTGCCTATGTTTTCCTCTGGGAGTTTTATAGTGTCTGGTCTCACCTTTAGGTCTTTAATCCATTTTGAGCTTATTTTTGTGTATGGTGTTAAAGAATGATCTAATTTCATTTTTTTTACATGTAGCTGTCCAGTTTTACCAGCACTATTTGTTGAAGAGACTGTCTTTCCACCATTGTGTAGTCTTGCCTTCTTTGTCGTAGATTAATTGACCATAGGTGCGTGGTTTTATTTCTGGGCTTTCTATCCTGTTCCATTGATCTATATTTCTATTTTTATGCCAGTACCATACTGTTTTGATGACTATAGCTTTGTAGTATAGTCAATTCAGGAAGCCTGATTCCTTCAGCTCCAGTTTTCTTTCTCAAGATTCCTTTGGCTGTTTGGGGTCTTTTGAGTCTCCATACAAATTTTAAGATTTTTTGTTCTAGCTCTGTGGAAAATGGCATTGGTAATTTGATAGGGATTGCATTGAATCTGTAGATTGCCTTGGGTAGTATAGTCATTTGACAATATTGATTGTTCCAATCCATGAACCTGATATATCTTTCCATCTGTTTGTATCTTTTTAGATTTCTTTCATTGGCATCTTATAGTTTTTGGAGTAGAGGTCTTTTGTCTCCTTAGGTACATTACTTCGTAGGTATTTTATTCTTTCTGATGCAATGGTAAATGAGATTGTATCTTGAATTTCTCTTTCTGATCTTTTGTTGTTAGTGTATAGAAATGCAACAGATTTCTGTGTATTAATTTTGTATCCTGCAACTTTACCAAATTCATTGATGAGCTCTACTAGTTTTCTGGTAGTGTCTTTAGGATTTTCTATGTATAGTATCATGTCATCTGCAAACAGTGACAGTTTAACTTCTTCTTTTCCAGTTTGGATTCCTTTTATATCTTTTTCTTCTCTGATTGCTGTGGCTAAAACTTCCAAAACTATGTTGAATAAAATTGGAGAGAGTGGACATCTTTGTCTTGTTCCTGATCTTAGAAGAAATGCTTTCAGCATTTCACCATTGAGTATGATATTAGCTGTAGCTTTGCTGTATATGGCCTTTATTATGTTGTGGTATGTTCCCTCTATGCCCACTTTCTGGAGAGTTTTTATCATAAATGTGTGTTGAATTTTGTCAAAAGCTTTTTCTGCATCTATTGAGATGATCATATATTTTTTATTCTTCAATTTGTTGATGTGATGTATCACACTGATTGATCTGTGGATATTGAAAAATCCTTACATCCCTAGGATAAAGCCCACTTGATCATGGTGTATGATCCTTTTAATGTATTGTTGGATTTGGATTGCTAGTATTTTGTTGAGGATTTTTGCGTCTATGTTCATCAGTGATATTGGCCTGTAATTTTCTTTTTTTTTTGTCGTACCTTTGTCTGGTTTTGGTATCAGGGTGATGATGGCCTCATAGAATGAGTTAGGGAGCTTTCCTTCCTCTGAAATTTCTTGGAACAGTTTCAGAAGGATAAGTGTTAGCTCTTCTCTAAAGGTTTGTTAGAATTCAACTGTGAAGCCATCTGGTCCTGGACTTTTGTTTGTTGGGAGTTTTTAAATCACAGTTTCAATTTCAGTGCTTGTGATTGGTCTGTTCATATTTTCTATTTCTTCCTGGTTCAGTCTTGGGAGACTTTCTAAGAATTTGTCCATTTATTCCAGGTTGTGCATTTTATTGGCATACAGTTGCTTGTAGTAGTCTCTTATGATCCTTTGTATTTCTGTGGTGTTAGTTGTAACTTCTCCCTTTTCATTTGTAATTTTATTGATTTGAGTCCTCTCCCTTTTTTTCTTGATGAGTCTGGCTAAAGATTTATCAATTTTGTTTATCTTTTCAAAGAAGCAGCTCTGATCTTTATGATTTCTTTCCTTCTACTAACTTTAGGTTTTATTTGTTCTTCTTTCTCTAGTTGCTTTAGGTGTAAGGTTAAGTTGTTTATTTGAGATTTTTCTGTTTCCTGAGGTAAGATTGTATTGCTATAAACTTCCCTCTTAGAACTGCTTTTGCTGCATCCCATAGGTTTTGGATCATTGTGCTTTCATTATCATTTGTCTCTAGGTATTTTCTGATTTCCTCTTTGATTTCTTCAGTGATCCATTGGTTGTTTAGTAGCATACTGTTTAGCCTCCCATGTTTGTGTTTTTTATAGTTATTTTTCTTGTAGTTGATTTCTAATCTCTTAGTGTTGTGGTTGGAAAAGATGCTTGATATGATTTCAATTTTCTTAAATTTACCTAGGCTCTCCTTGTGGACCAGCATGTGGTCAATTGTGGAGAATGTTCTGTGTGCACTTGAGAAGAATGTATATTCTGCTGCTTTTGGATGGAATGTTCTATAGATATCAATTAAGTCCATCTAGTTTAAGTGTCATTTAAGGCCTATGGTTCCTTATTGATTTTCTGTCTGGATGATATGTCCACTGATGAAAGTGGGGTGTTAAAGTCCCCCACTATTATTGTGTTACTGTCGATTTCTCCCATTATGGCTGTTAGTATTTGCCTTATATATTGAGGTGCTCCTATGTTGGGTGCATATATATTTACAATTGTTATATCTTCTTCTTGGATTGATCCCTTGATCATTATGTAGTGCCATTGTCTCTTATAACAGTCTTTATTTTAAAGTCTATTTTGTCTGATATGAGTGTTGCTACTCCAGCTTTCTTCTGAGTTCCATTTTCATGGAATACCTTCTTCCATCCCCTCACTCTCAGTCTGTATGTGTCCCTAGGTCTGAGGTGGTCTCTTGTAGACAACGTATGTACGGGTCTTGTTTTTGTATCCATTCAGCCATGCTATATCTTTGGCTGGCACATTTAATCCATTTATTTTGAAGGTAATTATCAATATGTGTATTCCTATTGCCATTTTCTTAATTGTTTTGTGTTTGTTTTTGTAGGTCTTTTTTCTTCCCTTCCTCTTTTGTTCTCTTCTCCTGTGGTTTGATGACCATCTTTAATGTTGTGTTTGGGTTTCCTTTTCTTTTGTGTGTGTTTATCTATTGTAGTTTTTGGGTTTGCTGTTTCCATGAGGTTTTGATATGGCAGTCTATGTACGTACAAGGTTTTTTTTAAAGTTGCTAGTCTCCTTCCCGCCTAGAGGATTTCCTCTAGCTTTTGTTGCAAAGCTGGTCTGGTGGTGCTGAATTCTCTTAGCTTTTGCTTGTGTGTAAAGCTTTTGATTTCTCCATCAAATTTGAAGGAGAGCCTTGCTGGTAGAGTATTCTTGGTTGTAGATTCTTTCCTTTCATAATTTTAAATATATCGTGCCACTCCATTCTGGCTTGCAAAGTTTCTACTGAGAAATCAGCTGGTAACCTTATGGGAGTTCCCTTTTATGTTATTTGTCATTTTTCCCTTGTTGCTTTTTTTTTAGAAATTCACGTTCTTTTTTATTTATTTATTTATTTATGACTGTTGAGTCTTCGTTTCTGTGCGAGGGCTTTCTCTCGTTGCGGCAAGTGGGGTCCACTCTTCATCGCGGTGCGCGGGCCTGTCACCATCGCGGCTTCTCTTGTTGCGGAGCACAGGCTCCAGACGCGCAGGCTCAGTAATTGTGGCTCACGGGCCCAGTTGCTCCGTGGCATGTGGGATCCTCCCAGACCAGGGCTCGAACCCGTGTCCCCTGCATTGGCAGGCAGATTCTCAACCACTGCGCCACCAGGGAAGCCCTCCCTTGTTGCTTTTAATATTTTTTCTTTATCTTTAATTTTTGTCAATTTGATTACTATGTGTCTCGGTGTGTTCCTCCTTGGGTTTATCCTGCCTGGGACTCTCTGTGCTTCTTGGACTTGGTTGACTGTTTCCTTTCCCATGTTAGCCAAGTTTTCAGCTATTATCCCTTCAAATATTTTCTCAGGTACTTTCTCTCTCTCTTATCCTTCTGGGACCCATATAATGCAAAGGTTGGTGCATTTAATGTTGTCCCAGAAGTCTCTTAGGCTGTCTTCATTTCTTTTCATCCTTTGTTCTTTATCCTTTATTCTGTTCCATGGCAGTGATTTCCACAATTGTGTCTTCCAGATCACTTATCCGTTCTTCTGCCTCAGTTATTCTGCTATTGATTCCTTCTAGTCTATTTTTCATTTTAGTTATTGTACTGTTCACCTCTGTTTGTTTGTTCTTCTAGGTCTTTGTTAAACATTTCTTGCACCTTCTTGATCTTTACCTCCATTCTTTTTCTGAGATCCTGGATCATCTTCGCTATCATTATTCTGAGTTCTTTTTCTGAAAGGTTGCCTATCTCCTCTTCATTTAGTTGTATCTCGGGTTTTATCCTGTTCCTTCATCTGGAACATAATCCTCTGCCTTTTCATTTTGTCTGACTTTCTTTGAATGTGGTTTTCATTCTGCAGGCTGCAGGATTGTAGTTCTTCTTGCTTCTGCTGCCTGCCCTCTGGTGGATGAGGCTATCTAAGAGGCTTGTGCAAGCTTCTTGATGGGAGGGACTGGTGATGGGTAGAACTGGGTCTTGCTCTTGTGGGCAGGACTGTGTTCAGTAAAACTTTAATCTGCTTGTCTGCTGATGGGTGGGGCTGTGTTCCCTCCCTGTTGGCCTGAGGCAACCCAGCACTGGAGCCTATAGCTTGTTTGGTGGGGCTAATGGTGGCCTCTGGGAGGGTTCATGCCAATGAGTACTTCCCAGAACTGCTGCAACCAGTGCCTTTGTCCCTGTGGTGAGACGCAGCCACTCCCCACCTCTGCAGGAAACCCTCCAACACTAGCAGGTAGGTCTGGTTCAGTCCCCTATGGGGTCACTGCTCCTTCCTCTGGGTCCTGATGCACACAAGACTTTGTGTGTCCCTCTAAGAGTGGAGTCTCTGTTTCCCCCAGTCCTGTCAAAGTCCTGCAATCAAATCCTACTAGACTTCAATGTCTGATTCTCTGGGGATTCCTACTCCCATTGCTGGACCCCCAGACTGGGAAGCCTGATGTGGGGCTCAGAACCTTCACTCCATTGGGAGAACTTCTGTGGTATAATTGTTTTCTAGCTTGTGAGTTGCCCACCTGGCAGTTATGGGATGTGATTTTATCGTGATTGTGCCCCTCCTATGTCTCGTTGTGGCTTCTCCTTTGTCTTTGGATGTGGGGTGTGCTTTCTGGTGGGTTTTAGCATCTTCCTGTTGACGGCTGTTCAGCAGTTAGTTGTGATTTCAGTGCTCTTGCAAGAAGAGGTGAGTGCATGTCCTTCTACTCGACCATCTTGAACCAATCGGGGCTATTAGTGAGGTTTTGTTGACTCACCTTCTTTTTCTGGTATTACCTCCAGGATGTGCATTTGGGTTGGGAATGGCAGCAACCCCACTGAAAAGATGTTTAGTGATTTTTTTTTTAAACATCTTTATTGGAGTATAATTGCTTTACAATGGTGTGTTAGTTTCTGCTTTATAACAAAGTGAATCAGCTATACATATACATATATCCCCATATCTCTTCCCACTTGCATCTCTCTCCCTCCCACCCTCTGTATCCCACCCATCTAGGTGGTCACAAAGCACCGAGCTGATCTCCCTGTGCTATGTGGCTACTTCCCACTAGCTATCAATTTTACATTTGGTAGTGTATATATGTCCATGCCATTCTCTCACTTTGTCCCAGCTTACTGTACCCCCTCCCCGTGTCCTCAAGTCCATTCTCTAGCAGGTCTGTGTCTTTATTCCTGTCCTGCCCCTAGGTTTCATGACCATTTTATTTTTTTTTAGATTCCATATATATGTGCTAGCATACGGTATTTGTTTTTCTCTTTCTGACTTCACTCTGTATGACAGACTCTAGGTCCATCCACCTCACTACAAATAACTCAATTTCGTTTCTTTTTATGATTAATATTCCATTGTATATATGTGCCACATCTTCTTTATCCATTCATCTGTCGATGGACACTTAGGTTGCTTCCACGTCCTGGTTATTGTAAATAGAGCTGCAATGAACATTGTGGTACATGACTCTTTTGAATTATCATTTTCTCAGGGTATATGCCCAGTAGTGGGACTGCTGGGTTGTATGGTAGTACTATTTTTAGTTTTATAAGGAACCTCCATACTGTTCTCCATAGTGGTTGTATCAATTTGCATTCTCACCAACAGTGCAGGACGGTTCCCTTTTCTCCACACCCTCTCCAGCACTTATTGTTTGTAGATTTTTTGATCATGGCCATTCTGACTGGTGTGAGGTGATACCTCATTGTAGTTTTGATTTGCATTTCTCTAATGATTAAGGATGTTGAACATTCTTTCATGTGTTTGTTGGCAATCTGTGTATCTTCTTTGGAGAAATGTCTATTTAGGTCTTCTGCCCATTTTTTAATTGGGTTGTTTGTTTTTTTGATATTGAGCTGCTTGTATATTTTGGAGATTAATCCTTTGTCAGTTACTTCATTTGCAAATATTTTCTCCCATTCTGAGGGTTGTCTTTTCGTCTTGTTTATGGTTTCCTTTGCTATGCAAAAGCTTTTGAGTTTCATTAGGTCCCATTAGTTTAGTTTAGTTTTTATTTACATTTCTCTACGAGGAGGGTCAAAAAGGATCTTGCTGTGATTTACATCATAGAGTGTTCTATGTTTTCCTCTAAGAGTTTGATAGTGTCTGGCCTTACATTTAGGTCTTTAATACATTTTGAGTTTATTTTTGTGTATGGTGTTAGTGAGTGTTCTAATTTCATTCTTTTACATATAGCTGTCCAGTTTTCCCAGCACCACTTATTGAAGAGGCTGTCTTTTCTCCATTGTATATTCTTGCTTCCTTTATCAAAAATAAGGTAATCATATGTGAGTGGGTTTATTTCTGGGCTTTCTATCCTGTTCCATTGATGTATATTTCTGTTTTTGTGCCATTACCATACTGTCTTGATTACTGTAGCTTTGTAGTATAGTCTGAAGTCATGGAGCCTGATTCCTCCAACTCTGTTTTTCTTTCTCAAGGTTGCTTTGGCTGTTCTGGGTCTTTTGTGTTTCCATACAAATTGTGCAGTTTTTTGTTCTAGTTCTGTGAAAAATGCCACTGGTAGTTTGATAGGGATTGCATTGATCTGTAGATTGCTTTAGGTAGTATAGTCGTTTTCACAATGTTGATTCTTCAAGTCCAAGAACACGGTATATCTCTCCATCTGTTTGTATCATCTTTAATTTCTTTCATCAGTGTCTTACAGTTTTCTGCATAGAGGTCTTTTGTCTCCTTAAGTAGGTTTATTCCTAGGTATTTTATTCTTTTTGTTGCAATGATAAATGGGAGTGTTCCTTAATTTCTCTTTCAGATTTTTCATCATTAGTGTATAGGAATGCAAGAGATTTCTGTGCATTAATTTTGTATCCTGCTACTTTACCAGATTCATTGATTAGCTCTAGTAATTTTCTAGTAACATCTTTAGGATGGTCTATGTATAGTATCATGTCATCTGCAAACAGTGACAGCTTTACTTCTTCTTTTCTGGTTTGGATTCCTTTTATTTCTTTTTCTTCTCTGATTGCTGTGGCTAAAACTTCCAAAACTATGTTGAATAATAGTGGTGAGAGTGGGCCACCTTGTCTTGTTCCTGATCTTAGTGGAAATGGTTTCAGTTTTTCGCCATTGAGGATGATGTTGGCTGTGGGTTTGTCATATATGGACTTTATTACATTGAGGTAAGTTCCCTCTATGCCTACTTTCTGGAGGGTTTTTATCATAAATGGTGTTAAATTTTGTTGAAAGCTTTTTCTGCATCTCTTGAGATGATCATATGGTTTTTATTCTTCACTTTGTTAATATGGTGTATCACATTGATTGATTTGCGTATATTGACGAATCCTTGCATTCCTGGAATAAACCCCACTTGATCATGGTGTATGATCCTTTTAATGTGCTGTTGGATTCTGTTTCCTAGTATTTTGTTCAGGATTTTGGCATCTATGTCCCTCAGTGATATTGGCCTGTAGTTTTCTTTCTTTGTGTCATCTTTGTCTGGTTTTGGTGTCAGGGTGATGGTGGCCTCGTAGAATGAGTTTGGGATTGTTCCTCCCTCTGTTATATTTCGGAAGAGTTTGAGAAGGATAGGTGTTAACTCTTCTCTAAATTTTCGATGGGATTCGCCTGTGAAGCCATCTGGTCCTGCGTTTTTGTTTGTTGGAAGATTTTTAATCAGTTTCAATTTCAGTGCTTGTGATTCGTCTGTTTATATTTTCTATTTCTTCCTGGTTCAGTCTCAGAAGGCTGTGCTTTTCTCAGAATTTGTCCATTTCTTCCGGGTTGTCCATTTTATTGGCATATAGTTGCTTGTAGTAGTAATCTCTCATGATTCTTTGTATGTCTGCAGTGTCAGCTGTTACTTCTCCTTTTTCATTTCTAATTCTATTGATTTGAGTCCTCTCCCTTTTTTTTCTTGATGAGTCTGGCTAATGGTTTATCAATATTGTTTATCTTCTCAAAGAACCAGCTTTTGGTTTTATTGATCTTTGCTATTGTTTCCTTCATTTCTTTTACATTTATTTCTGATCTGATCTTTATGATTTCTTTCCTTCTGCTGACCTTGTGGTTTTTTTGTTCTTCTTTCTCTGATTGCTCTAGGTATAAGGTTAGGTTGTTTATTTGAGATGTTTCTTAAGTTACGACTCTATTGCTATAAAGTTCCCTCTTAGAACTGCTTTTGCTGCATCCCATAGGTTTTGGGTCATCGTGTTTTCATTGTCATTTGTTTCTAGGTATTTTTTCATTTCCTCTTTGATTTCTTCAATGGTCTCTTGGTTATTAAGTAGTGTATTGTTTAGCCTCCACGTGTTTGTATTTTTTACAGATTTTTTCCTGTAATTGATAATCTAGTCTCATAGCGTTGTGGTTGGAAAAGATGCTTGGTATGATTTCAATTTTCGTAAATTTCTCAAGGCTTGATTTGTGACCCAAGATATGATCTATCCTGGAGAATGTTGCATGAGCACTTGAGAAGAAAGTGTATTCTATTGTTTTTTGGATGGAATGTCCTATAAATATCAGTTAAGTCCATCTTGTCTAATGTGTCATTTAAAGCTTGTGTTTCCTTATTTATTTTTATTTTGGATGATCTGTCCATTGGTGAAAGTGGGGTGTTAAAGTCCCCTACTATGATTGTGTTACTGTCGATTTCCCCCTTTTATGGCTGTTAGCATTTGCCTTATGTATTAAAGTGCTCCCATGTTGGGTTCATAAATATTTACAATTGTTATATCTTCTTGGATTGATCCCTTGATCATTATGCAGTGTCCTTCTTTGTTTCTTGTAGTAGTCTTTTTTTTAAAGTCTATTTTGTCTGATATGAGAATTGCTACTCCAGGTTTCTTTTGAATTCCATTTGCCTGGAATATCTTTTTCCATCCCCTCACTTTCAGTCTGTATGTGTCCCTAGGTCTGAAGTGGGTCTCTTGTAGACAACATATATACGGGTCTTGTTTTTGTGTCCATTCAGCCAGTCTATGTCTTTGGGTTGGAGCATTTAATCCATTTACATTTAACGTAGTTATAGATATGTATGTTCCTATTACCATTTTCTTAATTCTTTTGGGTTTGTTATTGTAGATCTTTTCCTTCTCTTGTGTTTTCTGCCTAGAGAAGTTCCTTTAGCATTTGTTGTAAAGCTGGTTTGGTGGTGCTGAATTCTCTTAGCTTTTGCTTGTCTGTAAATGTTTTAATTTCTCTGTCGAATCTGAATGAGATCCTTGCTAGGTAGAGTAATCTTGGTTGTAGGTTTTTCCCTTTCATCACTTTAAATATGTTCTGCCACGTCCTTCTAGCTTGCAGAGTTTCTGCTGAAAGATCAGCTTTTATCCTTATGGGGATTCCCTTGTATGTTAGTTTTTGCTTTTCCCTTGCTGCTTTTAATATTTTTTCTTTGTATTTAATTTTTGATAGTTTGATTAATATGTGTCTTGGCGTGTTTTTCCTTGGTCTTATCCTGTATGGGACTCTCTGTGCTTCCTGGACTTGATTAACTATTTCCTTTCCCATATTAGGGAAGTTTTCAACTATAATCTCTTCAAATATTTTCTCAGTCCCTTTCTTTTTCTCTTCTTCTTCTGGGACTCCGATAATTCGAATGTTGGTGCGTTTAATGTTGTCCCAGAGGTCTCTGAGACTGTCCTCAGTTCTTTTCATTCTTTTTTCTTTATCCTGCTCTGCAGTAGTTATTTCCATTATTTTATCTTCCAGGTCACTCATCCGTTCTTCTGCCTCAGTTATTCTGCTATTGATTCCTTCTAGAGAATTTTTAATTTCATTTATTGTGTTCATCATTATTTGTTTGCTCTTTAGTTCTTCTAGTTCCTTGATAAATGTTTCTTGTCTTTTCTCCATTCTATTTCTAAGATTTTGGATCATCTTTACTATCATTACTCTGAATTCTTTTCAGGTAGACTGCCTATTTCCTCTTCATTTGTTTGGTCCTGTGGGTTTTTACCTTGCTCCTTCATCTGCTGTATGTTTCTGTGTCTTCTCATTTTGCTTACCTTACTGTGTTTGGAGTCTCCTTTTTGCAGGCTGCATGTTTGTAGGTCTCGTTGTTTTTGGTGTCTGCCCCCAGTTGGTAAGGTTGGTTCAGTGGGTTTTGTAGGCTTCCTGGTGGAGGGGACTATTGCCTGTGTCCTGGTGGATGTGGCTGGATCTTGTCTTTCTGGTGGGCAGGTCCTCGTCCTATGGTGTGTTTTGGGGTGTCTGTGTCCTTATTATGATTTTAGGCAGCCTGTCTGCTAATGGAGGGGGTTGTGTTCCTGTCTTGCTAGTTGTTTGGCATAGGCTGTCCAGCACTGTAGCTTGCTGGTCGTTGAGTGGAGCTGGGTCTTGGCATTGAGATGGAGATCTCTGGGAGATTTTCGCCGTTTGATATTATGTGGAGCTGGGAGGTGTCTGGTGGACCAATGTCCTGAACTCGGCTCTCCCACCTCAGAGGCAGAGGCCTGACACCTGGCTGGAGCACCAAGACCCTGTCATCCACACGGCTCCAAATAAAAGGGAGAAAAAAAGAAAGAAAAAAGTAAATAAATATAATAAAATAAAATAAAGTTATTAAAATAAAAAATAATTATTATGAATAAAAAAATTAAAAAGTAATTAAAAAAAGAAAGAATGAAAGAAAGAAGAAAGCAACCAAACCAAGAAACACATCCACCACTGATAACAAGTGCTAAAAACTATACTAAACAAACAAACAAACAAACAAAGAAAAAAACGGACAGACAGAACCTTAGGACAAATGTTAAAAGCAAAGCTATACAGACAATATCACACACAGAAGCATACACATACAAACTCACAAAAAGAGAAAAAGGAAAAACATGTATATATCGTTGCTCCCAAAGTCCACCGCCTTAATTTGGGATGATTCGTTGTCTATTCAGGTAATCCACAGATGCCGGGAACATCAAGTTGATTGTGGAGATTTAAACCTCTGCTCCTGAGGCTGCTGAGACATATTTCCCTTTCTCTTCTTTGTTCGCACAGCTCCTGGGGTTCAGCTGTGGATTTGGCCCCGCCTCTGCATGTAGGTTGCCTGAGGGCATCTGTTCCCTGCCCAGATACGACGGGGTTAAAGGAGCAGCTGATTAGCGGGCTCTGGCTCACTCAGGCCGGGGGGGGGGGGGGGCGGGGTACGGAATGCAGGGTGAGACTGCAGCGGCAGAGGCCGGCATGACGTTGCATGAGCCTCAGGCGCGCCATTTGTTCTCCCGGGGAAATTGTCCCTGGATCACGGGACCCTGGCAGTGGTGGGCTTCATAGGCTCCCAGGAGGGGAGGTGTTGATAGTGACCTGTGCTTGCACACAGGCTTCTTGGTGGCTGCAGCAGCAGCCTTAGCATTTCATGCCCGTCTCTGTTGTCTGCGCTGATAGCCATGGCTTGCGCCCGTCTCTGGAGCTCGTTTAGGTGGTGCTCTGAATTCCCTCTCCTCGCGCACCCCGAAACAATGGTCTCTTGCCTCTCAGGCAGTTCCAGACTATTTCTCCGACTCCCTCCCAACTAGCTGTGGCGCACTAGCCCCCTTCAGGCTGTGTTCACGCAGCCAACACCAGTCCTTTCCCTGGGATCTGACCTTTGAAGCCTGGAGTCTCAGCTCCCATCCGCAACCTGCCCCTGTGGATGAGCAGAGAAGCCTCTTGGGCTGGTGAGTGCTGGTCGGCACCAATCCTCTGTGCGGGAATCTCTCTGCTGTGCCCTCTGCACCCCTGTTGCTGCGCTCTCCTCCGTGTCTCCGAAGCTTTCCCCCAGCCACCCACCGTCTCCGCAGTGAAGGGGCTTCCTAGTGTGTGGAAACTTCCTCCTTCACAGCTCCCTCCCACTGTTGCAGGTCCTGTCCCTATTCTTTTGTCTCTTTTTTTTTCTTTTTTCTTTTGCCCTACCCAGATACGTGGGGAGTTTCTTGCTTTTTGGGAGGTCTGAGGTCTTCTGCCAGTGTTCAGTAGGTGTTCTGTAGGAGTTGTTCCACGTGTAGATGTATTTCTGATGTGTTTGTGGGGAGTAAGGTGATCTCCATGTCTTACTCTTCCGCCATCTTGAAGGTCTACTTTTCGTAATTTTATACCCCTTTTACGTTTAGTTGTTGCTGCTGATCAACGCCCCCACCTGCCTTTAAACTACGATTTGTAACTTTTTTGGATATTTAAGAAAAGAGATTCTGAGTTCTAATTTCACACTTTTACTTAAAAATCACCTCTAACCTTTTCGGTTAAAGTATCTAAAACACTAAATGTGCAATTATACAGTGTATTTGTAGTGTTAATATTAGAAAGTAGTTTTCTATGAATAATGTCCTTATCTAAATGGTTTTTGATGACTGAATGTCTCCATTATGGGCAAGTGGCTGACCCTTTTTGGACATTGGTTTATAAGCCCGTATTTCATTGTGCCCCTATGTGGGTGGCATTTTACACTATTGACCGTGTTCTCTATAAAACTGTATTCTTTTGCTCCTACTAAACTTCTGAGTCAATTCCAATCTTTCTTGCTCTTCTTGCTTGGTTTCTTCATGAGAACTTCTTCCTCTGACTGCTTTTAAAACCACTGTGTTTCTTGACCCATTGGCCTTTTTGGAGAATATTCATTCTTGTCATAATCTTATATATTACATACAAGAATGGAAAGAGAGCAGGGGAAGAGGGGGAAATTAGATGTTCAGGTGCGGTCATGTTGAGTTTAAGGTAGCTGTGAAATTTCTAAAGCGACTTACTTTAGACATTTAGATATATGAGGCAGGATTAAGCAAGAAATCCATGCTAGAAATTTAGATAAATAGCCTAGAGCCCAACAAATATCAAACCTTATCCACTCTATTTCTTCCATTCGTTTAATGTTTGAGCTCTAGGACTGTAACCCACCACATACTATGCGGTCATCTGAATGTCCCAGAGAAACACAAATGTTAACATGTCCCAACATGTCCCACATTTTATTAATTCTTCCCCACTCTCCTGCCATCTTTACTTTTTCTATATTTCCATTCCTCTATTTTGTAAATCATATTACCCTAAGCCCTTCAACCTAGATTTCCTGGGAGTCATCCTATAACTTCTTTCTTTTCCTCATCATCTATAATCTGTCATTGATCAAGTACTGTAGATCCCACCTACTGAATATTGTGTTTAATCCATACACTCTGTTGTGTTTATAATAACAGCAACCTGACTAAAAGTTGTTTAAACATCAAGGACTTTGGAATTTCACATGACAAAGATACTAGAGTTAAGCTATCTCCAGCTCTAGTTCAGCAGTCTAGATAGTCTAGAGCTATCAGAGCTCTAGGATATCTTTTCTGCAATGTCTTTGGCCTTCCTCTCTGGGCTGCATATAGTAAGTAGGGCAGCAGTAAGCATCACTCTTCCACATAATATTATCCAGTGGCCAAAAGGATAAAGTTATTTCTTGAAATCCTCAATATCTTTATCAGGGTGGAAAATCTTTCCTAGGAGTTCCCTTCTACCTGCCACCCAATACATACATACATACACACACACATCCACCATCAGCTCTCCCTCAGGTCCCTTCGGCAGGATTGGGTTACAGCACCTAGGCTCTTTGCCTATCTGACCCTCTGGGCCTCTGCAGTTAGAAGTGGGTTCTGCCAGGAAGGAAGGAAAGTAAGAAAGTAGCTATTGGGTGTCTGTCATATTCTCCATTTTCTCCTACCTCCCCTCAGTTTCTCAGCTCTTGCTGGAGTTCAGGATTTTATCATGTCTGGCATGAGCTATTTTAATAGACTCCTGAATTATCTCCCTATTGCCTTTGTCACCAATATCAAGTCTACTGGAGTGAGCTTTCTAAAATTCATTGCAAATATTAAGAAAAAATGTTATTTCTTTTAATTTTCCATTTTAACATTTTTCATATTTAGTAAAAAAAAAGTTTGAAAGAATTAAAACTACATTAATTCATTAGAAAAGAGATATTTAGAAGTTGGATCCACAGTTAAAGTTGCCATCTAAAAATTCTGCATAAGATATTACAACTTTTGAGATCTGAGGGATGATGGAGGAGGCATTGCCTTGAATAACATTCCTTTTCCTCCATCAGTAGAAAAAGCACAGGTGGACTGCCACTCTTTGGGCATTGGGGAAGTGACCTCCTCCCAAATTATTTTACATAAATCTAGTCACTATATTTTACAAGCAAATAATATGGACACCTAATGTAATTTATATTATCGGAACATCTGATGAGTTGAAACATATAATTTTAATTAAATAAATTTACAGAGGAATTTGTGCTTTAAAAGAACATTTCTCTGATTTTTTTTTGTTAAAAAGAAGAATCTAATGGAAATAAGTTCAGATTTAAGAAAAATTGCTTTTTGAAATCAAGGAACATCTGGATTACATATATTTTTAATAGAAGTTCAATAGAATGTAGAAATATGACATAGCATGCTTTTATGCAGATAAAGAAGCTTTCAAAATACCATGAACATTTTTGTCCTTAAGTCTTTTGGAAAAATTATGTTAGACTTGTTTTTGGTCATTTTATGTCATGGAAAGGTCATTTCAGTATCATACTTTATTTAAAGAACTTAAAATTATTCTTGAATTATTATTAAAAATGATGTTAATGGTATAGTTATAATATGTATGCCTGGCTGATAATATTTTGGTATGAATATACATGACTATATCTGTATACAATATTAATTGAAAATAATTTTTGCAGAAACAGGATCATAATGTTCATATTATTTTATATCTTGATTTTTTCACTTACAATATATCATAAATATTAGAATACATTTTCTACTATATCATAGCATATATTAATTTTTTACAAGAAATTAATTTTTTAGTTGTGTTTGTAAGTTAATTTTTAAATTAATATTTCTTCTTAAAGTATCCACACTAATATCTATGCAAGAACCAATAGCAGGGGGTAACTGTTGGGCTTTTATATCTACTTTGTAGTACCATTAATATATAATATATATAATTTATGTTATAAATCCATCCAGTATGGAAAAGGGGCAATTGTGGGCAGTTTGGGAAAGAAAGTCAAGGAGTAGGCTGGTTCTTCATTCAGTGAACAGTCTCTTCCTCTCTTCTCCCATGCCCCCAGTTTAAACTTTTCAGCCATGAACTGTGATAGCTAGGAAAGCTCCACAAAGGAGACTAGACTCTCAGGCCCATGTATGAAATGTGGCTTGTGAGTTTTACTTTCTCCTCTTGGAACTCCTGGCTCCAAGCTTTAATGGACCAAATTCCTGAGAACACCTTGTAAAATAGTGCACCTCACCAGCTTAATCTTGATCGGGCTCATTCATGAAGAAGGTCACATTTATGACTACTTATAGAACTACATCACATGCATCACCCCATTTCCTGTGTGTAAGTAAAGTGATTAAGGAAGAGCCTGACACATAATTAGCACTCAAAGAATAACTACTCTCATTCTTATTATTTTAAAGGATGTTCTGGCTTTAGAGTCCTACCAAATACAAAACCTTGGGCCCTACTCCCCAAATTCTAATTTCATTGGTCTGGGTAGGGGTCCAGGCATCAGTGTTTTAAAATAGCTCCCTTGGTACTTTGAATGTGCATCCAACATTGAGAACCAGTGCATTAGCTAACTTTAATTGCATACATATTTTGTTGACAGGCAGTGTTCTACATGATTCACACACTCATTTAATTCTCACAGCAATCTAAAACAGGAATTATCTCTGCTATGAAGATGAGAAAACTGAAGCTCAGAGAGTTATTAAGTAACTTGGCCCATGCCACACAGCTGGCAAATTGCAGAGCTAGGATTTGAACCCATAATTGGACCATGCGGTAAAATAGAATGTCTAGCTGTAGGAGAGGGATGCTGAAAGCTTCGTCACATTTCCCCCTACAGAAAAATAATACCTTAGCAATACCAGAACTTGGATTTTAGTACTGTAGGGCTAGTTAATAGGTCAGTATGGAAATTGGGGATCAAAGAGAAATATGGTAGATGTTGCTGGATGTCATGACCTTGTTAGCTTATGAGACAAAGCTTAAGCCTTCTCTCTTTTACTGGGTTGTAAGTTAAAGTAAGTTCTAATATATCTCTAAAATAAATAATAAATAGATAAGAAATATTAAGAAATCTCTGGTAAACCTGTAGTTTAGGATTTTAGAGTCTGCTAAATATCTGAGTAAAAGAGAGTGTGTTTAACAATGTGCTTAGAAGTTCAAAGTTCTTATTATTTTAAATTTACCCAAGTAAATTTTTCTTGAGTTGATTATAATTATAATTTTTATTTTTCTCACAGTTCTTATTAAAAATTTTTGTTAAATAGGAAGTCCTTAAAATTTTAGTTGATGACTAAGCTAAGTCTTGACAATGATATGAAATAATATATGAAGTTGCCTCAAATTGCAGGTCTTGTCTATAGAATGTGTCATATAAGTCATAGATATTTTAATTTTCACAGTCAGTGACTCAGAGTCACATTTATATTTTGACATTACCCCAACATATTAACCTAGACAATAGACGTGGGTTTTGGGGGCAAAGAGATAGCAAACGTTTTCAAGGATAGTAAGAAGGTTCAAGTTTTAGGGGACAATGTACTTTCAGGAGAGGTAAGGCTGAGAAAGAACCTTGCAGAACGAGAGGGGAAGAGACCCCCATAGCTTGAAAACATCACCAAGTGCTTGAATGCTGGCAAAAGAAGGCTGTGATAGGAAGATATGATGACCAACATCCTTTGCTTAAACATCCTCTGTTAAGTCTGTGTGCTTAACCTGTTAGTGTGGTTGTGGATTTTGCATGCTATGCCATGAATAAAAGCTTACAGATGATTGAGCTATATAAACACTAATGGCTCAATAAATTTGGAAGATTCAAGTGATTAGAAACAAAATTAAAACCAACTGGCTCTGGTTATTTTATTTTTCTCTGTTGATGATTTAAGACCATAACAATGTGATGCCCATTGTTCAATCTTCTAAAATTTAGGAATTCTCTGGTCTGGTATGAACTAGTCAAACATTCCAGTTATTAGGAGTACATTTGTAACCACAACTGGATATAGATTTCATAATATAAATCTCAGATATGTTAAATGCCTTCAAAAGTCTGTGCAAATGAAGACTGGATATTCTGAATGTTTAAAGAAATTTGTTATTAACACTTCAAATGTGTTTGAATGTTGAAAATCTTTCACTCAGATCTCTTAATTAGAAATATTTTGAAAGCTGAATTTCTCAATTTACATCATTTTCCTAGGAATTACTCTTGTTTTTCAAGGTGAAATGTCCATTTGAGAAAATAAAAATCATAAATAATTTGAAGAATAAAGCTCATGGACAAAAATGAGATTTATTCTTACTTTTAAGACAAGGCCATTGAGGAATATTACTCAGCCATAGAAAGAAACAAAATTGAGTTATTTGTAGTGAGGTGAATGGACCTAGAGTCTGTCATAGAGTGAAGTCAGAAAGAGAAAAACAAATATCGTATGCTAACACATATATATGGAATCTAAAAAATACAAAAAAACAAAAATGGTTCTGAAGAACCTAGGGGCAGGACAGGAATAAAGACACAGATGTAGAGAATAGACTTGAGGACACGGGGAGTGGGAAGGGTAAGCTGTGACAAAGAGAGTGGCATGGACATATATACACTACCAAAAGTAAAATAGATAGCTAGTGAGAAGCAGCTGCATAGCACAGGGATATTAGCTCGGTGCCTTGTGACCACCTAGAGGGGTGGGATAGGGAGGGTGGGAGGGAGATGCAAGAGGGAGGAGATATGGGGATATATGTATATGTATAGCTGATTCACTTTGTTATAAAGCAGAAACTAACACACCATTGTAAAGCAATTATACTCCAATAAAGATGTTAAAAAAAACAAAAAAGACAAGGCCATTGAGAAGAAGCTGCTCTGACAACCCTTGCCTCTTTATTCCCTTATGTTGGTGGTACCTAAGTTAATAGGTTGGGTAATGTCAACATTCAGATGTGACTCTGAGTCACTGAATGTGAAAATTAAAATATCTATCCCTAAACCTCCTAGAAGAGAGTGACCAGAACAGAGCCTCCATCTCCATGGCAGCACTGTCCAACTGAAAAATAAAGTGAGCCATGTTACGAGTCATATATATAATGTAAAACTTTCTAGTAATCACGTTAAAAAAAAAAGGAAAAAGAGAAATTAATTTTAATAACACATTTAACTCATTGTAAAATGTTATAATTTCAACATGTAACCAATGTAAAAATATTAATAAGATTTTTTTTTGTACTAATCTTTCAAAACTTGCTCATGTTTTACACTTATGGGGCGTCTCAATTCAGTCTAGCCATATTTCAAGTGCTTGATAGTCACATGTGGTCAGTGGCTACCATATTGGTTAGTGAGAATTGCTGGTATCACTGAGAAAACACTTGGGACCAGTGTAGGAAGTGAAGGCTTGCCTTTGTTCAGGATCTAGGGTAAGAGCCTCCATTTCGAGGTTCCTCAGAAAGGGGCACACCTATTGGCTCACTGCGTTTGGCCAGGAGGGGTGGCTAGATCTGCTAACTGGGGACCCTTGAAGGAGGACAACAGCAGAGTGTTGAAGCATCTCTAGGTCTTGCAGCTATATGATGACTCCAAGAGGGACTTGGGAGAGTTGGGGAGTATGCCTTCTGCCAAGTATCAGCAGAAGGATGTCATTTTGCCAGTTTATGCTGCTCTGATGCTAGCTCATAAAAACAGAAACTTCTGTGCCTTCTACTATGAGTCTGATTGCCACTCCCTGAGAGAGACAAAGAGGCTGACCTGCAGTAACATTGAGAGAAAACACAATCCTGTAGAAACGAAGAAGGAGAACAACTAATTTGGGGAGACTAAGTCACTTGAGGAAAGAAGACCAAATTGAATAACTAGGATAGAAAGGGTTCTATCAAATTAGAAGTAATGAAAAGATGGAAGAGAAATTAAGCAAAAAAGTAATGACTCTCAAAGAGATACATTTAGAGTATAAAAAGGATTTTTGAGAACTGGCTAAATCAGCTTGGGCTGCTATAACAAAATACCAGAGTATGGGTGACTTAAACAACAGACATTTAGTTCTCACAGTTCTGGAGTCTGGGAAATCTAAGATCAGGGTGTCAGCAGATTCAGTTCTTGTTCAGGGCGCTGTTCCTGTCTTGCAGACAGCTGCCTTCTCTTGTGTTCTCACATGGTGGAGAGAAGAAGGTCTGGTGTCTCTTCTTATAAGGGCACTAATCCCATCCTGGGGGCTCCACCCTTATGACTTCATTTAAACCTGATTACCTCCCAAGGGCCACACACCACATTGGGGTTATGGCTTCAACATGTAAATTTTGGGGGAACATAAACATTCAATCCATACCTGATTTCCAAATGAAAAAAATTTAATAGTTGAACTGAAAAAGAGTACAATGTTTGCTGAGAATAGAATTAGTGTTCGGGGAGATCAAGGGAAAGAAATAACTTACACAACACAGCAAAAACACAGGGGAACATGACTGCAGGGATCAGGCAATATTCAGGAAATATAACGTGAATAACAGGACTTCTAGAAAGAGAAAATAGAATATATGAAAAAGCAATAGGTGGGGGTTTCCCTGGTGGCGCAGTGGTTGAGAGTCCGCCTGCCAATGCTGGGGGCATGGGTTCGTGCCCCGGTCCAGGAGGATACCACATGCCATGGAGCGGCTAGGCCCATGAGCCACAACTACTGAGCCTGAGCGTCTGGAGCCTGTGCTCTGCAACGGGAGAGGCTGCAACAGTGAGAGGCCCGCGCACTGCGATGAAGAGTGGCCCCCGCTCGCCACAACTGGAGAAAGCCCTCGCACAGAAACGAAGACCCAGCACAGCCATAAATAAATAAATAAATAAATAAATTTTAAAAAAAAAAGCAATAGGTGGAAGATTAGATTATTGTTCAAAAAGACTCTTCACTTCACCCCTTCATGGCAGAATGTATTTCCTGCCCCACTGACTCTGGTCTTGGCCACATGGACAGTATGCCAGTTTCTGAGCTGAGACCTACAGAAGTCAGCCAAATTTCTGCCAGCTCTCTGAAGTGTCTACTTTTCTCCACCATGAGAAGTACATGCCCTTGAGCTCTGGTTCCTTAAGATACTGTCCTGGACAAAGACATGTGGAATTAATCTGAACCCTACCCAAGGTTGAGGGTCTGGACTAACCAGCCCAGCTGAGCCCAGTCAAGACCAGCTAACCTGTAGCCAAACTACAGACCTGGGAGCAGGCTTGTTGTAACTCAGTACAATTTTGGGGTTATAGGTTAGGCAGCATAATCATAGTAAAAATATGACAAAAATACAACACAATTCAATACATAATTGAAGAAAATTTCCTTGAGCTGAAAAAAGACTTGAATCTTTAGATTGAAAGGGCTCATTCAGTCCCAAAGAGAATTAAGGAAAACAAACAAATTTACAACTAAATATATCCTGGTGAATTTTTTTTTTAATCCTGGTGAATTTTTAAGAATAAATTATAAAGGAAAAAAAAAAGAATCAGTCTAGAATAAACATCTTACCATTCTTTATAAAGAAAAGACAGGTTTTTGTTGTGTTTGTTGTTTTGTTTTTGGTTTTGTTATTTTAAAGAAAACAGAAAAAAGAACTGCTAGCCAGAGACTCTTTACCTATCCAAGATCATTTATCTGGCAGGGCAAGACAAAGTTAAAGCATTTGAGAATATACCACTCAGGCACCTATTTGAAGAAAATCCTTGAGGAAGGATTCCAATCTTTTGCCAAAGGTCAGGTCATCTGTCTCAAGACAATGGGAGATGAGGGGAGGAAAGAGTGATAAGAAATCTTGCAATAATTAAGCCTCAGTAGGTGATTAAAAATTAAGTGAGAATTTATTATATAAAGTGAGGATTAGTTAAACAAAAGAGAAACACTGAAAAGGATAACATAATCCTAGCTTGAAATTAAAAATTATACACTGTCTAAGTAAAATTCTGTGGCAGGGAGAAACATTCTAATGGTCCCTGAGAGTGGGGGAAAGATGGAAAATTGGGGAATAAGAGATCCTGATAATCTCTTTCGATGGCAGGGGAAAGAGGAGAGGAAGCAGTGATTATAATAATAAGCAAGCTTATTGGTGGGAAGCACAAATATTATTTAATGTTGACACATTAATAGCATATATATTATAAATTATCTTTATTTGGGATGGGACTATAATCACTAGAGAAGTCAATGAACAGAACTTTATTTCCAAAATACCTGGGAGGGAGGGTGAGAGGGAGAATGAAGAGAAACGTAGACAAGCCAGTAAAATGTAAGAAAGGGAAACAAAGGAACAATATTAAATTAAGATAAACACTAAAAAGAAAATAAGATTAAAGGAATAAAGCCAACCATCTCAGTAAATCAAATGGGCTGAGTACTTGGCCATATGTTAGGTGCTGGTAAAGAATGCTATGTCTTCTACTCTCTTTTGTGGAATACTTTTAATTTTCTGGCATAAGATGCAATTTAAAACTTTAAAATTAATTTGATTTTTATGCATTTAGTTATGAAAATGGCATTTATATTTTAGATTCTATTATTTTCTTATTGCATTCTTTCTGAGGAAATCAGATATAGTTTTCTTTCTATAAATGTTTAGCTATTATGTTGGGTTTAGGGATATTGAGCAAAATGATAATTTAAATTCTGTTTTGCTCAAACATTAAAAATACGAGATTGTTTTCTCAAAGTTCTACCAAAAACTGGCTTTTTAGTCAATTTTTTATAATGACTGCCTACCCAGTTATACTTTTTCCCATCCTATACAGAGTTATTATGCAGTTTTTATAATAATGTCCTTATTTATATTTTTAACATGTTCATGGCTTGTTAGATACACTACTAGAAAATTATTTACTTTATCCTTGCATTAATTGTAGAGGAATTTCAGTTTTTCAAAGCGATGGGGGATTGTTAAGGAAGAAGGATATTTTCTTAAAGAGTCTCAATGAGATATATTATAATGTATTATGAGATTCTACAAACATTGATAAAATTAAATGTTTTAAGTCCAGTTACAGTTTCTGTTTTTTCCTCATTATTGAACCTTACAAAGAAATTTCAGTGGGAAAGGAGAGAATAGGTAATCAATAAGCAGTGACAGTGACAAAGTTCATATGAGTATTTACATTTCAGCTCATCTATTACAGGTCTGAGCCTGAATCAGTCTTGTCTTTTCATTGCATTTGACACACACTTCCACTTTTAAAATCAGTCTTTTCTTTCTCTTCCTTTTTTTTTTTTTTTTTTTTAAATCTTAAAGAAAAGTTTCTGACAATTTTCAAAACTGATGCCCAGGTTTATAACTTGCTCATGATGAAGCATTGTCAAAGTCAGAATCCAAACCAAGCTAATGTCTTTACAGTATCTCAAAACCATTGTTTCCTGGGTCTCCAAAATCTATTTTTTCGTACAATCAAAAAAGGTCAAAATCTATTTTCACATTCTCACTTCTCTTCGATTTCCAGAACACAACTCCCGAGTCTTTGATTTTTTTTCCCTTGCTGGTTGCCATACAAAGAATTCTACAGCTCAATAAAATGAAAGACTCAGCACTGTGTGGTTGATACAAGTGGCTGAAGGGATTTTGAGATAGGTTAATGGTTCTGATTGTTTTCTCATATTGATTTTTAAGGCTATTATATTTTATTTATGTGGGGAAAACTTGGAATTGCATGTGAACTGTCTTGAGGGCAAACTAGGCCTCTCACACGTTGAAAAATCTTAACGTGAATTTGTAATGACTTGCAATAAAGAGAGGGGAACATGCTGATAAATACTCCTTTCATTTTAAGAAAGGGTTATGACTTTAGAGAATCTAACTGGACAAAGTGGTTGCATTAGATTAATTGAATAGATCATTTTTAGTAGCCAGCAAAAGCAGAAACAAAAGGTGGTCCTTTATGACTCTAGTCCAAAGATAGGTCAAAACTGTGGATCATCTAAGGTGAGGCGCTATGGGGGTGGGGAAAATACTGTATCTTGGGCAGTGGGAGAGCTGGTCAACTCCTCGTTGCTCAGCTTTTGAGATTACTAACAGCCTTTCAAAAGGTTGCTGCAGATGACCCTCACATTGCTCTAGTTATAGATTCTTGAGATGAATGCATTTCTCTTTGCAGTACTGGCTTGAAGTTTTTGGATCTATTTCAAGCAGAGCAGACGACTAATCACCCCCTTCTGCTAGTTGATAATGGGTTGTCTATAAAACCTTGTTTTTGTATGGTTACCTTATTGTGAAGTTCACGTCTTTTGAGGAACATTCACAACTGAAAGGCAAGGAAAATGTCCACTCCAGGGTGTAGTAAAGCTGACAGGGGAAAGAAAAAAAAAACACTAAATGACTTGGCTCTGTTGTTTTTTAGTTTCCTGAGAGAAAGTAGCCTTGACCCCCATGCATTACTGCTTTTGAGATTGTAACAGCAGATGGTATGAAATGACAGTTGGTGAAGACAACTAAAGGTGTTTATAACATTGCAGAGTTGTGCAGGTGACTTTAAAAACAAAGGATTTGGAAGTGATAAAAGTGGAGACTGGCAGTAGAGATGGTAATAAAGCCACTAGCTGCTTGAGGCAATGTCCTTATTTTATTTTATTTTTTTCTTTTATTGCATCTGATTGCAAATTAAAGTGGAAAAAAAATTAACCACAGGCAGAAAAGAATATTCAGCCCCTGCCTCAGTGGTTTCCAGAACAAAAAACTGTAGTCTTTGATGTTTAGGTATGATATTTTTTCTTTTGCCTGCTGGTTGCCATATAAAGAGATATAGCTCAATAAAATGAAAGATCCACAGCACTGTGTTTCATAGCAAGGGCCTAGAGGGATTCTGAGCCAGGTTAATGGATATGATGGTTTTCCCTTCATTGATTTTTAAGATGATTATATTTTATTTATAGGTGAGAAAATAATAGTTAATCTTAGATTTATTGAAAACTTATTTCAAGGCTGCATGAATTGATAACAATAACAGTACATTTAGGGCAACAAAACTAGAATTGTCTTTAATCCCTTAAGGGCTGATGTGCAGGGAATCTATTGACTTGAAATTAAATGTGCTCTAACTCGCAACTGAATCCAGGTGGGGAAGTTATATTTTTTGGGCTGCTCTGAAAGATTTCATTACACAAAGCTTTGATACACCTGAGGTGTTTCTTTTGTAAAAACTATGTGAAAAATCCAGGAGCTGGAAGCTCAGGGATATGAGCATGTTGCTCTCTGGAGGCTTTCAGAACGGATTTCCAAGTCAGCCAGTCATTTGTCAGCTAAAGAGCCTACTGGTCAACCATAATTGTTGGTCTGAATCTTAAACCAGGATGTGTGCATTCTAAGATGCAGAAAAAACTCAAAATATTACTTTATCCTAACTCAGAATTCCACTGCCTTAAAACTATTATAATTTGTTTTTATGTCCTGAATGAGTTCAGAGACCTTTTGGATTTGGGACAAATGAATTCCCATCAGCTAAACATGGACAGTAATTTTGCCCAATAAGGATAGAACACTGGGTCTTTCTCTCTCTAAGGATTGAATAATTGTCAATATGGCCATTTTGTATCTGTGGTTCAGAAATTTCAGCTCCAGACCTTTGATATACAGTGATTATCGGGTGGAGGGGCAAAACCCGACTCCCCAGCAATTTAACTACTCAAAGTCTTCCAGATAATTGAGTGTTTATGTGGAGAAAAGAGAGGAAATATGCAAAATGTGCTCTGGAGAAAGGAAATTTTAACCACTGAGTCACTCAAAATAATAAAGTAGCATTATTTTAAAGTATTTCAAAGTTCACTTTTAGTGGAAGTGCCAATATTGAGCTTGCTCTGGCAACACATATACTAAATTTGGACTGATACACAAATTAGTATGACCTAATTTGATGACATGCAAATTGGTGACGCATTTCACTTTTTTTGGCATTTTCAGCCAGAAGTACAACATGTATGTGCGAAAGCTAAAATGGCTTAACATCATGCTACACTTTATACTAAAAATGTGAGTGGCCCTTAATTAAGCCCAGTGAGACACCTAGGGTATCCATCTCCATATCAATGAGCAGATACAGTTTGCTTATTTGTAGTGGTTTTTTTTTGAAAAACTATTGGTGGACACATTTGAATCACATTTATACAGTTATAAAAGTAAAGATTTGATTGTGTTCATTCTTCCAAAAAAATTCCATATTAATTCATGTTGTAGTCAATATGAATGTTTGAAGTTGACTTTCACCTGTGTTAAATGATAAACTGAGGCATATTTAAAAAATTAAGAGTTTAAGCAAAAATTGATTCCAAGTGCCAGCACCAAACTGAAGTGTTTAGGAGTGTGCCACTGGTGGAAAAGGTGGAAGCAAAGCATGGAAATTATTTGATGGCGGTAACTTAATCATTTGCCTTATATGAAAAAGCTGAGTTGGCTTTTGTGATTGGTTGCCCTTAGGTTTTGATTTCTTAACCGTGAGGAATTTAGGCTTAGGTTTTGGTTTGCTTAAGCAGACTGCTAAGGTATTAGAACCACCTCCGTCTAATGACTGCCTTGTTTAATTAATTTAATACCTGTAAGGCTAATGTTTCTTTTTCTTAATTTTAATTTTTTTATACAGCATGTTCTTATGATTTATCTATTTTATACATATTAATGTATATATGTCAATCCCAATCTCCCAATTCATCCCACCACCACCATCAACTCCCCACCCCCCTTCTTTCCCCCCTTGGTGTCCATATGTTTGCTCTCGGCATCTGTGTCTCTATTTCTGCCTTGCAAACCAGTTCATCTGTACCATTTTTCTAGATTCCACATATATGTGTTACTATACGATATTTATTTTTCTCTTTCTGACTTACTTCACTCTGTATGACAGTCTCTAGGTCCATCCACGTCTCTGCAAATGACCCAATTTTGTTCCTTTTTATGGCTGAGTAATATTCCACTGTATATATGTACCACATCTTCTTTATCCATTCATCTGTCAGTGGGCATTTAGGTTGCTTCCATGACCTGGCTATTGTAAATAGTGCTGCAATGAACAATGGGGTGCATGTGTCTATTTGAAGTATGGTTTTCTCTGGGTATATGCCCAGCAGTGGGATTGCTGGGTCATACGGTAATTCTATTTCTAGTTTTTTAAGGAACTGCCATAGTGTTCTCCATAGTGGCTGTATCAATTTACATTCCCACCAACAGTGCAAGAGGGTTCCCTTTTCTCCATACCCTCTCCAGCATTTGTTGTTTGTAGATTTTCTGATGATGCCCATTCTAACCAGTGTGAGTTGGTACCTCACTGTAGTTTTGATTTGCATTTCTCTAATAATTAGAGATGTTGAGCAGCTTTTCATGTGCCTCTTGGCCATCTGTATGTCTTCTTTGGAGAAATGTCTATTTAGGTGTTCTGCCCATTTTTTGATAGGGTTGTTTGTTCTTTTAATATTGAGCTGTATGAGCTGTTTATATATTTTGGAAATTAATCCTTTGTCCGTTGATTCGTTTGCAAATATTTTCTCCCATTCTGAGGGTTGTCTTTTCTTCTTGTTTATGGTTTCCTTTGCTGTGCAAAAGCTTTTAAGTTTCATTAGGTCCCATTTGTTTATTTTTGTTTTTATTTCCATTACTCAAGGAGGTGGATCAAAAAAGATCATGCAGTGATTTATATCAAAGAGTGTTCTTCCAATGTTTTCCTCTAAGAGTTTTATAGTGTCCGGTCTTACATTTAGGTCTCTAATCCATTTTGAGTTTATGTTTGTGTATGGTGTTAAGAAGTGTTCTAATTTCATTCTTTTACATGTAGCTGTCCAGTTTTCCCAGCACCACTTATTGAAGAGACTGTCTTTCCTCCATTCTATGTGTTTGCCTCCTTTGTCATAGATTAGTTGACCATAGGTGAGGGGGTTTATCTCTGGGGTTTCTATCTTGTTCCATTGATCTATATTTCTGTTTTTGTGCAAGTACCATACAGTCTTGATTACTATAGCTTTGTAGTATAGTCTGAAGTCATGGCGCCTGATTCCTCCAGCTCCATTTTTCTTTCTCAAGATTGCTTTGGCTATTCAGGGTCTTTTGTGTTACCATACAAATTTAAAGATTTTTTTGTTCTAGTTCTGTAAAAAATGCCATTGGTAATTTGATAGGGATTGTATTGAATCTGTAGATTGCTTTGGGTAGTATAGTCGTTTTCACAGTGTTGATTCTTGCAATCCAAGAACATTGTATATCTCTACATCTGTTTGTGTCATCTTTGATTTCTTTCATCAGTGTCTTATAGTTTTCCAAGTACAGGTCTTTTACCTCCTTATGTAGATTTATTCCTAGGTATTTTATTCTTTTTGTTACAAAGGTGAATGGGATTGTTTCCTTAATTTCTCTTTCTGATCTTTTGTTGTTAGTGTATAGGAATGCAAGAGATCTCTGTGCATTAATTTTGTATCCTGCAACTTCAGCAAATTCATTGATTAGCTCTAATAGTTTTCTGGTGGCATCTTTAGGATTATCTATGTATAGTATCATGTCATCTGCAAGCAGTGACAGTTTTACTTCTTTTCTAATTTGTATTCCTTTTATTTCTTTTTCTTCTTTGATTGCTGTAGCTACGACTTCCAAAACTATGTTGAATAATAGTGGTGAGAGTGGACATGCTTGTCTTGTTCCTGATCTTAGAGGAAATGCTGCAGTTTTTCACCATTGAGAATGATGTTTGCTGTGGGTTTGTCATATATGGCCTTTATTATGTTGAGATAGGTTCCCTCTATGCCCACTTTCTGGAGAGTATTTATCATAAATGGGTGTTGAATTTTTTCAAAAGCTTTTTCTGCATCTATTGAGATGATTATATGGTTTTTATTCTTCAATTTGTTAATATGGTGTATCACATTGATTGATTTGCGTATACTGAAGAATCCTTGCATCCCTGGGATAAATCTCACTTGATCATGGTGTATGACCCTTTTAATGTGTTGTTAGATTCTGTTTTCTAGTATTTTGTTGAGGATTTTTGCATCTATATTCATCAGCATAAAAATTCATCAGAAGAAAATTTTCTTTTTTTGTAGTATGTTTGTCTGGTTTTAGTATCAGTGTGATGTTGGCCTCGTAGAATGAGTTTGGGAGTGTTCCTTCCTCTGCAAGTTTTTGGAAGAGTTTGAGAAGGATGGGTGTTAGCTCTTCTCTAAATGATTGATAGATAGGTTGGGATGCCTGACATGGGGCTCAGAGCCTTCACTTCAACGAGTGGACTTCTGTGGTATAATTGTTCTTCAGTTTGTGAGTCACCCACACAGCGGTTATGGGATTTGATTTTATTGTGATTGCACCCCTCCTACTGTCTCATTGCAGCTTCTCCTTTATCTTTGGATGTGGGGTATCTTTTTTGGTGAGTTCCAGTGTCTTCCTGCCATTGACTGTTCAGCAGTTGTGATTCCAGTGCTCTTGCAAGAGAGAGTGAGCGCACGTCCTTCTACTCCACCATCTTGAACCAATCTCCTAATGTTTAGTTTCAAATTACACTACGGTCTTGTTTTCCACAAAGTTTGAGTTCGATGCTCAGTCCCTTTCATTTCAGTGCAGTGACTGTATATGAAAATAACTTACCACCACAATTGCACATACAAATATCCCCTGCATAAGCAAACCAGCCTTCTAAAATAGATGCCAGAAGTCATTGACTTTCTATGTCTGAATCCAGGATGTTACCAAAGTTAGGGGCCAGAGAAACAAAATATTTAATGGAATTAATGAGGTTTCCTCCTTTATTTGATTTTTCCTCTTTTGTTTGATTAACCCATATAACTTGAAATTCTATATTTTAAAACAAAGAGACTAGAATGAGAATGTTCCAGAAGTTGTATCTGAGGTTCATGAAATGATGGATAAAGAGAGAAAAGTTATTTAAAAAAAATACTTGGATAACTGAATATCAATAAGTAAAGTTTTATATTTACTTTGAAGTCATGTACCACTTTTCTGCTAGGAAAGTGGAGTCACTCAAACAAATCTTTAAGCTGTATACAAAAATTCAAGCACAGAGCCAGAATATTGGACATATACTTTAAAAAAATCCCAAGAAGGAATTTGATTTAGATAAGAAACAGATTTGAAATGAAGCAAAAGATGACCCACACCTGAACACACAGACACACAGACACACACACACATAATTTCTGTTATTCTCTTCATTTAACTCCATTCTTCTTGGTGCCATCTTGAACTGTCAATAAATTGTCCAGAAAACTGCAAGAAAAGCAACTCTGGTGAACATTTTGTCTGAGCCAGGGCAATAAAGAACATGAAGATTCTCTCATGAGGAATCCCATTTTCTCAAGTTTTTTGACTCATTTTAAAATATTTATGCAATTGTAATAATGATGTTCATGTTTTATCAAAATGTGTGGGGCTTCTCTGATAAATTCTCACCTAGATGGTCTAGCGTACCTTAAATCTGAAATGGGGCATTATGGTTGGTTTCCTTTTGTTAAAAAGAAAATAGTGTCGCTTGTGCTAAAACCCCATGATACCAAACCTAGATTTAATACCTGACCTAACTGCAGTTTTAACCTCTCCCAGAAATGTAATCGCAGTTGAACAGTCTGGAATATTCTGATCAAGTACCAGAAAAGTAATCTGTCATGTGGGTCCTCTCAATCCCCCAGAGGAAGAAGAAGCAATCTGTGCAATAAAACCCTTGCATTTCCTTCCCCCCTAAAGGATGTCCTGTTTTGCTAAGAGCTCCCTTGGCCTACCCTTCTTCCTCTAAGAACCTTCCATTTTGTATAACCCCTCAGAGCGCCCTCGTAGTTGCTGGATAGGATGCTGCCCAATTCATGAATCTCTTGCCCAATAAAACCAATACAGTCTTCAAATTTCCTCAGTTGAATTTTGTTTTTTAACACTGTCAACTTATTTTTCTGATATCAAAAGCTTTAGATATTTATTGTCAAAAGTTTGAAAAATCTAAATGAACAAAAAGAAACGAAAGCCCATTACCTGTGAATCTCTAATCTAGAGATAACCTCTGTTAACATATAAACACATGCTTAGAATTGCACATATTGCTTAGTTTTCTGTCTTTTTTCCTTATTAAGAAAAGTCCTTTAGAGCAAACAAAAAAATGAATAGAGACAGTTCTTTCAAATAATTAAAGTATTTTTAATCACAGTATGTCAATATCTACATATTCATATTCTTTTTGGCCAAATCATATTTCTGATAAATTTTGCTGTTTTCCTGTTTCTATTTCCCTGTTTCTAGGGGTGGGAATTCAGTTGGGTCAGAACAATGCATATTGCTTAAGGTTCAACTTATCTTTACATTTCATTCCTGTAATATTGTGATATGGTAAGAAATATATATTTTGATCTTCATCCTGGGCTCTCAGCCAGAGCTCTTAAAATCTTTGTAATTTCCTAAGTGATAAGAGCAATAGGAGTATCTTTCCTTATAATATTTAGTTTTTGTCCCTGGCTCCTGAAACAGCCTTTGGAGCCTAAAACTGAAAGGAGCCGCTTTTGTTATTCGTATCAAGCCCCTTTCAACTGCACCTGTGTGTATGTTAATAAAGTGAATTTTGGAACACCTCTAAGGATGATGCTGGTTGCCAGGGGAGAACCAACCATGTGATTAGAGGGCTGAAACTTTCAACCCCCCAGCCCCACCTCCAGAGAGGAGAGAGGGGCTGGAGGTTGGGTTAATTACTAGTATCCAGAGATTTAATTAATTATGCCTATGTAATGAAGATGCCATAAAAACCCTAACTGAAGATGTTCAGAGAGCTCTGAGTTTGTGAACATATAGAGATACCAGAAGGTGCTGTGCCCAGAGATGTCATGGAAACTCCATTCCCTTACCACATATCTTGCCCTATGCATCTCTTCCATTTGACTCTCCCTGAGTTATATTCTTTATAATAAGTGAGTAATAGTAAGTCAAGTGCTTTCCTGAGTTCTCTGAGCCATTCTATCAAATTATCAAACCCAAGGAGGAGCTCAGGAGATCTCCAAGTTTAGAGCTGGTCAGTCAGAAGTACATGTGATAACCTGGGATTGTGTTTATCATCTGAAGTGGGGGAAAATCTTGTAAACTGAGCCTTAACCTCTGGAGTCTGTGCTAACTCTGTGCAGTTAGTGTCAGAATTGTTTAATATAAGGAAAAAAAACCCTTATACATTTGGCATCAGAAGTGTTGTGAGTAGGGAAAGTTGTTTTTCCTTTAATTCCTGCGTTTGGTATCTTAGCCTCACCAAACAACTTTTTGAATCTGCACACATTTTACTCTTTTTAAAAAATTGAACTATAGTTGATTTACAATGTTGTGTTAGTTTCAAGTGTATGGCAAAGTGATTCAGTTATATATACATATCTATGTATATTCTTTTTTATATTCTTTTCCATTATAGTTTACTTCACGATATTGAATATAGTTTCCTGTGCATAACAGTAGGTCCTTGTTGTTTATATATTTTATATATAGTAGCTTGTATCTGCTAATCCCAAACTCCTAATTGATTCCTCCCCTGTTTCCCCTTTGGTAGCCATAAGTTTCTTTGTCTGTGAGTCTGTCTCCGTTTTGTAAATAAGTTCATTTGTACCATTTTTTTAGATTCCACATATAAGTGATATCATATGATATTTGTCTTTGGCCAACTTACTTCACTTAGTATGATAATCTCTAGGTCCATCTATGTTGCTGCAAATGGTATTATTTCATTCTTTTTTATGGTTGAGTAATATTCTGTTGTATATATCTACCACATCTTTTATATCCATTCATCTGTCAGTGGACATTTAGGTTGCTTCCATGTTTTGGCTATTGTAAATAGGGCTGCTGTGAACATTAGGGTGAATGTATCTTTTTGAATTATAGTTTTCACTGGCTATAGGCCCAGGAGTGGGATTGCTGAATCATATGGTAACTTTATTTTCAGTTTTTTAAGGAACCTCCATACTGTTTTCCATAGTGGCTGCACCAATTTACATTCCCACCAACAGTGTAGGAGGTTTCCCTTTTCTCCATACCCTCTCCAGCATTTATTATGTGTAGACTTTTTGGTGATGGCCATTCTGACTGGTGTGAGGTGATACTTCATTGTAGTTTTGACTTGCATTTCTCTAATAATTTGTGATGTTGAGCATTTTTCATGTGCTTATTGGCCATCTGTATGTCTTATTTGGAGAAATGTCTATTTAGGTCTTCTGTCCATTTTTGATTGGGTTGTTTGTTTTTTTGTTATTGAGTTATATGAGCTGTTTGTATATTTTGGAAATTAAACCCTTGTTGGTTGCATCATTTGCAAACATTTTCTCCCAGTCCGTATGTTGTCTTTTCATTTTGTTTATGGTTTCCTTTGCTGTGCAAAAACATATAAGTTTGATTAGGTCCTATTTATTTATCTTTGCTTTATTTCTATTGCCTTGGGAGAGTGACCTAAGAAAACATTGCTACGATTTATGTCAGAGAATGTTTTGACTATGTTCTCTTCTAGGAGTTTTATGGTGTCATGTCTTACCTTTAAGTCTTTAGGTCATTTTGAGTTTATTTTTGTGCATGGTGCGAGAGTGTTCTAACTTCATTGATTTACATGCAGCTGTCCAGCTTTTCCAACACCACTTGCTGAAGAGACTTTTTCTCCATGGTATATTCTGACTTCCTTTATCGAAGATTAATTGACCGTAGGTGTGTGGGTTTATTTCTGGGCTCTCTATTCTGCTCCATTGATCCATATGTCTGTTTTTGTGCCAGTACCACACTGTTTTGATTACTGTAGCTTTGTAGTATTGTCTGAAGCCTGGAAGGGTTATGCCTCCCCTGCTTTGTTCTTTTTCCTCAGGATTGCTTTGGCAATTCTGGGTCTTTTGTGGTTCCATATAAATTTTAGGATTATTTGTTCTAGTTCTGTGAAAAATGTCATGGGTAATTTGATAGGGATTGCATTAAATCTGTAAATTGCTTTGATTTTAGGATTAAAATCATATAAATTTTAGGATTATTTGTTCTGGTTCTGTGAAAAATGTCATGGGTAATTTGATAGGGATTGCATTAAATCTGTAAATTGCTTTGGATAGTATGGCCATTTTAACAGTATTAATTCTTCAAATCCAAGGGCATGGGATATCTTTCCATTTCTTTGAATTATCTTTAACTTCCTTTATCAATGTTTTATAGTTCTTAGCATATAAATCTTTCACGTCCTTGGTCAAGTTTCTTCCTAAATATTTTACTTTATTTTATTTTTGATGTGATTTTGAAGGAGATATATATATATATATATATATATATATATATATATATATATATATATTTTTTTTTTTTTTTACTTTCCCTTTCTGATAGTTCATTGTTAGTGTAAAGAAATGCAACGTATTTCTGTATGTTTTCTCATATCCTGCTAAATTGCTGAATTCATTTATCAGTTCTAGTGGTTATTGTGTGGAGTCTTTAGCGTTTTCTATATATAGTATTGTGCCATCTGCATATAATAACAATTTTACCACTTCCCTCCCTATTTGGATACCTTTTATTTCTTTTTCTTGTCTGATCGCTGTGGCTAGGACTTCCAATACATGTTGAATAGAAGTGTTGAAAGTGGGCATCCTTGTCTTGTTCTAGAATTTAGCAGGAAGGCTTTTAGCTTTTCACCATTGAGTATTATGTTGGCTGTGGGTTTGTCATAAATAGCTTTTATTATGCTGAGATATGTTCCCTCTATACCCACTTTGGTATGAATTTTAATCATGAATGAATGTTGGATTTTATCAAATGCTTTTCTGCATCTATTGAGATGATTATGAGGTTTTTGTCTTTTCTTTTGTCTTTTCTTTTGTATCACATTGATTGGTTTGTGTATGTTGAAACATCCTTGTTATCCTGGGGTGAATCCAACTTGATCATGATGTATGTTTCTTTTTCTGTGTTGTTGAATTCAGTTTGCTAATATTTTGTTGAGAATTTTTGCATCTATATTCATAAAAGATATTAGCCTGTAATTTTATTTTTTGGTAGTGTCTTTGTCTGGTTTTGGTATCAGGGTGATGGTAGCTTCATAGAATGACATTGGTTGTGTTCCCTCCTCTTCGAGTTTTGGAATAGTTTGAGAAGGATCAGTATAAGTTCTTCTTTGTATGACTGGTAGAATTCCTCAGGGAAGCCACCTGGTCCTAGACTTTTGTTTGCAGGGAGTTTTTTTAAATTACATAATCTGCATATATTTTATATAGTTAACATATTTAATAAAATTTGTGAGTAAATGTTATGAAGATATGTGACCAGAGTAATAACTACAGCTCTCCAAAGCCTCGTTTTAACTCTAAGTTGACATAAGACATTAATATTTCAAGGAGAATAACAGGATTAAATGTCTGGTATAATAATTTATGAATATCTTGGTAAAATACTATTCTTTCCTTGATCTTTATATATCTAAACAATATTCCCCTCATTGATTTAGTATAATCAAAAATTATAATCACTAAAATCATCATTAGCACTCAAGACAATCAACTGAAAAACTCAGGATTTCTAAGAATCCATTAAAATTATATAAAACTGCCTTCCTACATGCCAGAAACAACCACTTAGAAACCATAATGGAAAAACATTTCAATTCATAATGACATCAATTATATGAAATGCATGAGTATAACCTTAATAAGGGTAACCTATGGTTGGTTTTCCCCTTGAGAAAATTCTGATTTTACTCCTCACTGACTTCAAAGCAGGACTCAGTGATTGTTCATATTGTCTCCATAGGAAATATACTCTTCAAAATATTTTTGAATTCGGTAGAATTTACTAAAAATATCATTGATTTTTGGGAGGAGGGTTTAGATGACTTTTTCCACAAAACCATCCCCCTTGGGATGTCTCCACTCTTCTGTCTCTTTTTTGGTATATCAGTTAAAGCAGGAGAGGTCCTCCTTTGACCCTTCCCCTTAAAATCTTGTAAACTAATAGGGTATGTAAATGGTTAAAAATATTTATATATAAAGAAGTTATAGAAACAGTAGAAGAGTCATTGCTTTTAATGTATAGGTGGAAAAGGATATAAATAGATGAAATACAATGCTAATATTCTTATGAAAAATATTCAACCTTAAAAAAGAATTTCACGTTAAAGAAATAATAACACACGCCATTTCACTTAATAGATTGGTAAAAATTTAAAGGAAAAGATGAACACATTTGTTAAGTTTCTGTGAGGTATATCTCATATCTTGGTGGTAGTCGAAATTGCTAGTATTCTAACAAGCAATTAGGCAATATTATCAAGAGTCTAAAATATAGCCAATCTCCTTGACTTACTTCAGAATCTCATCATCTCAGTTGAAATGTCCTCTTAACCTCCTTGACAACAGTTTAAATCTTACTACACCAGACAAAATTTTCTTCCTAAGAAACAAATCTGATTATGCCAGGTCTCTTGGTAGGTCAAAATCCCTAGTTAGTGGGATTGTCATTCCTTATGCAAAGACATGCAAGACCATTCAAAGTCTATTAGCAATAGATCCTATTTATTGAACAATTACTGTATTTTAGTATGTTTTCTAAGGGTTTCTCCACTTTTATCTCTTTTAATACTCATATAAGGTAGATACAGTTATTATTCTCATTTCATAGATGAGACAAAAAGTGGTTAACTAACTTTCTGAAGGTCATCCAGGCAATTTGACGCCAGAGTTGAGTTTTAACCTCTATGCTATACTGTTAGTAACAGGATGCCCAGCCTTAGCCTCACCTATCACTTTCCCAAAGCGTTCTACTCTTCACCCACACTAATTTTCTTTCCATACCCCAGATGTAACTGGCTCCTTGATTACTTCAGACATATGTTAATTATTCTACCTAGGGTCTTTGCACTCAGCCAGCCACTCATAAAACTTATACTAAAAAGCTAGTACTAACATATTCCTCATGTTGTATTGTTAATTATGTTTTTCTTAGTTATGAAAGAGACTTTTCATTGTCTACTCAATATCCATCCTCCTCTTTTTAATAAAAAGGTTCTCAGGTTTCCTTGCAGCTGCGTGTGGCCATGTTTCTAAGTTCTCTCCAATGAGATGTAAGCTGTAGTTGTTGTAGGGGCAGAGAGGAAAGTTCCTTAAATGGGGAGAGGGGTGGTCTTTTTGCCAATGTCTTATTGCTGGAGCTCTAGCAGCCAGATTGTGACTTTGAGGGAAAAAGATAGTGAAGGGAAAAGATCCAAGAAGCCCAAGAATCTGGTGACTTCAGAAGCCACCATACAATCCCTGGGCTACTCACCCAATTTAGGTACACCTCTGTTATTAGGAGCTGGATGCAACTTCTCACTGATACATTTGTCAAGGATAAAAACTGAATTTTACTTTTTTTTTTTTGGTATATATAATGTTACGATTTCAGGCCCTAGCATAAAGTAGGCGCCTCCCAAATATTTGTTCCATATGTGAAATTTTTTGTACCATGAAAATGTAAGTAATATTATTATAAAATGCAACATAAGCAAACACTGGGGATTTATGACAATTTTTTCTCTTTAACTGGATCCTGTAATCACATTCAAGCAACCCTTTTTACATCATATAAAATATATGCATATACTTTTATTCACTTTTCTGTTTCATTTTTTACCGTGTTTCTGGTGCTTTGGTAAAATGGAGAACTGGGACAATATTGTACCTGATTTAGGTTAAGAATGTCTTTACATCTGAGCATAATGTTTAGGCTTGGGTGAAAGTGGAATTTATCCTGAATCATCTTGATAATTGCCTTAGCAGTCTATTCTAATAGAACTCATTTTGAATTTGGATATGCTCTTGCTTTTAGAATATATGCTACATCCAGGGAAGGATTGTGTCCGGTAATCAGTATAGCATTGAAGAAAACTCTTTACTTTTGAAATGTTCAGTTAACATTTAGTTGATGGTACCAAACTGTTTCCTTTGTTATATTGTTTACAGAATCCAAGAGGAAAATATGAGGTTATGTATTGCCCAAGTCAAGTGCACAAATCACTGATTTGAAGGGCAATAAGAGATTAGGCAAATAAAATAAGAATGCTATTTTAAAATGTAATATCCTGAAACATACCTGATTACATACTTATGATCCTGGATAGATTGAACCAATAAAATCCAAGAAGCATTTTATTTCCACAGTATATGTGTGCAGCAAACCCTAAGCTATCATTTTAAGAGGCTTATGGTGTCTGACCAGTTTCACTTTATCTCTGGCATTCTCCCATAAAGACATTGCAATAAATATAGACACTCCTACTCAGATGTTTATTCATAATTCCATGATGTTTGTGCATTTGAGGGTATTAATTGCTAACTTCTGTAAACCCATCTGATCTACCTTTTCAAAAAGAAACGATTACAGGAACATTTAGCTTAGATGCTCACCACCTCTTCTATTGAGACATGCCATTTCTTTCTTTTTTCTAGGCTCACCCTTTCCCCAACCCACCAGTAAATCTATCAAGGGGCTTCCATTACAGACTATCCTTTATGTTTTTTCTCTATTCTCTTTATCTTCATAAGAAATACTAAGAAGACTTTCAGGCCAGCAGCTTAATTATTTTGTCATTTTTCTCCTCTTTGATGTCTCATACTTTACCTTTAACTGTCAACCTTCAAAGTCATAATTTTTGAGCTGTATTTTGAGTTCTATTCCTCTTGCTATTAATGGTTAACCTAAGAAGGTATAGATATGTTGCCTTATTTTTCCAGTGTAAAATGTCTAATACAAGACACCCGGAGTTGCTTTCATGAACCGTGATGGGAGACGCTATCGGAGTTTGCAGTTGCTGTATAAAGTGGGCAGTTTTGCTCTTCTTCATGAATTTGAGATCTCTCTCAGTCCAGGAGTAAAATGATAGGTAACTGAATTTTACTTTATTTCTGTTACTTCCCTGACTTCATTACAGAATTATGAAATCTCTTGATTTTCAGGTTTTGAGTGGTAAGAAGTTCTGAGGCTCTGTTTGAGTGGCAGCATCCCTGTCCCCTGGGGAGTCCTTGCTGTGAGCACTATAGGTCCTCTTCCCTTATTCATTCTATTTCTTCTCCTTTCTGTGGATCCTGGTTTCTTCTGGAAACTTTGCCAGAGACACCTTGCCTTCCCAAGTGCATGTCGACTCGTTTCTCCATCATATTTAATTTCTTTATGCTAACAGTATCTGTGACTATCTATATACCTACCTAACAGCCATTTATATATGTTTATCTGTGAAACATGATAATTTTGATACCTATGAAATTCTAAACAGTAATATATATGCTTTATACACATTTTCTAATTTAATTTAATTCTCAAAAGAATCCCACAAGATAGGTATTATGGCATTTTACCAAAGAAAACTATATTTTTACTTATCTACTTATAATAATAATAATAACCACAACAACGATCTACTGAATTCCTAATGTGTAGTAGGCATTGTACTAGGAGCCTTACTTGTTTTTTTATGTGATTATTTATTGCCTTGTTTGAAACTAGATTTAAAGCAGCTTAATTTAACTATTCTTTAATTTTCATAGCAACTCTGAAAATGGAAATCTCATTTTAGAGATGAAAAGATCTTCTAATTTATTCATAAAGCTCTATTTATTCATTTTATATTTACATAACAATCCATTAAATGGCACTTTTGGGGGAGCCTTTCCTGATTGCCTACCGTTGCCTTGTTTTATTTATCATAGGCCCTTATAGTAGCTAGAAATTTTTATTTATAAAACTTGTTCCACTTTATATGTTTACTGGCTTTATAAATGTTACTCTCTATACAAAACCAGAAAATATGGCTGAATGAAAATAGAAAAAAAATTCTGCTCCCTCTTTCTAGAATACTCTTCCCCTTCTTTATTGTCTGGCATGCTTGAGCTGAAGAGTCACTTATCAGGGGAGCTTTCTGGTCCCTAGATTAGGTCTTTATTTTAAATATTCCTTTAGCTCTGTATAATTCTCCCTCAAAGAATTTAGCAGTGTTTTGATTAAGTAATTCCTTTTTTTTATTAAGACTTTATTTTTTTAGAGCAGTTTTAGGTTCAAAGCAAAACTGGGGAGAAGGTGCAGACAGTTCTCACATACTCCTGCCCACACACATTCACAGCCTACCCCACTATCAATATCTAGCACCATGGTGGTACATTTGTTACAATCAGTGAAACTACAGTGACGCATCATTATCCCCCAAAGTTCATACTTTATATTATGGTTCACTCTGCATGTCGTACATTCTATGGAAAAGTGTATATGGCATGTATCCACCATTATAGTATCATACAGAGTATTCACACTGCTTTAAAAATCCTCTGTGCTCTGCCTGTTCATCCCTCCCCACCTGCAGTCACGAATCTTTTTACTGTCTCCATAGTTCTGTCATTTCCAGGATGTCATATATTTGGAATCATATACTGTGTAGATTTTTCAGATTGACTTCTTTCATTTAACAATGTGCATTTAAATTTGCTCCATGTTTTTTCATGGCTTGATAGCTCATTTCTGTTTAGTGCTGAATAATATTCTATTGTCTGAATGTACCACAGTTTATTTTTCTATTTACCTCCTGAAGGACGTCTTGGTTGCTTCCAAGTTTTGGCAATTATGAATAAAGTTGCCATAAATATCCATGTGCAGGTTTTTGTGTGGACATAAATTTCAATTCCTTAGTAATTATTTTTTTTAAAAATAAGTTTGTTCAATCAATATATATTTATTCCTACCTTCTTATGTGCCAGGCACTGTGCTAGTTTCTGGGTGGGAGGTGCCTGCCTTCATGTCTGCTCTCCCTGGAGAACATAGGCTCAACGAGGGTGGACATGTGTTTAGTGTGTTCATCACTGTATTCAAGGATTCCTTGTTTTCTGACATATTAGATGTATGAAAGACACACCTATATCAAAATGACTGAGACAGGTTGAAAGGACAAGCAAAGATGTAAGAGGCGAATGCAAAGCAAAAACAAACTAGAAGGTGGTATAATAATATCAGACCACGTCGAGTCAAACACATAGTATCTTATAATGATAAAGGTATAGTCTTCAGTGAAAATCGGGTATCAACATTTATGTACTGTACAGCAAAGCATCAAAATTTATGTTTACTAAGTAATGAACTTACAGAGAAATCTTCCTCAATTTTTGTATGTATATTTTTTCAGCTTCTTCTTGCCAAAAAATCCCTAGGTATAGTAAGTCATGTGAAACACCTGGATCTGGCCATCAGCTCCTGAAATTGAAGTGGGTTCTTGGATACAACTCTTGAATATAGAGAGGAAGTTCATGGATTATGATAACATTGAAAAACTGGGGGATTTATTTTTCCTGAGTTAACAAACCCTGGTCAGTGCCCTAGTTTGTGGATTTTTTTTTTGTTGTTGTTCTCTCCTGGTAATGCTCTATGTTGAAACCAAATCCATGTCCCCGTGACTCTGAAGTCTGTATTCCTTACACTCTGTGTGTTCTCCCCTCCACCCCAGGCTTCCCCATCTTTTTTCTCCTCCTGTGTCTCTATGGGTTCATTAGGCCTTCAGTGGCAACAAATAGAAGAAGCTAAATAAAGGGACACAAAGGCAAAGGAGCCCTTATTTTAAAATACTGAAGTTAAATTATCTGAAAACTGGATTTTAAAAAATATCCAGTTAAACTCTCATTTAAATGTAAAGGTATAATAAATATATTCTCATGTGTACAAGCAATCAGAAAATGTATCACACAAAGACATTCTTTGTGAATGTAGTAGAGAGGTTGTACTCCTAATACAAATGAGAAATAAATACAGGAGGTAGCAATAAGTGGAAAGTAAGAAGGTGAGTGAGTATCTTACTAAGTGCTAGTTTTATCTTTTTTTTAAAAAAAGCATGACAAATGAAGCAGACAAAATAATATCTGAACAATACAGAATTAAAAATCTAGACATGCTATTTTGGAATGGAAATGAAGGAGGAGACCAAGAATGTGTCTATTTTAAGGGAGAGAGATGAGGTATAGATGCGTCTAAGAAATTATTAGAGACAGATAAACATAATATGAATGAGCAATAAACAGAAGAAGAGAAAGTGAATATCTGATTTTAAGGGTGGAAGAAATTTTATACTTGCTAATAGAAAGAAGAAAGAAAAATAAAAATTAAAAAAATATAGAGTGACTGAAAATATGAAATGGAGAAAAACATTCTAATATAACAGTAAATGGATAAAATTTACTAATGAAACATAGAAGCAGTGATTGGATTAAAATATATGATATATGATAAATAAGGCACCAGAAGGAAAGGATAGACAGCAGGTGTTCAGGAAATTAGTTCATTAAATGCAGAAAACTAAAGCTGGATTCCTAATAATACTATATACATAGGTGGACACCAAATAAAGATCTAAATGTGAAGGTTAAGCCATAAAACAAAGAATAAAATGTTGGAGGATATCATTGTGACTTAGGGATTAACAAAAATAATTTTTCATATAAGACTGAAAAATAAGAAGCCAAAAATTAAAAAAGAAAAAAAATAGGGAGAGAAATGTGACAATATCAAAATGAAGGATTCTTGCTGAATGAAGGATACAATGAACAAAGTTCACATATTGGGCAAAGATGTTTGAAACATCTAAAACCTGCAAGGAATTCATACCTACAATAGAAAAGAAAACTGGAAATCCCCAAGAAAAAGACATAAAATTCATAGGAAAATGCACAGAAGGTGTACACAATTTCACAGACAAGAAAACTCAGAAATTTAACAGATGTTTGAAGAAATGCTCAATGTCAATTGTTATCAGAGAAATGTTAATTAGAACAAAACCGAGATGACACCTGATACTCAACAGCATATGGGATATTAGAAAATGAAAGCAGCAAGTTTTAATGTGTAGAGAGTAACCCTCGTGATCTGTGGTGGGAGGGCCATTCTGCAGGGCAGTTTTGTAGCATTTGCTAAGATTGTGTCTGGGTACACCCAACAGCCCAGTGACTATCCCAGAGAAACTCTCCCCCCTTGACCCCAAGGTGATATGTCAAAAAAATCTTCAGTTTTCTTTGATGGAATGTTGGATTCATCAATAGAAGAATGGATAAGTAAAATATGGCATGTTAATACATATGATAGAACCATATGTGCATAAAAAATAAGCTAGACGTAGAGATTAAAAATCTGAGTAGAAGAATGTTAATAGGACAAAAATAAGGAGAAGGTGATTTATGTGATTTACAGCATAATACCATTTGTGTAGTTTAAACACATACGCACAAAAAACAGGACCTATTTTACAAGAATATGTGTACTTGAAGAAATACAGTAAGCATATTTAATAGGAGCCTAGAAAGGCAGAGTAACGGAAGCAGGATCTTGGTATAAAGGGGAAAAATAACCAAGAGAAGGTCTTGGACAGACTGGTGTCCCAAGAGGAGACAGGGCAAGAGATGGAGAGAGCAAAGGAAGAAAACTGGCTGAAGGGAAGCAAAATGGGTGGGAATCTAGATCTCCAGCTCCTTCTGCACCTGCGACAGTTCTTTTTCTTGTGCTCTATTATGGGGCTCCTGAGTACGATTTCACTTTAAAAAATTTCTGGTGCTAAAAATCTGTTTTAAAGACAGGGACCTAGGTGGATAAAGTTCTGTGCTTAGAAGCAGGTGCGTTAAATTCCACAACATGCCCCAACACAGCCTGTGTGCCTTAGGGTAAAATGCTGAAACCCGGCTTTGTTTCCCCACCTGTAAAGTGAGAGTAAAACACCTCTGTTTTTCTTAATCTCTCAAGATTGTTATGATAAGGAAAAAGAATCCGATGACCCTTGAAATTATATCTAAAATCAATGAGTCATGCAAGAAAATACCTGTTGCTGTGCTGTATTAATGGATAGGATTGTTCTTGCCCAGAGGTTTCTCTATAGCACCTGTGAGCACTAAAAAATTGCATGGGATTAGGCTTAGAAATATGCCCATGGAAATCTCTGTGCTCAGCCCTGAATCCCCTCCTAACCCCACCCCAAATGAGAAATGAGATGAGGTCCTCAGATATTCTGTCAGTCAGGTACTCCCTTATTGGAAGCAGGTCTAGGCTAGGTCCCCTTAGCACTGAATGAATGGTCTGATTTATAAAATGCCTTATGTCTGTTGTTTCCCTTCTCTTTTTCTGATTTATCTCTTTAATTAACCCAGTGGTTCTCAAACTTTTTGTCCCAGTGACATTTTACACTCTTAAAAATTATTGAAAACTCCACAGAGCTTTGACTTTTGCAGGTTATATTTATTGATATTTACTACATTATATATTACAACTGAGAAGTTGAAACATATTTATTCATTAAATCATTTAAAAATAACAAAAAACCCATAGTAATTAACATAAAAACATTTCCAAAGCAAATAACTATATATTCCAAAATAAATAATGTTTTCCAAAAGCAAAAAAAGAAATTAGAATAGTGGTATTGTTTTTATAGTTTTACAAATCTCCTTAGATTCTTATAACTGCTACCAGAAGAATATGTTCAGTGAAATGTTGAGTTTAGGTATCAAATAATGTCTCAGAAAATTTTATAGCCTGGAATATACAACTTCTACAGTTGGAAAATAGCCTAACAGTAGCACTTTCTATTTTAAACCTGATGAAGGCCAGGAAAATTTGACTTCAAAATATTTGTCTCACAAATGACTTTTATAAGGAACATTGAACCTGTCCGGAACACATTATGCTGAACTATATGAAATTGTTAATATTTGACCATTTTTTTAACCTATAAAAGCAGAAATGTCATATGGGTTTTACTAATATGGACAGGAGAGTAAAGTCTATTTGTGTTCTTTTTTTAAATAAGTTTATTTATTTTTGGCTGCATTGGGTCTTCGTTGCTGCGCGCAGGCTTTCTCTAGTTGCTGTGAGCGGGGGCTACTCTTTGTTGCGGTGCGCGGGCTTCTCGTTGTGGTGGCTTCTCTTGTTGTGGAGCACGGGCTCTAGGACCATGGGCTTCAGTAGTTGTGGCTGGCGGGCTGTAGAGCACAAGCTCAGTAGTTGTGGCTCACGGGCTTAGTTGCTCTGTGGCATGTGGGATCTTCCCGGACCAGGGCTCGAACCCATGTCCCCTGCATTGGCAGGCGGATCCCTAACCACTGCGCCTATTTGTGTTCTTTTTAAAAAATATTAAGGAGAATATTTACCTTCTCTAAGGCTGGATTTAGGTCATACTTTAACAAGAAGAGTCATCTTGGAGCAGGTTTCTGAAAAAGTTTGAAGGCATGGTTTATGGGATGAGTCTTGACTAATGATGGAAGATTCAAGATGGTCTAGAAATTTATGATGAATTCATCAGTTATCACCTCTGTTTTTGACTCCAATACATAACATTTTGTTTGAGATGAAAACTGATTTAATTTTTTTTGGAAATCAAAATACTAGCCGTCAGGGGCAGGGTGACTAGTACAAATCTTAAAATTGTTCATTTTTATTATTACTGATCAGTCCTATTAGAACTCACCATGATAATAACAGTATAGTAATAATACTTTTCTTTGAATAAGAAGCAAGAATATATTTATAAGTTTGTCCATTCAAAACACTTATTGTGATAAACGTATCTAATATTTAATCATATATGTCCATGTAGTGATATTTTTTACTTACAGTGTATTTCTTCTTAGACCAAAGCCCATCCTATCAAACTCAAGAGTTATGTAAAGATATTTCTTGGCATTGATGCTTCATATTTTAAAATACAAATACTTACTGTGTTCTGATATTCTAATGTGCTACAACCAAAGGAATCACTTTTTAATTTATGATGAATATAAATTTTAATCATTATTTGTTTCCTTGAACTGTGTACTAGTTATAAATTATTTGAAAGACAGTGTGAAATGTCAACAAATCTTACATGACAGTGTAGCTCATTTAGTGTCTTAAATCAAGTGTTTTGCACTGGGAGCTAGGCAACCAGGATTTTTAGCCAAAATAAGGCATAGGAAAATGCAGAAAGGCTTTCTCTTTTTCCTGACATCATTGTACAGAAAATTCAAAGTGTTTCTGCCCTCACTACTCAGTTTTGTACATATCCAGGTCTGTGGCTAGTTAAGATAAGTTACCTGCATTTATCAAAGATTGCTCAAAGCATCCTACCGTATTCTACCAGAATGTCCATAAAGTAGAGGAACTCCTAAATAAATATAGGACAGTAGGAATGGAAGTAGTATAATACAGATTATAATTTTCAGTGGAGAAGTTAGGTTCAGGAAAAATAAACACCATTTAGTTACTGGCATTAAGGAAGCAATACATGTAGTCCAAAAAGGAGAGAGCAGAACTGTGGCAGTGTCTGCTACAGCCTGGTGTTCCCGAATCCTGTGTCCCACTTACTGTCCTATCCAGTGTGCTTCCTATTCACCAGGCCACCTCTCTGATACATCTAGGGAAGAGGGGAACAGAGACATTGATGCTGGCTGTGGAATGGGCTCTGTGAATTTGTCAAAGAATAAGTCAATCAAAGAGAAGTGAGCCTCTTCTTTGATTATTAAGTCATGTTCCTTTTCCTTCAGAAAATAAAGCAAAGGTTTAAATGTACTCAGGGAAAAGAACACAAATCAAGTAATTGCTAGGTTTTCTTTTAGCTTATTATTTTGGGGAAGAACTAACCCTAATTCTTCTAACTTCTTCTCCTAAGCCGTGTTTCTGTCCAAACCATTTTTGAATTTCTGTTTTCTGACCCCTGTGTTTTCTATATTGTGCCTATGGCATTCAGAAGCCAAACACAGTATTTGAAAGAGGATTAACTAATGCTGAGTCAAACAATGGAGGGTGGATAAAGCCATATTACAGTTTATATGTACATCCCATGGTGCATATGAGATATCGGAGCCAGCTAGTAAGAGTCCACTTAGGCCATTCTCTTCCTGCTCCAATAGAAGCTCCTTTCTTTTCTTAGTTACTGTCCTCTGTCTGACTGAGAGATATATTAAACAAAAGCATCATGGATGGAACTGAATGTTTTTTGAGAAATATATAATGTAGTGTATTTGATAGAAAACCACCAAAATTGTATTCTGGGATGGGCATGATAGGAAATTAGACCGGATGCTAAAATGTATGTTGGGAAAGAATAGCACATTTTTATTTCTAGCTGTTAAATCAGTGTGGCATAATATCATTTTTTTGCTTTTCAAAAGATAGGCAAATCTGTAATCTTGGGCCCAGAAATTAGGGAGAGGCACAGAGGTATTTTACAAGTACTGCCATTTATCAAGTAAGTACTAGTTTCCCCTAAAAGCCTTTGCTAAGATTCTCTCTCTCTCTCTCTAAATATTATAAAGGAGAAAAGGGTTGGGGTAACACTTAAAATTATATATATTATATCTTATCTGTGGTTCTGACCCATCTTTCTTTCACCTGTCTCCTAAACCAAGCCTGATAGGGCGGGCAGACTGAGTAGTGAGGGACTGCCTAAGTACTTATTCTCATAAGGAGCTAATAAGGACTCGTGTAGAGAAATGACCATTTATTTGGGATCTGGGACAAGGCTTTGCTAAATATTTTATGTAGGAGTCTTGTTTACCATTTTGGTTCTTTTGATGTTACTGATTGTGTGAAATTGTTACTTAGGTCATAAACTCATAGAAATGTTATGGCAAGCAGGTATATTGGCCTTAATAAGAGTCTTGATTCAGAGTAACTGTTACCAAGGCCAGCAATACTGTACAGGTTTCCACACTTCAGAGAGCAGTTGTTCTCAGAAATTCCCTTCCAAAACACATTGGGTCTCGCTATCTTGGCATGCTCATGAGCTATTGTCTTACAATATCTCAGTAATGGGACAGCTCTATTCTATAAATAGCTTCAGAAAATAACTTCATAAACACAATGCAATTATACAAATAAGATTTAAAACTACTTTGAAAAAGACAGGTTTGAACTAATTTGATTAAAGTCATAAATTATTGTTTATCTATTTCCTTGTTACCATTCATGGTTTGACACTTGTGGAGTACACTGATGTTAATATAATGCATTAGGAAGAATTCCCCTCCTGAGAGCCAGTGTAGCTTAGCAAAGTGATATTTAATGTGTTCTATGATATTTATTTAACTAAAATGGCTGATTAGATGTTAAACAGAATAGAGGTTAATGATCTTTGTTATTGGTATTATAAAAAATTTTTAAAAAGAATAAAATAGGGTTAATGATGTATGCCATTATTGTTATTATGGAGATTAAAAACATGCAGTTGTTGGCTGCTGTGAAAAAATAGGCACCAAGCTGTGAGTAATTAGCAAAAGTATATTATCTTCTAACCTTATAATTAATTACTTTGTTTGGCTGTATTACTTTTTAATGATGGTCTTCATTGGCTTCATGTAAATATATAAATCTGTACATAATTTTAAATCTAAGTGATGAAAGCAAACTCTTGATGATTTTCTACATCTGAGAAGGAACCAATGCACTATTAGTGCTACTAGTACTATAGTACTAAAGACAATACCTGGGAAGAGATGACAGAGCCAACAACTTCTAGACATGGTGAAGTCGGGGGAGACCTACTGAAAGAAGTTTTGGAGATATTAGTTTTGGGAACAATCAAAACTTCTGACCCTTTGACCACCTCACCAACCCAGGAATGCTCTTTTGTTCTTTAGATTGTTCAATAAAAAGACTTTTGTTTTCTTTTGTTTTTCTTTTCCATATGCGTTATTTTTAGGGTTGCCAGATTTAGGAAATAAAAGTACCAGGTGCCCAGCTACATTTAAATTTTAGATAAACTATGAATAATATTTTAGTATAAGTGCTTCCATGGAATATTTGAGACCTACTTATACTAAAAAATTATTTATTATTTACCTGAAATTCAAATTTAACTGGGAATCCTGTGTTTTACCTGATAACCCTAATTATTTTAAGCTTCCTGGATTTTATTGCACTAGCATTGGTTAATAAATTCAGACATTAGATTTGAAATGAAATATCCTCAAAGGCATAAAAATGCAAGTATTCTTCCTTTGCAATTTAATTCAAACTTGTAATGTTTTTCTAAACTAAACCACCCTTTTTGTATACAGAATTCACAAGAACATTTACATCTATTTATAGAGTGTGTTTCTATATTGTTGGCCTACATACATTTCTAAATAAGGGTGCCTTTTCCTAAGTTCTTTATGTCACTGTTATCATAACTAGAAATTCTATGCTAGAGGAGTATGATTGAGTGGAGTAAACAAGGGTGGAAACCATACAATAGTGAAAAGTGTGTTAAAGGTTATTTACCTGTTGCTGACTCTGGTCATCCTTCGACATTCTCTCTGGCCTGCATCCCTATTCCTGGTAACAATACAAGTAGTGTTCAAAGAATTATAGATTTCTAATTGCTTATTGGGGAGATTACTAATACAAGTCTTTCTATTCTTTTCTCAAAGAACTAATGAGAGATCTGCTAAGGCAGATTGGGATATTTGGGTTCTGATGATGTTTACAAAGCTAATTTTTAAAGTTAGTTTGCCAAAGTAAATATTTTACATCATTGCATTATTATGTGCTCAGTGTCCAGAGAGGAACATTTTGGGGGGTAAATATGCTTGATTTAGTCCTCTTAAGTTGTTTGTTGGATTTTGAATGTTTGCTTCTAATTATATGTTATTCTAGGGGGATGGACATATAGGCTGTCTGAGTTTGTCTTTTTTTCTTAATTTGTTAGACTCCATATCTTTGTAGGAAATGGAGAAATGAATTTATCCTTGATCTTGATCCAATTTGGATGCAGACCAACAAAGGTGTGAGTTCTTAGGAGGCATAATCATTTATTTTTGTGTTGCTATCAGGGAAGAGTGTTGTGTAAAAAGAACCCATGCATCTCTAATATTTACACATGAGTTAAACATGTTGACTTCCATCCTTATGTTTCAGTTGACATTTGTTTACAGGCAAGTTTTCTTAAACTTGATATATTTTGTATTCATATTGAGACATGAAAAACTCAAAGTCTTTGTGTTAATTCAGTCATTCAATCAAAATTTAATTTTTACTTAATACCTTTTAGTCATTGAATGCTGTGTGGTGGAAGAGCTACACCTAGGTCAAACCATATGAAATTGATAATATTAGTCTGTTTTTTATCAATAAAAATGATAATTCATATGGTACATTCAAATATAAGTTCTTTTGTCTTCTCTGGAGAAACTTGGGATATCAGCAATAAAATATGTGGTAATATATGGAAAATTGCAGTCGTGTAGGTCAATGCTTTTCACATTTTTGTCATCCATATGAGTACCATTTGTCTACTTAATTTTTTGCAGTGACTCACTTTTTAAGACTTAAATTATTTTAAGAAGTATTACTCATTAAAGCATGCTAGTTTAAAATGCTAGCTATGAATTTTCTAGTAGCTCTCATGTTTATCAGTGTACCACAAAATTCTCCTTACCTGAGTGAGTCATGTATCACACCTTGAAAAACCACCAGTATTGACAGAAAATGCTATAGGAGTTCTGCTACATTGGTCACTCTTTCACGTTTCTGGAAATTCAGGCAGAGGTATAGGCCACCAAAGAGAAATTTCTGTTTTTAATAATATATAAATCTGAAAGAAAAATAGAGATGACAAATTTCCCCTAAATTTTATATTACATTGTAAGATATATTAGGTTGAACCATAAGAAATCAGCATTCTTATGGATCAAAAATGTTTGCATGTTGGCAATTTTATATAGTTTAATCTAGTATGTAATGGAAAGTATTCCTTTCCCTGAGGAAAATTAAACCAACATTATAGTTGGATTATCTTTGAAGAGGTGCAATATATTTCTCAGAAAGGGTTTCCTACTGTGCATTGCCACAGGTAGCTTGTTGAAGGAACTCATTCCCTGGGCCATTTCACAGCAGTATTTTCAGTGACCTTTTATATAATGCAAGTGAAAGCTATGCAGGTTGTAGTGGGACTAGATGAAGTAGCAGACCTGCTTATGTTTACAAATATTCTACTCTGATTAGGTGAGACATCTACAAAGAAGATCACCTCTTAACAGATAGATCATTTGCCTCCTATCCACAGCCAGTCAAGTGGATAGAAGTATATCAACATAGCTGGGAGCAATCATCATCTTGCTAAGTATATGGAAGGCAGACAGGCATGAGATATGCGCACATGAATTGTCCTCTTTCAAAGGTCAAATCGCTACATTGCTAGTGTATGCTTGAATGCAGAGTGCACAAATGTCCTGAGTTTAATTTTTCTGATGTCACAATTTGGATCCTATAATATGTAGTGACACTGGAAGATAGTAAGAAAATAAGAGATTTCAGTAGCATGAAAAAGATTTTGCTACCTTCTGCAAAGCCAAAATAGCTATGAAAACATGCCTAATTATTTTTATACAATTTTTTCTCTTCAACAGGTGTTTGTTACTATTTCTCTTTTTAAACAGAGGACTTTTTTTTTCTGAAATTGAACTGCAATTATGAATACAATGATCTAAATGAAAGGTTTTATACAGAGAGAAATTCATGTAGTGTTAGCCATATAAAATACTTAATTCACATTTGGTAAAGATACTGTTTCACTATATTCTATAATTCTCTTTTGGGGAATGATATTCAGGATATTTTTCCAGTGGGAAGACATAATTTTGGTTGCAGAAGTAGAAGAGGTGAAATAAGATGTGCTGAAACAAGTATAGAATTTAATTGTTGAACCCATAGAAAGTGTCCAATAATAATTTCTTTATTTAAATACATACTCCAAGATTATTTGAAAGGATAAAGTCAACTTTAATAATTTATCTATTTTTATTAAAAGCAACTTTCTAAAAGTTTCTTTTTTTAAAATTTAGGTACAGCTCAATCAGAGACAACATTCTGAACAATTTTAATCCATTTGTGTGTAAAGAATACAAATGACTAATATTAGATATTTTCTACAGGTTCTATTCTGGATTAATACACACACAAAAATTTTAGTATAAAATAACTGAGTAGGGGCTTCTTAACTATTGTACCTAATAATTCTTGAATATAATATGTTCAGTTGTTACCTTCACTTATAGTCTTTGAAATATTAAAAAAATTTAACCCATATGAAAATAAAACTCTGATTTGAAAGAATGATTTGCTGTTTCTTGCATATTTTGTAACATGATGTATCACTGAGGACTGCTTCTTTCATAAGTATATGTAGAACGAAAACTTGGCAGTTGTACATTCAGTTGTTAAATGAAGTTTTATGGGAAAATATTGGTATCTATACTAAGCCTGTTACTGAATATATTCTGTTAGAAGTTTATGTGAATGATTTTTGAATGGAACATCTATAGTTATCAAAATATTTAAGCAAAAGGAGCTGAGGTATCTTTGCTAATTATTCCAAGATTTTTACAGAGTATCAATTTTCTTGGAAATGTTACAGTGCTGTTTTCCGTGTCCTGTTGGATGAAAGTACAGGTGCTTTATGGCATGATTATTCATCTATAAATTCTATTTCAATACATATTAACAATGTAGAATTGTATATTTAAAATATCATGATCATTTAGTAGTTTAAAAAAATCTGAGTTTTCAGGCACTGATAAATTTTCATTCCCATTTATTTACTAAAATACATTAAAATTCTGTTATAATGGTTATGGGAATATAATGAAAATAAACATGTTTTGGTAGAAATGTATTTATTGTTCTAGTCTAATGAAAAATTGTAATTTATGACATTTATGAAGGGGTGGTAGTGGAAGGACAACATTAGCAAGTAATTTTTTTTCAATCATTCTTACAAATGATTTTGAAAACATTAGGTTAAATATAAAATTTAGCAGGAAAAATGTGCACTACCTCTACCCGCATTAGCCACAGTGAGATCCTTTGGCTAAGGTCTTATTATTTCTTGTTTTCATTCCTGTGTTAGATAGTGATTGCATAATTTTCAAAATATCCAGAATATTAATGCATAACAAACACAAATATGTTTAAAATTTTTTGAGAAGGTTATATATTCTTCACAGGATGGAAATGGGTTAGCAAATCATTCTTTCAAATCAGAGATTTATTTTCACATCATATATTTAAAGCTATAACTCAGGGTCTCTGCTTGTTTTGCTTTCTTCCATTATCAGCAATAACCTTAAATATCTTTAACCTTTCATAGTACAGGTTCAGTATTAGCTGTCAGATACCATGTTTCACAGGTTAATTTTTCTATTAATTTTTGCACTTTTGTCAGCAGTCATGACATAATAACTCTTTAATTTCTTCAATGAAGTGCAATGTCAGAAAAAATTATTTCTTGTTTGGATTTGTGTTTCGTAGCACCATGCCTAATGTAGTAAATTCTCATATATGATACTGGAATCATACTTGGTATATAACAGTTATTGAGTGTATATAAGTTAGAATGCAGGGTTCATCCTGCCTGGTTTTATTTTTATCACAAATCTTGTATGTCTATGTCATATTTGCCCCCTTCTGTTTAATTATTAAGTAGAAAACAATCTTGACAGCAAACAGTACATAAAATAGTATAAGTTAAATTTAAGGCAGTTTAGGTACAGTTAAGTAGTTAATATACTTTTTCAACACAATTAAATTTATAAACCTGATTCTGTGTGTATATGTGAATATAAAGCTATCATATGGAAAAATATTGTCTTGAAGATAGAAGCTTCACCTCTATCATGTGCATTGATGAAGAAAATATTAATCTTTATAAATAGTGAAATTTAGAGTTACTAGTTATTTTATTATGAAAGTAATATAGAAATGAGTTTAATTAAGTTTGGATGTCAGCAGCGCAATATTTTCAGAAAAGAAGTAGTTTCTAAGGTTAACTTAAGAATATAGTATAGTTAAATAAAATAATTTTTCAAGAATAGGAAAAGAAATATGGGACTCCCATTTTTGGCATTATGAAACACAGGAAGCTTAGAAATTTCATTTGTATAGACTATCTTGTGGTTTGGAATGGTGTCTTCGAAAGAGATTATGTGTAGAAACTTATATAATTTTTTTGGAAGGCAATATACTTTTATTATTTTATTTATTTATTTTTTAAACATCTTTATTAGAGTATAATTGCTTTACAATGGTGTGTTAGTTTCTGCTGTATGACAAAGTGAATCAGCTATATGCATACGTATATCCCCATATCTCCTCCCTTTTGCATCTCCCTCCCACCCCTCTAGGTGGACACAAAGCACCGAGCTGATCTCCCTGTGCTGTGTGGCTGCTTCCCACTAGCTATCTATTTTACATTTGGTAGTGTATATATGTCAATGTTACTCTCTCACTTCATCCCAGCTTACCCTTCCCCCTCCCTGTGTCATCAAGTCCATTCTCTACATCTGAGTCTTTATTCCTGTCCTGCCCCTAGGTTCTTCAGAACCATTTTTTTTTTTTTTTTTTTTTTTAGATTCCATATGTATGTGTTAGCATATGGTATTTGTTTTTCTCTTTCTGGCTTACTTCACTCTGTATGACAGTCTCTAGGTCCATCCACCTCAGTACAAATAACTCAATTTCATTTCTTTTTATGGCTGAGTAATACTCCATCGTATATATGTGCCACATCTTCTTTATCCATTCATCTGTCAATGGACACTTAGGTTGCTTCCATGTCCTGGGTATTGTAAATAGTGCTGCAATGAACATTGTGGTACATGATTCTTTTTGAATTATGGTTTTCTCAGGGTATATGCCAGGTAGTGGGATTGCTGGGTCGTATGGTAGTTCTATTTTTAGTTTTTTAAGGAACCTCCATATTGTTCTCCACAGTGGCTGTATCAATTTACTTTCCCACCAACAGTGCAAGAGGGTTCTCTTTTCTCCACACCCCCTCCAGCATTTATTGTTTGTAGATCTTTTGATGATGGCCATACTGACTGGTGTGAGGTGATACCTCATTGTAGTTTTTATTTGCATTTCTCTAATGATTAGTAATGCTGAACATTCTTTCATGTGATTGTTGGCAATCTTTATGTCTTCTTTGGAGAAATGTGTATTTATGTCTTCTGCCCATTTTTGGATTGGGTTGTTTGTGTTTTTGATATTGAGCTGCATGAGCTGCTTGTATATTTTGGAGATTAATCCTTTGTCAGTTGATACGTTTGCAAATATTTTCTCCCATTCTGAGGGTTGTCTTTTCGTCTTGTTTATGGTTTCCTTTGCTGTGCAAAAGCTTTTAATTTTCATTAGGTCCCATTTGTTTATTTTTGTTTTCATTTCCATTTCTCTAGGAGGTGGGTCAAAAAGGATATTGCTGTGATTTATGTCATAGGGTGTTCTGCCTGTGTTTTCCTCTAAGAGTTTGATAATATCTGGCCTTACATTTAGGTCTTTAATCCATTTTGAGTTTATTTTTGTGTATGGTGTTAGGGAGTGTTCTAATTTCATTCTTTTACATGTAGCTGTCCAGTTTTCCCAGCACCACTTATTGAAGAGGCTGTCTTTTCTCCATTGTATATTCTTGCCTCCTTTATCAAAGATAAGGAGACCATATGTGTGTGGGTTTATCTCTGGGCTTTCTATCCTGTTCCATTGATGTATATTTCTGTTTTTGTGCCAGTACCATACTGTCTTGATTACTGTAGCTTTGTAGTATAGTCTGAAGTCCAGAGGCCTTATACCTCCAGCTCTGTTTTTCTTTCTCAAGATTCCTTTGGCTATTCAGGGTCTTTTGTGTTTCCATACAAATTGTGAAATTTTTTGTTCTAGTTCTGTGAAAAATGCCATTGGTAGTTTCATAGGGATTGCATTGAATCTGTAGATTGCTTTGGGTAGTAGAGTCATTTTCACAATGTTGATTCTTCCAATCCAGGAACATGGTATATCTCTCCATCTATTTGTATCATCTTTAATTTCTTTCATCAGTGTCTTATAATTTTCTGCATACAGGTCTTTTGTCTCCTTAAGTAGGTTTATTCCTAGATATTTTATTCTTTTTGTTGCAATGGTAAATGGGAGTGTTTTCTTAATTTCACTTTCAGATTTTTCGTCATTAGTGTATAGAAATGCAAGAGATTTCTGTGCATTAATTTTGTATCCTGCTACTTTACCAAATTCATTGATTAGCTCTAGGAGTTTTCTGGTAGCCTCTTTAGGATTCTCTATGTATAGTATCATGTCATCTGCAAATAGTGACAGCTTTACTTCTTCTTTTCCGATTTGGATTCCTTTTATTTCTTTGTCTTCTCTGATTGCTGTGGCTAACACTTCCAAAACTATCTTGAATAATAGTGGTGAGAGTGGGCAACCTTGTCTTGTTCCTGATCTTAGTGGCAATGGTTTCAGTTTTTCACCATTGAGGACAATGTTGGCTGTAGGTTTGTCATATATGGCCTTTATTATGTTGAGGAAAGTTCCCTCTATGCCTACTTTCTGCAGGGCTTTTATCATAAATGGGTGTTGAATTTTGTCGAAAGCTTTCTCTGCATCTATTGAGATGATCATATGGTTTTTCTCCTTCAATTTGTTAATATGGTGTATCACATTGATTGATTTGCGTATATTGAAGAATCCTTGCATTCCTGGGATAAACCCCACTTGATCATGGTGTATGATCCTTTTAATGTGCTGTTGGATTCTGTTTGCTAGTATTTTGTTGAGGATTTTTGCATCTATGTTCATCAGTGATATTGACCTGTAGTTTTCTTTCTTTGTGACATCTTTGTCTGGTTTTGGTATCAGGGTGATGGTGGCCTCGTAGAATGAGTTTGGGAGTGTTCCTCCCTTTGCAATATTTTGGAAGAGTTTGAGAAGGATAGGTGTTAGCTCTTCTCTAAATGTTTGATAGAATTCGCCAGTGAAGCCATCTGGTCCTGGGCTTTTGTTTGTTGGAAGGTTTTTAATCACAGTTTCAATTTCAGTGCTTGTGATTGGTCTGTTCATATTTTCTATTTCTTTCTGGTTCAGTCTCGGCAGTTTGTGCATTTCTAAGAATCTGTCCATTTCTTCCAGGTTGTCCATTTTATTGGCATAGAGTTGCTTGTAGTAATCTCTCATGATCTTTTGTATTTCTGCAGTGTCAGTGGTTACTTCTCCTTTTTCATTTCTAATTCTATTGATCTGAGTCTTCTCCCTTTTTCTCTTGATGAGTCTGGCTAATGGTTTATCAATTTTGTTTATCTTCTCAAAGAACCAGCTTTTAGTTTCATTGATTTTTGCTGTTGTTTCCTTCATTTCTTTTTCATTTATTTCTGACCTGATCTTTATAATTTCTTTCCTTCTGCTGGCTTTGGGGTTTTTTTGTTCTTCTTTCTCTAATTGCTTCAGGTGCAAGGTTAGGTTGTTTATTCGAGATGTTTCCTGTTTCTTGAGGTAGGCTTGTATTGCTATAAACTTCCCTCTTAGCACTGCTTTTGCTGCATCCCATAGGTTTTGGGTCGTTGTATCTCCATTGTCATTTGTTTCTAGGTATTTTTTGATTTCCCCTTTGATTTCTTCAGTAATCACTTCGTTATTAAGTAATGTATTGTGTAGCCTCCATGTGTTTGTATTTTTTACAGATCTTTTCCTGTAATTGATATCTAGTCTCATAGCGTTGTGGTCGGAAAAGATACTTGATACGATTTCAATTTTCTTAAATTTACCAGGGCTTGATTTGTGACCCAAGATATGATCTATCCTGGAGAATGTTCCATGGGCACTTGAGAAAAATGTGTATTCTGTTGTTTTTGGGTGGAATGTCCTATAAATATCAATTAAGTCCATCTTGTTTAATGTATCATTTAAGGCTTGTGTTTCCTTATTTATTTTCATTTTGGATGATCTGTCCATTGGTGAAAGTGGGGTGTTAAAGTCCCCTACTATGATTGTGTTGCTGTCGATTTCCCCTTTTATGGCTGTTAGTATTTGCCTTATGTATTGAGGTGCTCCTATGTTGGGTGCATAAATATTTACAATTGTTATACCTTCCTCTTGGATCGATCCCTTGATCATTATATAGTGTCCTTCTTTGTCTCTTGTAATAGTCTTTATTTTAAAGTCTATTTTGTCTGATATGAGAATTGCTACTCCAGCTTTCTTTTGATTTCCATTTGCATGGAATATCTTTTTCCATCCCCTCACTTTCAGTCTGTATGTGTCTCTAGGTCTGAAGTGGGTCTCTTGTAGACAGCATATATATGGGTCTTGTTTTTGTATCCATTCAGCCAGCCTGTGTCTTTTGGTGGGAGCATTTAATCCATTTACATTCAAGGTAATTATCGATATGTATGTTCCTATTCCCATTTTCTTAAATGTTTTGGGTTTGTTATTGTAGGTGTTTTCCTTCTCTTGTGTTTCTTGCCTAGAGAAGTTCCTTTAGCATTTGTTGTAAAGCTGGTTTGGTGGTGCTGAACTCTCTCAGCTTTTGCTTGTCTGTAAAGGTTTTAATTTCTCCATCGAATCTGAATGAGATCCTTGCTGGGTAGAGTAATCTTGGTTGTAGGTTTTTCTCCTTCATCACTTTAAGTATATCCTGCCACTCCCTTCTGGCTTGCAGAGTTTCTGCTGAAAGATCAGATGTTAACCTTATGGGGATTCCCTTGTGTGTTATTTGTTGTTTTTCCCTTGCTGCCTTTAATATGTTTTCCTTATATTTAAGTTTTGACAGTTTGATTAATATGTGTCTTGGCGTGTTTCTCCTTGGGTTTATCCTGTATGGGACTCTCTGTGCTTCCAGGACTTGATTAACTATTTCCTTTCCCATATTAGGGAAGTTTTCAACTGTAATCTCTTCAAATATTTTCTCAGTCCCTTTCTTTTTCTCTTCTTCTTCTGGGACCCCTATAATTCGAATGTTGGTGCGTTTAATGTTGTCCCAGAGGTCTCTGAGACTGTCCTCAGTTCTTTTCATTCTTTTTTCTTTATCCTGCTCTGTAGTAGTTATTTCCACCATTTTATCTTCCAGGTCACTTATCCGTTCTTCTGCCTCAGTTATTCTGCTATTGATCCCATCTAGGGTATTTTTAATTTCATTTATTGTGTTTTTCATCATTGCTTGGTTCCTCTTTAGTTCTTCTACGTCCTTGTTAAATGTTTCTTGGATTTTGTCTATTCTATTTCCAAGATTTTGGATCATCCTTACTATCATTATTCTGAATTCTTTTTCAGGTAGACTACCTATTTCCTCTTCATTTGTTAAGTCTGGTGTGTTTTGACCCTGCTCCTTCATCTGCTGTGTGTTTTTCTGTCATCTCATTTTGCTTATCTTACTGTGTTTGGGGTCTCCTTTTCACAGGCTGCAGGTTTGTAGTTCCCGTTGTTTTTGGTATCTGTCCCCAGTGGATAAGGTTGGTTCAGTGGGTTGTGTAGGCTTCCTGGTGGAGGGAACTAGTGCCTGAGCTCTGGTGGATGAGGCTGGATCTTGTCTTTCTGGTGGGCACGTCCACGTCTGGTGGTGTATTTTGGGGTGTTTGTGGCCTTATTATGATTTTAGGCAGCCTCTCTGCTAATGGATGGGGCTGTGTTCCTGTCTTGCTAGTTGTTTGGCATAGGGTGTCTAGCACTGTAGCTTGCTGGTCGTTGAGTGAAGCTGGGTCTTGATGTTGAGATGGAGATCTCTGAGAGATTTTTGCCGTTTGGTATTACGTGGAGCTGGGAGGTCTCTTGTGGACCAATGTCCTGAAGTTGGCTCTCCCACCTCAGAGGCACGGCCCTGATGCCTGGCTGGAGCACCAAGAGCCTTTCATCCACACGGCTCAGAGTAAAAGGGAGAAAAAATAGAAAAAAAGAAAGAAAGAAAGAGGCTATAATATAGTGAAGTAAAATAAAGCTATTGTAAAGCAAAGCTATACAGACAAAATCTCACCCAGAAGCATGTGCATATACACTCACAAAAAAAAGGAAAAGGGGAAAAATTAATATATCCTGCTTCCAAAGTCCACCTCCTGAATTTGGGATGATTCGTTGTCTATTCAGGTATTCAACAGATGCAGGCACATCAAGTTGTTTGTGGAGTTTTAATCCGCTGCTTCTGAGGCTGCTGGGAGAGATTTCCCCTTCTCTTCCCTGTTCGCACAGCTCCTGGGGATCAGCTTTGGATTTGGACCCGCCTCTGCGTGTAGGTCGCCTGAGGGCATCTATTCCCTGCCCAGACAGGACCGGGTTAAAGGAGCAGCTGCTTCGGGGGCTCTGGCTCACCCAGGCTGCGGGGAGGGAGGGGTACAGAGGAGGCGGGGCGAGCCTGTTGCGGCCGAGGCCGGCGTGACGTTGGACCAGCCTGAGGCGCGCAGTGCATTCTCCCGGGGAAGTTGTCCCCAGATCACGGGACCCTGGCAGTGGCGGGCTGCACAGGCTACCGGGAGGGGCGATGTGGAGAGTGACCTGTGCTCACACACAGGCTTTTTGGAGGCAGCAGCAGCAGCCCCAGCATCTCACGCCCGTCTGTGGGGTCCGCGCTGATCGCCGCGGCTCGCGCCCGTCTCTGGAGTTCGTTTAGGTGGCGCTCTGAATCCCCTCTCCTTGCGCGCAGCGAAACAAAGAGGCAAGAAACAGTCTCTTGCCTCTTCAGCAGCTGCAGACCTTTTCCCGGTCTCCCTCCCAGCCAGCTGTGGTGCGCTAACCCCTTCAGGCTGTGTTCACTCTTCCAGCCCCAGTCCTCTCCCTGCGATCCGACCGACCGAAGCCAAGCCTCAGCTCCCAGCCCCGCCCGCCCCGGCGGGTGAGCAGACAAGCCTCTCGGGCTGGTGAGCGCTGCTCGGTGCTGAGCCTCTGTGCGAGAGTCTCTCCGTTTTTTCCTCTGTGCCCCTGTTGCTGTGGGGTCTGCGCTGATAGCCGCGGCTCGCGCCCATCTCTGGAGTTCGTTTAGGCGGCGCTCTGAATCCCCTCTCCTTGCGCGCAGCGAAACAAAGAGGCAAGATAAAGTCTCTTGCCTCTTCGGCAGCTGCAGACTTTTTCCCGGTCTCCCTCCCAGCCAGCTGTGGTGCGCTAACCCCTTCAGGCTGTGTTCACTCTGCCAGCCCCAGTCCTCTCCCTGCAATCCGACCGAAGCCAAGCCTCAGCTCCCAGCCCCGCCCACCCCGGTGGGGGAGCAGACAAGCCTCTCGGGCTGGTGAGTGCTGGTCAGCACTGATCCTCCGTGCGGGAGTCTCTCCGCTTTGCCCTCCGCACCCCTGTGGCTGCGCTCTCCTCCATGGCTCCGAAGCTTCCCCCCTCTGCCACCCGCAGTCTCCGCCCGCAAAGGGGCTTCCTAGTGCGTGGAAATCTTTCCTCCTTCTCAGCTCCCTCCCACTGTTGCAGGTGCCGTCCCTATTCTTTTGTCTCTGTTATTTCTTTTTTCTTTTGCCCTACCCAAGTACAGGGGGAGTTTCTTGCCTTTTTGGAGGTCGGACGTTTTCTGCCAGCGTTCAGTGGGTGTTCTGTAGGAGCAGTTCCACGTGTAGATGTATTTCTACTGTATCTGTGGGAAGGAAGGTGATCTCCGCGTCTTACTCTTCCGCCATCTTCTCTCCTCCCCGGAAACACAAATTTTAATAAATATATGAAAAGATGCTTACGTTTATTAGTTCTGAGGAAAATATTAGTTAAAGGTCCAATGATATACCTACCACACATAAATTTAAAAGCCGATAAGATCACATATTTTCAGACATGAGGAACAATAGGAACTCTAACACACTGCTGTGGGAATTATAAATTGGTGTATTCTAGAAAACGGTTTGCCTTTTCCAAGTAAAGTTCAAAATGTACCCTATGACCCAGCAATAGGTCTCCTCAAGTCTCTCTTGTACTGTGATAGGAGGCTCAGACTAAAACATAGCCCTCAACACATTTGTCAGCAGTGCATAAATAAAATTTGATATATGTCGACAATGGCATCATACTAAGATGGAATAATGCACAATGATAGACATGAGCATATCTCAAAACTTAATGTCGAGTGTCAAATCATGTCACAGAAGAGTTTCTTCAGTATGATTTCATGTTAAGTTCAAATTTGGGCCAAAAGGAACAGGTTGTATAAGTATATAGATACATGTGGCAAAATCCATAGAGAAAAGAGATAATGAATAATACAAAATTTATTGGTTATCTCTGATGGGGGGAATTGCAAGCAAAGATGACAAAATATGAAGCTTTAGAAAATATAAGGCCCCAACTACATAAATTGGTTAATGGGAAAACCGGTATACATTTTATTACTACTCTTTGAGCTAGCCATATATGTTAAATATGCTCCTCTTTATGAATATTTAATAATAAAATTCAATTAAAATAAAAGAAATATAGAAATCATGATCTATTTGATATTTTGAAGCCTATATATAGTCTTATTGGAACACTGGGGTACATACATGAACTAATCAATCAAGCAGGAACTGAAAAGGCGAAACAAAGATATTGGGCTTAGTTAGGCCCTAGCTGTCATAGAAAATATGCCTTAATTAATAGATAATCAGGATTCTATTGTCTGTTGATAGGGCAATATGCTAAATTATCAGTGGTACCAAGAGAATCAGAGATCTCAAAAAATATTTTTACTGTTATTTTGTCTAGAAAATATATAGATAGATGGTGAGGTTACTTCATCAAGATATCTAAAAAAGATTTGGCTATAAATATTTGAGAAATGGAATAAACATATAAAATTATAATGTTTAGATAATAAATAGTTTAGGACAACAATGTAAGAGAAATCACAGAAATAGGTCAAGAATATTTAATTTCAGACCAGGCATAACTGACCAGGAGACAAGTTCAGTGTGTAAAATACACATTGCCATGAGCTCTCTGTGATTATTTCTAAGTACATATCCAGTTTGACTAAACTGACTGAACTTTTTTAGGACTTCAGGGTATTAACAATCATTTGAAACGAAATGACTGGAAAGGTATGTGTACAGAAAGAATTGGAATCATGATGGGATATTTAAATGTAGCTTGACAAAATTTGCCAGTCAAACTTGATCAAAAAGCTCCCGCTCACATTTTATGTGGTAATAAGTGGAAATGGTCTCATAGATTTTTACTTCTGAGTCTTGTTTGTCTTTAAATGATTGCAGGGAAAAACGTTTAAGATGGCAGAAATTTTTCTCAAATTAAAAGAAACTGAAAAATTGCTGTTGAAAATATGAATGTGCTAGATTTCTTAATCTCACATAATCATTATTCTTAGGGGTATTTTTTGTGCTTTTAGTATTCAAATGTTCTCAACTTTTGATTTGTTGTAAGTCTTTAACAATGTCACAGGGATAAAGCATGACACAAAAGACGGTTGCACCCATAGCTCATGATTTCCATGTATTATTCTGTTTCAGACAATAAACCAAAGTCATAGCTTGGTTCTTTATTGAAATTCTTTTCCTTTTCTAATAATAAGAATTTAATTTTATCCCATAACTGCATTTGAGATTAATTGGGACCTTACATTTTAGACTATAGTAACATTTTGGATCATCTATAATATTTGGATGGTTTTGTTTATCATCCAGTTATTTTGTTAAATTTACAGTGGACATTTTCATAACAACAAAGGCTTATATGCCCGGTATTGTGCCAAATGTGTAACTTTTTATCCTCATGTCAGACCTATAAGATAGGCACAATTTTATATTCTTTTCACTGATGGAAAAATGCGTTTAGAGAGGTTAAATGACCTGCCTAAGATCACGCATCTCACATCTAGCAAGTGGTCTGAAACCCATTACACAACATCAAAACCATAGTCTTGAAGCATTACACTGCAATATCTCCTTTCCAGGAAATTTTCTATATATTCATCTTTAATTTCCTTTCTTCTTGTACATTTGTTTCCACCATTTGTTATCTATGTTATGTGTTCTTTTTAGTAAACCAATTATCACCATCCCGTAATAGTAATAGTTCTGTTATTCTTAACCACTGCTCAAGGTCTCTGGAGCAATAATTGGAGGCTTGGAACCAGTGAACTTAAGTTTATACTTAAAATTTACTCAGAAATTGCTCATTTCAGTTTTCTAGTATACGTGGACAAGTTATATCATCAAAATGTGTTGCTTTATCTACATTTGTCTATTTTCCAAAATTTTAATGTGAATATTCACCATGGTTTATCTATTAAGATGTATTTATGTAAATACATCTACATCTATCTATATTAGATATCATTTAATTATAGAAATACTATAAAAACATTTTCCCCCAGAAGAAATAATGCAGTGGGATGTTTGGCTCTGAAAAAGTATTGGAGTCAAAAAGTTCCTAAATTTTTTTCCTTAAACTCTACAATTAAAGATAAACAAAAGTAGATATACATAAATATATTAAAAAGTTGTAAATTTCTGGTTGCTTGAGATAATTATATATTTTCTGATGTGTCCCATTCCAAAGTCTATCTGCTGAAATGCAGCACTATAATCTGCTTTCTGAGTCCTATAAGGTGTAGTTTTAAAATTAAGGTCACAAGAAGGTGAAGACAGGCAGTAATACACTTGTTGACCCTTCACAGGAATTCCAGATAAAACCCCAGAAGTTGAGTCAGAGATAATCACAAGATCTGGAATTTACAATAACAAACTCTCCATATATCTACCTGTCAGACTTCTTCCTCTTAGGGAGGGACAAAAGGTCACTAAAATAGCTTTTTTTTTCATGAAAATGTTTTTACCCTTCTTTGGAGGGTAATGAGAAGTTATAGTATAAATTATATAGGGATATTAGATTTTTTTCATTGACACTGTTTATTCTTAAAAGCCCAAATGTTAATAACTTTTTTTCAGGAAGATTATAGTAGAAGTGGGAAAAAAGTCATAACAGGAACAACAAAAAAGGAAAACAAAAGATTGATTACTGAAGCGATGATCAAACGTTAGCAAATTTCACAAGATTGAACATGTGAGAAAATTTTAATTTAAATGAAATTCAAAACAAAATCCATGCAATTTTTTCAATCCTTATGTAGCCATACGCTAAGGTGAGGTAGTGCGATATTAAATAAAGGCATCACATGCTTCATCCTTTTTCTACTTTTTTCCTAGTAAATAGAAAAAATCATGAAAATACTGCCAGTTATTATTATAATTTTCCTAGCAATAATTCTGTTGATAAAATTCTGTTTTCTTAGGATTTCATTGGCAATAGAAAACAGTGTAGAGTTACATTCTTTTAAGTGTGTTGTCAGTTCTACAATATTAACATAATTTTACTTTTCTTTACAAATATGAGATCAGCCATGGCTAAGTATTAAAAAAGTAAATCCGTGTTATTATTTCCCATCTCTCTCCACCCTGGGTTTTGGTTTAAAAGACAAATATTATAGAACATTCAATTTATTTTCGTTATCTACAGCATGGATATAAGTCTTAAAATGAACATATACAGTATAGTTGAATTTTATGGTACATCTTAGTAATGTTTAGTGTTTTGAATGTAGCAGAAATGTATAGCATTTCTAAAAAAAACTTTATCATGTAAGAATATGATACATCTATCTTAAAAATTCAAAGACATTTTTTTCAAAAGAGAAAAATATAATAATATCTTATTTTCATTTCTTATTATATGATGAGGACTACAGGCAATATTGTTGTTAGAGGCAATCAACATTTTCCAAAAGCCAAGCAACAGACACATGTTGTCACTTAACCTAAAGGATCTTATCTATCTGGTATTCATTCTGTATGGCCTGTGACTTTCCATTAATGTGAGATAGAGAGGGAATGGGGAAGGGAACAACACTTATTGAGATGCTATCTCAATGCTATTTTTCATTTTACAGATGAAGCTAAGGGTGTGAGCCATGTTTGTTTTGCTTACTTGTTAACAGAATGAATATTTTTAAAGTAAAGAGGAAAACTTTTCAAATCCTTGGACTTATCAATTTACATAAAGCAATTGGATATGCCAACTGGCACCTAAGTGATATTGTTTGATCTGCCCATTTTAAGACAATAATTCTTGCTTGTCTTAGGAATGTTTTCCCTAATTATTCTTTGTTTCTCTTAAAAATATGGAAACTTGATTGGTATTGGTTGACTCCTGATTTATAACTTGCATATTCTTCTTGCTTGGTTTATGAATCATCAGGCTACAGGACAAAAAATAACCAGTAAGATGACTTTCTCCATTTCCTCAGTTTTTACTTATAAATTATGTACATCCTTTCTCCAAAGCTAAACAAAATTTCTTATCCAAATTCCCATTTCTTTTAGGAAGTCTGAATTAACAAGAAATAAAACAATATCACTTTTCTTTTATCTCAAACTTTCTATTTGGAATCAATTTTGTTTTTGGATCATTTTTATCGTCTCTTCTCAGTTTGTGTGACATCCTTATCTCTTTGTTGCATCTGACAAAAGACATGCTCTGCTTTTTTCCTTTTTTTTAAATTAATTTTTATGTGGAATTCAGATGAGAAAGAATGCAGTATTGCTTTGACTGCCTGCCATAATATAAAATGTAGTAAAATGTACAGCTGGTGATAGTCTAGTTAGAATTTTTTAATGAAATATAAAGGAAAAGACCAGGTGCTTAATTTTTACATGCTGCATTTCTTTTAAAAAATTCATGGTATCTTTTTGAATAATTTTTACTCATGCAGATGTTCTTAATATTGGAAACAGACGTTTATTTTATTTCCTTGGTTCCCATTTCACACTAAGCTTTTGTACAAAGAAGGTGGGCTGAATAGCTAAATTATTTGTGAGTCAGGATTCCAAGGGTAATTATTCTCAGATAATTGCCAAATGACTCATGGCAAGACTTTCAATAATGTGTACCTTGGTTTGTCTAGTTCAGATCTGGAGGATAATGGTTGTTTAACATAATAGAAAAGAACTTTAGGCTATTTAAGAAGACATGCATGTCAGTAAAAATGTGTTGACTCTTAAAATAATAGACAACCCCATTTATATTATTTCTTAGAGGATGAATCATTGCTGTAAGAGCTGTGTTTCACAAATTTCAGAATTTTGAAATTTCTAAATAATCAAAAGTACTTTTTCTTTTTAGCTTAACACACATTATAAGAAAATCAGTCTGAGTGGTTTAGAATTAAGTGACTAGAAGTTATAATGATGATTTAAGCTTTCCCCCAAGATTACCAGTATATAAAAATTTTGACTCTGCGGCATAGTCCTCGGAGACGCTCGGCCTTGCCTTGTGCTAGCCATGGCCGACTACCTGAGAGCGGCGGCACGTCCTACGTGCCAGATGATGGACTCACTGCACAGCAGCTGTTCAACTGCGGGGACAGTCTCACCTACAGCAACTTTCTCATTCTCCCCGGGTACATCGACTTCACTGCAGACCAAGTGGACCTGACCTCTGCTCTGACTAAAAAGATCGTTCTGAAGACCCCACTGGTTTCCTCACCCATGGACACAGTCACAGAGGCTGGGATGGCCATAGCAATGGCGCTTACAGGTGGTATTGGCTTCACCCACCACAACTGTACATCAGAATTCCAGGCCAATGAAGTTCGTGAAGTGAAGAAATATGACCAGGGATTCATCATGGACCCTGTGGTCCTCAGTCCCAAGAATCGGGTGTGGGATGTCTTTGAAGCCAAGGCCCGGCATGGCTTCTGTGGTATCCCCATCACTGACACAGGCCGGATGGGGGGCCACCTGGTGGGCATCATCTCCTCAAGGGACATTGATTTTCTCAAGGAGGAGGAGCATGACCGGTTTTGGGGAGCGATCATGACAAAGAGGGAAGACTTGGTGGTAGCCCCTGCAGGCATCACATTGAAGGAAGCAAATGAAATTCTGCAGCGCAGCAAGAAGGGAAAGTTACCCATTGTAAATGAAGATGATAAGCTGGTTGCCATCATTGCCCAGACAGACCTGAAGAAAAACTGAGATTACCCACTGGCCTCCAAAGATCCCAAGAAGCAGCTGCTGTGTGGAGCAGCCATCGGCACTCACGAGGATGACAAGTATCGGCTGGACTTGCTAGCCCAGGCTGGTGTGGACGTGATGGTTTTGGACTCCTCCCAGGGAAAACTCCATCTTCCAGATCAACATGATCAAATACATCAAAGAGAAATACCCCAGTCTCCAAGTCATTGGAGGCAATGTGGTCACAGCTGCTCAGGCCAAGAACCTCACTGATGCTGGTGTAGATGCCCTGCGGGTGGGAATGGGCAGTGGCTCCATCTGCATCACTCAAGAAGTGCTGGCCTATGGGCGGCCCCAAGCAACAGCAGCGTACAAGGTGTCAGAATATGCATGGCGCTTTGGTGTCCCTGTCATCGCTGATGGAGGAATCCAAAATGTGGGCCATATTGCCAAAGCTTTGGCCCTTGGGGCCTCCACAGTCATGATGGGCTCCCTCCTGGCTGTTACCACCGAAGCCCCTGGCGAGTTTTCTTCTCTGATGGGATCCAGCTAAAGAAATATCATGGTATGGGTTCTCTCGATGCCATGGACAAACATCTCAGCAGCCAGAACCGATACTTCAGTGAAGCTGACAATATCAAGGTGGCCCAGGGGCTCTCTGGGGCTGTGCAGGATAAAGGATCCATCCACAAATTTGTTCCCTACCTACCTGATTGCCAGCATCTAGCACTCCTGCCAGGACATTGGTGCCAAGACTTCGACCCAAGTCCAAGCCATGATGTATTCTGGAGAGCTCAAGTTTAAGAAGGGAACATCCTCAGCTCAGGTGGAAGGTGCTGTCCACAGCCTCCACTCATATGAGAAACGTCTTTTCTGAAAAGGGGTACAGCACACCCTCGGTTTTTCAATAAAAGTTTGAAAAAAAAAATTTTGACCAATGTCTCACTCTTTAGATAAAATAGGGGTCCCTGGCTGGATAACTTACAGAGCCATGTGCCTGATAGTCATGGATAACCCATGTGTCAAAGTGATGATTTGCCAGCTTGGTTAATGAATGAATATGCAAAGGACCTCAGGATATGTTTTGTGAGTGATTATCATTATCAGTAATGATGAGAATGAATTTATTGTGAGTTAGGTTACTTTCTGTATTTAATAATCTTCATTTTTCAAAGTTATATCATTCTGGAAAGAAAAATTACTAATGGATTTCTATTTGACAAATCATCTTTTTATAATGCATATGATCCTTTAAAAAAGAATTATTTTCTCACTGCTATTTATTCTCTCCACATTGACCCTGCTAACAGGAAGAATATATCTGCTTGGGAAAGAGGAATCCCCAAATCTAGGCTTTGTTCTACCTCTGTTTCCCACTAATCGATTCAAATAGATGTTAAAAAAAAAAACTCCTCAAAAAAGAAAGTGCATTGTCTTGAATGACTACGTACTCTTGCTATTCATAAATTTCATTCTGTTTTCCTGATTTACCCAAAATAAGGCAGTTTTCCTGTTGAGGTTAATTTGGGATATGTAAAATAACCCCATCCTCTAAAAAACAAGGTTGAAATATTTTATCCTGGATATCAGTGACAGTCATTTGTTTTTCACTATATTTAGATTCTCTCAGTATTCTTCTTAAGTCACAAGTTGATCAAGATTGTGATTTCATTTTGGTATAGCGTAAGGCTGTTGAAATGGAAAAGATTAAGAACCAAAACCAAAACAAAACAATTAAAAAATAACTTGTCCACTGTTTCTGGTCCCAGTTACCATATTGTGGTTAAAAGCAACTCCATATGATCTATCACTCTGATTCGTTTTCCCCTTGACTGTAAATGATAACCCAAACGTTCTTGGGCATACAAAAAAAAAAAAAAAAAAACAGTTCATTCTAATAAAAAAAGTTTGTGGAAGTGTGTGGGAAGTACAGAATTGAATTAATTCTGTGCCCTTGGAAAATTTTGACATCTGTACCAAACGCAACACATTTTCATCATTTTTAATATGGCCCCAGGAAGGATATTAGTCCAGTAGATTTCTCAATCCTGTGATGAGGAAAAAAACCTTTTGTTATTTTCTATCATAATTGCTTCTTTCATCTCTCAATGGTAGTGCTATGGTGCAAGATGGAAAGGGAAGTGGTCAAAGTTGAATAGCAGAGCAGAATATCATGTTATCTGGATGTCAGTGGTAGGCACAAGTTCACTCAGTGTAGAACCAAGTGAGAAAGACTAGGAGGGATGAGGAAATAGTGCAGGTTGCGTAACCATACACACTCACAGATCCATTCAGGAACCAAATAAAGGACCAAAAGCAGTAAAAAGTAAAAACAACAAATTCTGCCATTGAAATTCTCAAATTTCACATTTTTTTCTTGATAAAGAATGGGCATATGAGAAGGCATTTTAAAAATGATAAGTGCTCAGAATTTCAACTATGGAAACACAACTAATCGTCAAAATTGTGAAATATTTGGCTTATTACATTAGTACTGTAGCAGGAAATAAATATTGCCAATGTTTGTGTGTTGGGGAAGCAGGAGTGGAACAGAAAGAAATGTGAAGAAATTGCGCCTGTACAAAGTATAGATATTTGCCTTCTTGGTATATTTCTCTCTGGAAATCAATGAAATAATGTGGTTTTGCCTATTCTTAATGTGACCAAATGACTTTTTCTTTAAAACAAAAATTGAGGGTAGAATTTCATCTTAATGGAATTAAGCAAATATATGTGCGTGTGCAGGCACACGTGTGTGTAGCTGAATAAACGCAATGATCAGTTTTGAGTTTAATGGACTTCCAAGCTCAATAATCAAGCACTATATATACATATATTTTTTAACATCTTTATTGGAGTATAATTGCTTTACAATGGTGTGTTAGTTTCTGCTTTATAACAAAGTGAATCAGCTATACATATATCCCTATATCTCTTCCCTCTTGCATCTCCCTCCCTCCCACCCTCCCTATCCCACCCCTCTAGGTGGTCACAAAGCACCGAGCTGATCTCCCTGTGCTATGCGGCTGCTTCCCACTAGCTACCTATTTTACATTTGGTAGTGTATATATGTCCATGCCACTCTCTCACTTTGTCCCAGCTTACCCTTCCCCCTCCCGGTATCCTCACGTCCATTCTCCAGTATGTCTGCGTCTTTATTCCCATCTTGCCCCTAGGTTCTTCATGACCATTTTTTGTTTGTTTGTGTTTTAGATTCCATATATATATGTGTTAGCATACGGTATTTGTTTTTCTCTTTCTGACTTACTTCACTCTGTATGACAGACTCTAGGGTCCATCCACCTCACTACAAATAACTCAATTTCGTTTCTTTTTATGGCTGAGTAATATTCCATTGTATATATGAAGCACTATATTTTTTAAAGATAGGAAACTGAGATCCAGTAAAGCTGGCTTATCTTACACCTTTGACTCCTGATATGTTCTTCATACTGTGCCTCTCTTTGGTGAGTGAGTGAATGAGGCCAAAGTGTGCTTCAATTGGCAGATTTTTATTTTCCCACTTTTCTGACTTCATGCAAGTGATGATCTCCCTGTACCTTTATTTCTAACATTGGGACTAAACTATCGCATCGTCCGTCAACTCCTTTCTTAGCATGAATCAGTTAACACCTGTAAATCACTTTAAGTCACTGAGGGAAATGTGCGATGTAAATACAAGGTTAGTTGTGAAAAAAAAACCCACAAAACCAGAAGCTAATTTCCTTCATAAAGCATTGATATTTAAGGAACATAATGCTAGCTTTGTCTAGCTGAGTTGCCAATATTTTGCAAACAGAAGTTTTATTGTGCCAGAGGCAGCAAGAACAGGTGAGCTTTTTCCTAATGAGACAGAGTGAAAAGGAAATATTGAGGCCTTTACAGTCCTAAAAGTGCAGTAGCAATAATGTGGAAAGAGAAGGCAAAGACAGCCAGGATTACTCTGATGATATTTAAGTTTGATTATCCTATTGTGATATCTTAAAATTATAAAGATAAAAACATCAACTTGTGGGTTTTAGACTTTCCCATTGGTTCTCTGACATCAGTGTTCATAGGAATGGATCATTGTATCCTTTATCCCCTTAGAATTCAGTAGGTTGTTTGCATATTAATGTTATAGAATAGAGAAATCTTATATATTAGCTTTAATAAAACAAACAGAAGGGCCTCCTTAATCACTCATTTGCTTTCTGTCTTTGAAATTCCCATTATATATTAAAAATAACTAATGAAATACCTTGAAAAAAGACAGAAAATATTTTTTACCTACTAAATAATGAATAGGGAAGTATGCTTCACGGTGAGCAAGGATTCAAGATATTTGCTAGCTTTGCCCCAGATCCTCTTTGTAAGGCTGATCCATACTGGAAAATACCAAAATGCTGCCTTAATGATAAAACTATCTTGTATAAAAAGAAAAGAAATAGCTTAAGAAAAAAAAGCAGAGAAAGAGGGACAGAGAAAAAAAGGAAGGGAGGAAGGAAAGGACAGAGGGCGAGAAAGAGGAAGGAAGGAGAAAGACAAATAACAAATATCTGCCTTGCTTCAGCATTATTGGGAGGGGGAGGGACAGCATTTACCGCAGAGGGTTTTCACAGTTTTAAGAAGCTCTTAAGGTGGAATTGTTAATACAACGAAGTAGGAGACCAAAATTCTACATATAATTAATGGTAAAAATGTGAAAAAACTTATTTATACTAGATGGATATATGAAGAGGTATATAGGTCCCATGCTCTTCTTGGCTAGGTAAATAGGGGAATGGATGCTGGGGAGTAAATTTAGTCTAATCTGGTCATTTCAATCTCATTTGGATAAGTGCACAATCTTTCACTCCCCTTTCCTCCTCTTTCCCAAGATGGGATCTGAGTGTATGAGATGGCCTAACACATTCTCGAGGGAAAGGGATCCTTGGACCCATGAAGTCCACCAGTTCCTCTGGTTTCTGTGAAAATGTCCCTTTGTGCTTGCCCAACTGGCTGTCTTGGATAAAGTGATGGTCCACAGGTCTGCCGGTCTGGGTCTCTGTTGTTAAAGGCCCAGTGATGCTTCTTTGACATAAATCACAGCAAGATCTTTTCTGACCCACCTCCTAGAGAAATGGAAATAAAAACAAAAATAAACAAATGGAACCTAATGAAACTTAAAAGCTTTTGCACAGCAAAGGAAACTATAAACAAGAAGAAAAGACAAACACTCAGAGTGAGAGAAAATATTTGGAAACCAATAAATAGACAAAGGATTAATCTCCAAAATATATAAACAGCTCATGCAGCTCAATATTAAAAAAACAAACAACCCAGTCAAAAAATGGGCAGAAGACCTAAATAGACATTTTTCCAAAGAAGACATACAGATGGCCAAGAGGCACATGAAAAGCTGCTCAACATCACTAATCATTAGAGAAATGCAAATCAAAACTACAATGAGGTATCGCCTCACAACAGTCAGAATCACCATCATCAAAAAATCTACAAACAATAAATGCTGGAGAGGGTGTGGAGAAAAGGGAACCCTCTTGCACTGTTGGTGGGAATGTAAATTGGTATGGCCAGTATGGAGAACAGTATGGAGGTTCCTTAAAAAAATAAAAATAGAATTACCATATGACCCAGCAATCCCACTACCTGGCAGATACCCTGAGAAAACCATAATTCAAAAAGAATCATGTACCACAATGTTCACTGAAGCACTGTTTACAGTAGCCAGGTCATGGAGTCAACCTAAATGCCCATTGACAGACGAATGGATAAAGAAGATGTGGTACATATATACAATGGAATATTTCTCAGCCATAGAAAGGAACGAAATTGGGTCATTTGTAGAGACGTGGATGGACCTAGAGACTGTCATACAGAGTGAAGTAAATCAGAAAGAGAAAAACAAATATCGTATATTAACGCATATATGTGGAATCTAGAAAAATGGTACAGATGAACTGGTTTGCAAGGCAGAAATAGAGACACAGATGAAGAGAACAAACCTATGGACACCAAGGGGGGAAAGCGGGGTGGTGGTGGTGTTGGGATGAGTTGGGAGATTGGGATTGACATATATACACTAATATGTTTAAAATAGATGACTAATAAGAACCTGTTGTATAAAAAAATAAAATGAAATTCAAAAAAAATTCAAGTCTCATACATAGCTTTTATTTTGCAAACTTCTGTCTAGGTGAAAGATTAAATGAAAACTTAAAGCCACTGATTTCTACAGAAGACATTGCAACATTACAATATTAAAAGTCAATGTCGGCTAGAGGGGTGGGATAGGGAGGGTGGGAGGGAGGCTCAAGAGGGAGGGGATATGGGGATATATGTATACATATAGCTGATTCACTTTGTTGTACAGCAGAAACTAACACAACATTGTAAAGCAATTATACTCCAATAAAGATACTGAAAAAAAAAAAAAAAAAGGCCCAGTGATGCATCCTGGCTGCTGTGGCCCTTATTGCAGCCTCACACAGTTCCCCTCTGAGTCTCTGCCTGGACTCACTCTGCAGCAGCCAACCCCCATGATGAGCCTCACTGAGAATCCTGCTGGCTCTCAACTCAGATGTTGTCTGAGTTCCTTCTTCTAGAGACTTCTAGGTCCCATCCATACATAGCATATTAACAAAAATGGTTCAGGAAAACTAAACTCAGGCAACTCTTCTGCCAAATTTCTGTGCTATCACTGTCAAATTAACTTTTCTATGGCCACCTCATTGGTGTGCCTGGGATGGGGGCACCTGTGAACCAGTTTCCTCCTAGAGTCCTTCAGGCTGATATTCACCTCAATTTATCTGAGAAGGAAATTCACTTTTCTCATCCCCAACTTCTCATGCTCCCTCCTCCTTTTTCTTCTGAGAACCCTCCAAGGCTGAATGAGGCAAGATTTTTAAGAAAATACTTCCTCTTACTTTGTTTTTTTTTGTTTGTTTGTTTTTGTTTCCAGCCTTTTAAAAAAAATTTTATTGGAATATAGTTGCTTTACAATATTGTGTTAGTCTCTACCGTAGAGCAAAGTGAATCAGCTATATGTATACATATATCCCCTCTTTTTTGGATTTCCTTCCCATTTAGGTCACCACAGAGCACTGAGTAGAGTTCCCTGTGCTATACAGTAGGTTCTCAATAGTTATCTGTTTTATACATAGTATCAAGAGTGTATATATGTCAGTCCCAGTCTCCCAATTCATCCCACCCCCCTTTCCCCCTTGGTATCCATACGTTTGTTCTCTATGTCTGTGTCTCTGTTTCTGCTTTGTTAATAAGATCGTCTATACCATTTTTTTCTAGATTCCACATATATGTGTTAATATACGATATTTGTTTTTCTGTTTCTGACTTACTTCACTCTGTATGACAGTCTCTAGGTCCATCCATGTCTCTACAAATGACCCAATTTCGTTCCTTTTTATGGCTGAGTAATATTCTATTGTATATATGTACCACATCTTCCTTATCCATTCCTCTGTTGATGGACATTTAGGTTGCTTCCATGTCCTGGCTATTGTAAATAGTGCTGCAGTGAACATTGGGGTGCATGTGTCTTTTTGAATTATGGCTTTCTCTGGGTATATGCCCAGTAGTGGGATTTCTGGGTCATATGGTAGCTCTATTTCTAGCTTTTTAAGGAACCTCCATACTGTTCTCCATAGTGGCTGTATCAAGAAAAGGGAACCCTCATACATTGTTGGTGGGAATGTAAATTGATATTCCCTCTTACTTTGTAACTGAGACTTCTTCTATATCCTAGTCTCCTTTTTCTGAACTTCAGCCTTTTTGCTAAGTATTATTCAAGGATAGAAATGGAAAAGAGGAAAAGAATGGCCTAAATATCAGGGAAACTTAGTTTGCGAGGTCTTTCCAAAATGTCTGACCCATTACATTACACTAGTAACAAAGCTGCCAAGAAACTGGAGTTTGTGGATCATGGAAGGGTGATGTAGGAAAGGGCTTTAGTGACACAAGGCAGCAATGGGGTTAAAGAGGACGTTGGCTGGTAAGAAATTCCACTGGGAGGATTGGCAGAAAAAATTTAAATTGCTTATTAATCTGTGCTGTACTTCTCCATTCTGTGCAAACCTATAATAACATTTTATCACATGCAATAGATGTGATGAAGCAGAGCTCCATGCTTTGCATAGACTGGGGCAGGAAGGAGAACAACTCCGGGAAGCAAATGATGAGCAAAGTCCTGGAGAATAAAACTGAGGACACGAGTTCAAGGGTGATATCATCCAGGAGAATTAAAGCTATTTGCCTTTCTGCCTCCACTACACTGGCATCTCTTATGAAATTCCCAGAAATGAAAAAGTGAACAAGAAATCCCTCAGTGGTGAAGTTACTGTTTTGTTTCGCTTTGTTTTAATTCTCAAGTTACCTCTACAATCAAACCACATAATCTGGTGAGACACAATTAAAGCACATTTAATTACATAGAGTTTCCTTGAGAGCAGAATTCGATTTAGGACATGTACATCTTTTACATTAGCTAAAAAAAGGGTCTATTTGCTTTATCTGAATGTATTTCTGAATTGAGTGTCATAATGGGGTACTAGAATAGTACTTTAAATGTCAGCATGAAACTTAAATATTCTTAGAAAAATACAGTACCCGCAGGTCATCTGATATAAAGGAAAATTACTTTCAGGTCTCTTGATATTCCACCTGTATCTTTTTTTTTTTTTTTTTTTAATTTATTTATTTTTGGCTGTGTTGGGTCTTCCTTTCTGTGCGAGGGCTTTCTCTAGTTGTAGCAAGCGGCGGCCACTCTTCATCGCGGTGTGCAGGCCTCTCACTATCGCAGCCTCTCTTGTTGCGAAGCACAGGCTCCAGACGCGCAGGCTCAGTAATTGTGGCTCATGGGCCTAGTTGCTCCGCGGCATGTGGGATCTTCCCAGACCAGGGCTCGAACCCGTGTCCCCTGCATTGGCAGGAAGATTCTCAACCACTGCGCCACCAGGGAAGCCCCCACCTGTATCTTAAAGTAAGATTTTAAGAGTCTGCAAATTTTACCAAATGTGTTTTGATATCACTGGAAAGATGCTTGGCCGGTGTTTGTCTGCATCATTTATTATCCCATTTATTTTTCTTTCTCTGCCTCCACTCTGGGCTCTGTAGGAAGAACTTATTTGCTATAAAGTCATTTCCAAGTTGTGCTTTCCTTACTGTATTCTTTTCAGAGATAATTAATTCCAGAATTTTCATCTATTCTTTTACAAAAACTAATACCATTTTCATTAATCATTTTTGTTCTTGCTCATCTCTGGACTTTCTTTATGGCTTCTGAAACCCTGCATTTTCAAGGGGAACAGCCAATTATTAATTTATAATATTTTGCAAAGTAAAAAGCATTCTCATTTTTTCTGTCTTTTAATTTAGAATAATGACTCATTTGCCTGCTTGACCACTGCATTTTATGCAATAAAATAGTCATGTCATGAAAAATGACATTTTAGATGTGAGTTGGAAAGATCTGTGTTTCATTAGGATCCCATAATGTGAGTGACTCTTTGGATACTGTAGCATGGCGGGGAGCCTGTTTTATGATGGTATATTTGAAAGATATATTTATTGTTCCCCCTCAAGAAAAAACCAAGAAGAGAAGGAAAAATAAAGTTAAACTTCAGTCTTGGGGCAGAATCCCTGGGGTACATTTGGGGCCATCAAAAATCTGACCCCTCTTCCCAAACGAAAGCAAAACTTCCAGGAGTTCTTAGTCAGCTTATAAACAAAGAGGAGAACATACAGAAGTAATGAAATTTCCAACTGTGGAGAAAAGCACTCATTTATTTTTTTAAAATCAGGGAATGATTGATGTGGTTGCAATCTGATGTTTTCTTTTAAAGAAATTCTTTATTTCACTGTTACTCCCCTACCACCTGCCCCCACTCCTTCCTCCAGATAGTTTATCACGAAGCAATACTCACCTTATTCAGACTTCCAGGGTTGGATTCAAAGAAAGTTGGTTTCTGTTTTCTGTGCTTCCTATTCTCCCCTCCCTAGTAACTCCACATTTGTTACAATAATGCAAATTGTGACGAAGTCCTGGCTAATTTTTACCCCTAAACTTCCAATTGCTTTTGAGGTACCTGGTTATTTCTTTGAACTACTCCTCTTTTAGGCAAACACCTACAGCACGGTTGGTTGTGTGTTAGCTTAACTCTGGCAATCTCTGAATTTTAATCAAAACATGAATTAGGAAGAGAGGTTTATTTTTTGTGTGTGGTGAGACTGATTTTATTAAAGTATGACTAAAGAATTTCTGTGCTTGTGACAACACTGCTTTAAAACTCACACCGCCACTTTTTAGTTAAAAATTTTTAATTCGGTTTCTCAAGGCAGGTTTGGGAGGGCTTCACACAGAAGACAAGTAGTTTATAATTTCCTTCTAGGATGTCCAATGTTAAGATCTTTCTGAAGTACACATTGACACACACATAGACACCAGAGAGGTAGAAGCTCCTTTTTGCATCATATTTTTCGTGTCTTTAGAAAGATCCTGTAAGTCAGAGTGTGAATTTTATCAGAGCTGAGGGCGAGGAGCACCCCTCTTTTTTCTTGCTTTTTCTAGAAAAGCCCCCTTAGGAATTACAGTAAGAAGGGTCTTCAATGAGATTAATGGACGACAAATAGTATAAAGCGGCTAAGACATGCCCTGGCCCTTCAGGCATTCAGAACGGCACATGGAGATCCTTCATATTATGTGGTTCTTTGTAATAGGAACCAAATTCAAAATGCTAGCATGTCAGCCACCAAGCAGGTTCAAAAGTTTGCCCTAATATATGGTGATATTTTTTGTTTCAGTTACCTGGGAACTTTCAGTGAGGGGCAGCTTCGTTCCTTTCTACTTCTGCTACGTGGACCCCCTTGTTGCTGCTGTCTACTTAAAACCATTTATAACTCTGCCAGATGTTTCTGATTTAGAAAGAGTACTTTTTGAACCATTTCTTTCTAACTTCCTTCCCCCTCACACCCCCCCACCCCCCGCCCGCTCCTCTTAGGAGCTAATTCCAGTCAGGTTGGAAATTACAAAGCATGTTGTTTAGTGCCAGGAATGATGTGCTGACCGACGAGCAGAGGTAGGGCTTGAACTGGGGTCCTGAGGAACAGACTTCAATAGATTAGAGTATCAGTCTACTGAGAAATGTGCCATGCAGAAGCTTGATTTCCCTTCAGTCCAACTTAATTTTTCAGACTCTGTAACTGAGACTGGCAGTTCTGAGCCCCTTGTTCCTTCAGCACAATTTATCAGCACAAGGTCAGAGAATTCTTTTGGGCCTGTTTCTCATGAGCGGTGATAATTATGCATATAGACAGCCCTACTCATATTATGTAATGTACTGAATGAAGCGAGGAGAATGGTTTTGATTTAAAATCAGAAGCACCGTCACCAGACCCAAATATGTCCAACATCCAACTAACCCGGGAATCACCTCTCATGTTCTGGATCAGATCCATCAACACACCCCCAATGAAGACACATCCTTCTCTTTATGACTATTGATGGGCTTTCAGCCTGACAATTCAGAAATGTGCCATTGACGTAGGCCACATTCGGAGGAGAACGCCTTCTGGGATTTCTCAGTCATCGACCTAAGTGGGGGTGATTTGGTGGCAGGAAATGTCTCCAGATAATGCATTCTTCTAATTTCTTTTGCAAATACTCTGCATCTTAGCTATTAATCAGGGGAGCTCCCACTTTTCCCTGTCAGGGCCATTCGCCCATTTGGCCCAGGTTTTGGCTGTGGGAATGGATGAACAATGTTCAGTTCATTGCAAGGTTAAGCAGATCAATGCTCCTGTCACTGTCTGGTTAGATGATATTTAACATCACTCTAAACAAAAGCATTTCCAAACGAAGAGGAAGCGTGGTAGTAAAGATATAGCATGTGAGCAGGTACTCTGTGCTAGTAGCTTCCTTACACAAAATCCAGAGGATTTTGTTAACATTTAAAGCTTCTTTTGACCCTTAGGTAATTTTTATATTCCACCAGCTGGGTAGTAGAACTAATAGCAGTATCTACTAGATGGAATCATTGCAGCCCTTACTCCTAGAAAATAAAGAAATCTAGAAAGCTGTTAGGGTTAGCTTTGACTCATGAGATAGTTAAATGCAGGTAAACCAGATACACAACGTTTATATCAAAGAGGAATTAATAAGGCACACTTGAGTAATGAGTGGCCCAGGTCACATTTCAGGGCCACCCAGAAATGTTTCCCACACGTTCATCGCACTGGACAAAGCAATTCACAACAGCCTTAGTCATTTTCTCACTTTTCTTCTAGGGACCATTGCTATTGCAATATCATGGCTAGCATGTTTTGAGAATCTATGCCTGTCGTATGCTGTGATACGGGATTTGTAAAAACAAGCATCTTAACCATTTGTTATTTGTACCTCGTTTGCTAGCTTTCCTTTTACAGTTTTCCAAGGTTATTTATTTTGTGTGTGTAGCTGAAGATAAATATGTTTCACTTTAAAACTTTTCTTCAGTAACAGCAAGAATAAGAGAAATCCAGTTGTAATTTTTGGTGAATTTCCCTGGTTTGTGTATGTTGCCTTTCTCTTTACATCATTTCAATCCAATCAGATGTCTCAGGGAAGTGGATGCCAGGAATGATGAATCACTGAAGCCTGTCCAGGATCAAAATTCAGTGTAGGTGGAATGTGCTGGAACATTAAAGTATGCCATGGCTCTTCAATAGAGATAATACCTTATGCTTGGCAAATTGAGAGCCGACATCTAATAACTTGGTATATCGGAAACCAGATTATAAATAAATGTATGGTTGAGACAGGTTTTTTAAATATTATTTTGAGTGCCAGAAAGAAATCTACCCTTAGTGGCTCACAGAGATGTAGCTTAGAGAAGCTTTATCTTGCTGACTATATACAGATATACATACATATATATATATATATATATATATGGTACAACACAATACAGTATCCTAATGGCTACTTTTTATTTAAGATTTTAAATAATCCATATGATAAAACTGTCAGGAACTTATTCTGTGAATGCCATTTCACTTCTTTTCTATTTGTCTTTATTTGTATGTGTTTCGGGATTATAGAGTCTCTATTTGCCTTTACTTTCCATCTTAAGCTTTACCACAAATTCTGTTACATTATGACTTACTAAGAATGTTATTGGGACTGATTTTTTAATATTCATGTAATATGAATATGTTTATATGTATACACATGTATATTCAAAAGGCTATTTTACCTTTTCTTTAGCTGGAAATAGTAATATCTTTAGGTCAGGAGTTTAAAAAAATCTAAACCATTTCAAACAATAGTCTTCAGAAAAGCAATGTGGACTCAAGACAGTAGTTTGTATTGAGAAAAACCATAGTGGAAATACACTTTTTAATATTTTGCGAAAAAAATTCTGAAACATTAACATAGAAGCCACAATATGAATACTTTCCTTATTTCTTGAGAACACTTTGTGTCATTCTTTTCATGTCTCAGCACTTCAGTTTTAATCATCAGCAATTTCTCTTGCGAACAGCCAAGTTGGAAGACAGCTTTAGTTTCTATATCAAAATCTTAGAGATGAGAAGGGAAAGTAAATTTGAGCTTCACTAGCTCTTGATTTGAGATCAGCACAGTTTTGTACTTGTATAGTAAATATTTTTTAAAACAATTGGTCGCTTTCCTTATGCACAGTTGAAATCAGTTCATCTCTGTCCCATCACCCCTGCAGCAGACCATATGTTAGGGTCTATAGGATGGTGTAGAGGGAAATTCGTTATGCTCTATCCCCTCAAACTGAGGAGGAATATATACACTTAAGCAAGCTAATGCTTAGGAAAAGGATAGACAGTTATCTCAGAATTTCACAGAGGTAGCAAAATCAAAAGGAAGGGCCTAAGTGCAAAGGACATTGAATTTAAATCCAGTGAGTAATAGTTAAAAAAAATTCTATTTGAGCTGGTGCAGTTTGAGTTGCAAAAAATTTGCAAGAGGTTCTGCCTCAGCCAGTCATGATAATGAAACAATATTTCCTAAACAAATAAATGATTACCAACCAGAGAAGATTTCTAATGTGAATTATTCTAGTTTTCTGAAATCAGATGCCTTCTAGAAATTTTATACATTATTATTAGGTATATGTCCTTAATACTATTTTAATTATTTTCTGATTCTTGGTCTTGCCAAATTTAGTTTTGCCAACCTCAGTACTTTTCAGGAATGTTGAAAAGTTACCCCCCAAAGTTAACCCACAAAGTTAATGAGGGATTCCTGTGTAGTTGATGCAGAACAGCCGAACGGTACAGGAGCAGTTTAGCAATAGATCAAAATGATGTTCCAATAAAGCAGTTGCAGGGTTTTTGATGGGGATGAGTATGAACTCAATAAGCCCCCTTAAGACTCATTTTTAAGACTGCAGAGATGAGGCTGTGCTAGATTCAGGCTTAGTTCTAACAGAGAGGATAGGTGGCCACCAGTCACCTTGGAACGTCAGAGGGTCACTGAAGTTCTCCAAAAACTTCCATGCTTGTGCCTCTGTGTACAAACTGGACCCAAGCCTGTCTATTGCACAAGAGTGAGCAGACTGGTGGAGGTCTGCAAGCTGATGAGTGGTTTTAGCTAATCAGGGAAGAGTTTCCAAGCACTCAGTCCTTTATCTAACTTTCTGGCCTCTCCTGCTGTCACGGAGACAGTTTTTGCTGCCGATGAAGTGGGTAAGATTCAGATGTACACCAAGTGATGCATAAACCATGCCGCCCTGCCTACTGGCAACCAGCATTTGCCTTTGCTGGGCTCAAGCCAGCTTTTCCCTGGCACAGCTGATTTTGTTCACGGTGAAATGGGGCAGAGGGATCATGGAGCCACAAGAAGCCGGGCTTCATCCTCAGTTATAAAGTTGTGCAGAAGGAGCTTTTGAGCAGAATTCTCGTGCTTGCTGATCTTGGTAGTCTTACTCTACATCACTCCCAGCCTAATGTAGGGAAATTTCTCAAACAACATCACATTTTACTTGAGTAGCATCTCCAGACTTCTCTTCACCTCCCTTTGTTCCAGTGGTGGTGTAGTTCATCTTCTAAACACCTTTAGTGCTTTGCTTTTAATTTTTGGTTTTCCAGATAAAATTTAGATTCTAAATCTAGGTGTTATAGGGCAAAATTACTAGCATATCTCTGAAAGCTTTCAGTCTTATTGCCCAGAGTCTGCTTGTGCTCCTTAGCTATTTTGTTAATAATTTTACTCCTCAAACAGCGATGCAGGCACTTGAAACGTAGCCTGGTATCCTTATGAGAGACCCAACTAATATTTTATACGTATGCAGATATATGCACTTTAAAAAAAGTACCTCAGCAGCAAATACAAATAAACTAGCCATTGCTACAAATTTCTTTTTGGGGGTGGGGATGGCCTTTATCTGGTAAAATTCCAGTGGGCAGAGAGCTTGAGCCTGGTGGTTAATTTTATATCAGATTTCAGCCAGCCGGCAGTTACCCTCGTCTGCCGGTAGACTACTTTCTCTGTCATTTGGTATTAGATGTATTACACACCAAGCAGTAATTATCTTTGACACATAATTATTATGGTTTTGATGACAAGAAAGTCTTTTCTTTCCCTGCTTTCATAACATATATTCCTGAAAGTCCAGGCTTGCAAAACGCAGCTAAAAATCAAAAGCACTTGGCTTCAGATTGAACTTGAAGAGAGGGGATAAAACAAAAGAATTGTGTGTGCATGAGGTAGGACAGCTTGGGGAGGGCAAAATTTTAAAAAAAGAGAGAGAGAAAGAAAAAGATACAGACTATTTGAAAGTTTCCCAGATGATCTCACATAAGTAGATGGCTGAACAGGAATGAAACCTCGAGGGTCATCAGTGCCCTGGAGAAAATCTGCTGGGACACAGCCAGACCAGGTTCCCAGCAGGAAAAGGGTGCCTTTAAAGTAATAAACTGATCAAGGCTTGGATTAAAAGAGAGAGGAGAGGAAAAGAGGAGGCTCCTGGCAAGGCCACACAAATCGCACAAATGAGTTTCTAATCCTGCCACCCGGGCATTTTCCAGCTCTGCACTCTGAGTCAACCTCAGCTGCAGGACTGGATGAGCAGTTTGACAATTCTTGCCTCTAAACAAAGATTTTTTTTTTTTTTTTTTTTTTTTTTTACATGATCAGAATGTGGCATCTTGAGTTTCTTGAGCCTGGGGGCTCTGCAGGGTTTAAACAGGCCAAGTGCCTGGCACTCCTCCAGCTCTACCTGCAGCTGTATTTCTTGTAAAGCTGGGTCACCAAGCTTTGGCTGCAGAGCTTGGTCTTGGCTCTCTTGACCAATTCCCTAGAACTTCTGCTTAGGAGCATCTGAGGACAGTGGGAGGTGGTGAGGAGGGTGGATGGGTGGAGACAAGGGGATGGGGAGAAAAAGGGGGAGTATTGGAGGGACATGCTAAAGACTGGCATTATAATACATGGATGTAATAATTTAACTCTAGGAAGCTGATGTTATCCAGGATCTGATTAGCACAAGAGGAAATCTGTTGGGTTGGCTGATGGTGACTGCACTGAGATGGAAGATGTTTTCCTTTTCCCCATTTGGAAGTCAAAAATGTGGGTATCGGGGAGTCACTTATGTTCCCAAGGATGCTCCCTTTCCTTATAGACTTCTCAGCTGTAATTCAATAACAATAAACAAGTGAACAAACGTGAAAGCAACTCTAATTTTAGTTCATTTTATTATTTAGAGATGGGGAGTGGAGGAGGGGAGGAGGTGGAGGCTGCCATCTATGACTAATGCTGTCTTGCAAGCTCTTAAGCCATATTTAGTAACATGGGGTATAAAAATAAGCTTTTGGTTCAATTTTTTTTAAGCAGACTTCTGTTTCCTTTCTTCTATTCCCTCTCCCAAAGACGGATTTAACTAATTACACTTTCAGCTGAATGCTGATAGACATGTATTTATTATCGGTGCTATAAGCCCTGGAATTCTTTCTTCCTCTGTGAGGCCACAGACATATACATTAAACTCCAGTCCCTGTGAGCTGTCAGAGTTATGGTCCAGCCCAGAGCAGTGCAACATGATAAAGTTTTCAGGCCCTGTTTAGTTAAGACTGAAGAGCTGGGACCCAGCCAATCTCCACCACTCAGGGCTCTTTTCACAGTCCAAAATGATTTGGCTTAAACGTTTCCAACTGTGATGAGGTCCCATTTCAGTGATTATGCAGTCATTCACTTTTCCACATCAACATCAAAGTCATTAACAGCCGAGTATTATTGCATTGGCTGGAATTCAGTTAAGGACTAGAGGGAAGTTGCTCTTTATTAAGATAAATCATTGCCTTGGTTATGTCACCCATGAAATAATCAATTTACTGTGTTGGTTAATTTCCTCCCTCTTTGATCTGTGAATTAAATTCAACAGATCATTGTTTCACACAACTACCACTCAAAAGATGTTTCAAGGGAAAAATGCACACACATGTTCTGATGGCTGTGGTCTTAACGAGTTTGATAAACAACATAGCACACTGAGGGCTCAGTTCATTCCATCATTCATTTCTGCAGTTATCTTATCTCCCCTATGCTCCAAGGGCAGGGTAACACCCTGATCTAGCTGGGTGATCCTCTCTCTGAATTCCTGAAGTGTTCTGCTAAGAAATAAAATGTTAAGCAGAGCTAGCCTTAATACTTTGGGGATCATGAGCTTATACCAAATTCAATGTGGGATATCCTTGTCTGGAATTCAGAATGAAAAAACAGTGATCTTTACACGGATACTCACTTATAAATGTGAGGCATCCTTTAGAAAGGTCCCTCTCATAAATACAAGGCATTCTTGGCTCCATAATTCATGGCTTCTTATCGAGGAAAGAAGTTGAGTGGGATGTTTTATTTTTCCTTGCATTGGTGATCCCTCTGAGAAATATTCTTGTGCTTGGATGATTTAAAAATATATATTGTATAATGAAATATTTCAAACATGCAGGCAAGTATAGAGAATAATATAATAAAAATCCATGGACCCACAACACAACTTTATCAAATCTTAACCTTGTGCTTCAGATGTACGTGTGTGTGCGTATGTGTGTTTTAAAGAAGTAAATCTTATAAATACAGATGAGGACTCCTATGTATCCCTTTCCATTCTCTTTCCTCAAAGGGAATGGCTATCATGAGCTTATGCATGTAAATCCTTTATTTTTTGAACTTTATTTTTGCTATCTATTTTTGCAACTACGAACAACACGTATGCTATCTTACAGGTTTTTAAACCTTTTGAAGATGGTTTTATATCTTATGCATCCTTTTGCAACTTGCTTATTTCATCTACATTATTTGTTTTGCATTTACCAGTGTTGATACATGTAGATTTAAGTTATTCATTTTAACCGTGGCATAGTATTTCATAGTATGAACGCATTTAAATCTCAGCCACATGTCTTTGTTCACAAGTATGAGATCTTCTCTAGGACCCATACCAAAAAAACAGGATTTCTGGGTCACAGAGTATGCACATCTTCAGCTTTACTAGCTATGGCCAAGTTACCAGTTTATATTTCTACCACTAGTATATCAGAATCTCTACTGCTCCAAACTTTCTGTTCCAGGATGATTAAGAATAATTTTCTTACTAAGACTCAGACTGAGGCCACTGTTCTCTGGCTTCTATGCAGTCTCCCCATTGAAAATGAACTAGAAACGTGTAACCAACGTAATCCCAATGAAGGTAGGAACCGCCCAATATTCTCTCTTACCTCTGTTTCAAACTTGACTTTGGATATCTGTCTCAAGAGATATGCGTAGTCAAGATAACATGGAGGGCTGGACTCTGGCAAACCATATTTAAAAAAAAAAATGTGGCTAGCTCTTTATAGTCAGCTGGAATGGAGCTATATGACAATTTTTCACCTACTTGAGACTCAAGAACAACACTTTGACCAAATGGTTATAACGAACATAGAGCTGCAGTCTCAATCCCTTCAATCTCAAGTTTTCATAAAGATGACCAAATCATTGCAAAAAAAACTTTTTTCATGTTTGTTGATGATTTAAAATCAAATACCATTTATTGGGCACTGAAGAGAATGTGGAGCACGATGACAGCTATTCTCCTGTACTTAGGTAGACACGGAGCCTGCATCTAAGAATTTATTATAGAAAAAATAAAGTCAACGTTAACAAAGAGAAGTAACAAGAAATTAAATGTGCTTAAGGAATCATACCACCAACTCTGGTTAATCCCAAATTTAGAATGGCTGGTCTTCCCAAACACAGCAGCACAAATCCACGTGGAAGACACAGAAAAGGGTTCAGAACTATTCCCTCAGCTATGCTGATTAAGGGTTGTTCTCTAGGCAAGGGGGATGGGACCTAACATCAGGATTCATTCTACATTTTTAATATTTAGCTCTATGTACGTATACATACTTTATAGGGCACTCTAAAAATTATACATTGGCATTATTATTATTTTACTTTTTTGCAGATCAGGCAATGGAAATTTTCCCATATCACTTCTGCTATCTCTAGGTGGACATTAGGCACCAAATCACATGCATCTTATTGAATACCATTTCCAGTTAGGAGACAGAGTGGCCATGCCGGTTATTCTCAGTTTGCCCAAGCCTCCTCCGTCTAATCCATCCTCCACCTATCTTTGCTGCTCTGGTGCTGCATTAACCACACTCCCCTGGCCCCTGGCTTTGTGAGACTGGAGGGTAGGAGAGAGGGAGGGATATTTATTCCTTCCCTCCTTCCTTCCTTAGATCACTCACAATGGGAACAAGTTGTTTAAAATATTTTCAGACTTCATAGTTGGAACATCAGATTGATAAAATAAAACATAACCAGAAGAAGTTAGATCTTAAATAATTGTGCCTTTTAATTTTTTTTGACAAAGGCAAAGTTCTGTCTTTAGATACTAAATTATTAATATTTTTAACATGTATGAGTTTCTCTGAAACGTATCCAGGCCTCAGTTTCTTCATCTGTAAAATGGAGATAATACCAGTACCTAGCTTAAGGACTGCTGAGAAGATTTATTAAACTAGTGAATGGAAATCATTTAGCACAATAGCTGGTACCTAATAGGTGTGCAATGAAGTTGACATTATTATCATCATTTTCATGTTTGACTCTCTACTTCCATTTACCATACTTTCTCAGAGATCAAATGATAATTTGCAGCTTTAAAAGTAATAGGGAAATGTTTTTTCGGGATAGGTTGAGAGGTTATCTTTGCCAATTTCTTTGTAAACACCTGTGGACAGGAAAATAGTTTTGAAAGGCTTTTTTTTTTTTTCCTCTTGTATTTCCTAGTTGAGCCTCTGGAGCCAAATAATCTTGGCTTGACTTCTGGTTCTTTCTCCTCCTAATAACATGACCTTAGACTAAACTCTAGTTTTCTCATCTGTAAGTTCATAGAGTTGTAGTGAGGAATCATCAGGAAACCGATGTAAATTGCTTAACTCAGCACTAAATAGATGTGAGCTCTAATAATATATTATGGTCATTATTATCATGTGTAGTTGCTCTTTAGGTGGCAAGGAGAGAGAGAAGACAACAAAATAACAAATGGTAGGGTTTTGCTGAGTGAGCCTGCCTTTTCCTGGAGAGCAATATGCATCCAAAGGGAACTCTGCAACTGTGTTCATTACTGCCCTTGTGTGTTTGTCCACCCTGGGGAATAGCTCTCCACCAGATGGGTTTTATTCTGTTTAGGTTTTGCTGGATTTTGAGGACCTTTCCAAGACATATTATTTTGCAGTAATCCTTTAAGATGAGGTAATGGCAGGATTTGAAAGATAAACCAAGGCACAGTGATTTCAGATGCTCTGAATTGTACAACATGTAACAACTAGGTGTCATTTTCCCAGTAAATCAATTTGTAAGTAGAATAACTTGCAGAGGAGAGAAGAGCACGATGAGAATCCTGTCCTAGAAAGCTTTTCAGCTAATACTTTCTGACTTTGTGGTTCGTTTATGACCGGAGGGAATGTTAAGGGGCTGGACTGGCCAGAGATGGTGCTATTGGTGGAATCATCCTGTGAAATGCAGGGAGCACTTGTTCACTGAGGGAATCTGTAGGAGCAATGAACACTGCACAAATACTTTCTCCCCATTTTTTCACCATAGAAACAAACGTTGCTCCTTATGTGATTTGAGACTAAGTCTTAGTATAACTGGCATCAAGATACTCCGTGGGCTCACTTCTAAAAAAGCTAAAGATCAGGGGCAAAGACCCACAGGTATAATTCTTTAGGCTGAGACCTTTGTCAGAAATGTCTGACACCTCAAACACACAGAAGTTTAAATTTTATAGGTTAAGATAAATGATGTTTAAACAGCTCAAAATTTTTAAGTGTTCAAGGCCAAAACACCTAGGTTTTATCAAACTTATTTAGTAAATTAGGAAAATGTATATTTTCCCCACAGGGGAAATGTATGTTGACAAAATATGACTTTAGATTCTCTCTGATGATAGCAGTTTCTAAAAAAGGTAAAAAAAGAGTAAGTGAAAATGTATGTATGCATGTGAGTGTATGTGGATGAATTCTCTTATAATTGATACTACCAAGATAATATTAGGTAGACAACAGTACAGGAGAAAATATGAACTAGGATTGGATTCTGATAAATGCTGCAATAATTTCAGTGAGTGATTATTTTAAAGATGGTCATTTCTGATAAGAATTTCTCATCCATACTTGTTATTATATTTAGGGTTTAAAGATATGGAATTTAATGGTAAATAAAGTTTAAACCTAATTACATTTGCTTTTAAATGGCTTCATCAATCAGAATCTAAAATTTACCAGAATTGGGCATTAATCCATCAAGTGGTTGGAAATTGCCAGCGTATTCCAGGCTACTTTAGTAGTTCATATTTTATAATATTACTGTCTCCACATTACTAACATAAAGCATAATTTCATGGCAGAAGACAATTAGATTAATGAATGACTCTTGTGTTGTCAAATCCCATGAAAGCCATTTCTGCAAAACGAACCGGAAAATCTGTTCTGTGTTTTAGAAGAGGTGGCAGTTTCTACACTAGACAAAGAAGGCCAACTTTTGTATTCAGTTACTAACATATAATTCTGGTCTGGAATTCTACCCTCAGAAAATGGTCCAATAAATTCATGTCCAAAACAAGTTCAAGTCCAGTGAAGCAGTTCATTATTCATTGGGTAGGATATGAAAGAGAAGCTTAATATTTTACTGATGATTCCAAGCCCAATAAAGTTTGCTATTTCTAATTCAGGTAAAAAGTCAACTCTCTATTAACTTGTGATATTTCTGAATTAGAAGTAATTTCCTGTTTGAATTGATGACCATGTACAGAATCTTCAAGCCTTGATTATTTCTCTTCACTGATAAATAACATTTCTTAGCCTGTTGAGAAGTTGATTTTCCCTGTATTATCATACAGTAAATGGCCTTAAGAAGCAGAAAGTTAGACCATTGAGCCTCATTCAGAATTATTTATGCCAGGAACTCTCATTATGCAGGTCATTTAATTAGATTATCTCTTCTGTACTTTGGAATATGTTTCTTCCAAAGATGAAAAGGAAGACTCATATCATAGTGTTCAATGAGAAATGTTGGCCTTTGAATGCAGTGCAGCTGACAGTCATTGTGCCAATCCTTTTATCTTATAAGAAATAGTGGATCCAGAGAACTTAAGTGTAAGAACTATGTAGTTAATAGCAGAACCAGAATTAGCATGCAGGGATCTGACTTCTAATTTAGTGCTCTCTCTCCTCCACTTAAGGCCTGTCTCCATTTCTATTACTTCCCTAAAAATCTGTCAGATATTTGTCAAAAATACAATGATATAAGGTGAGTGCATAAGATCAATGCTTTGCTGAAAGATGGTGGAAGCTAGATCCTAAAGGGATATGGGGCATGGGGTTGCTCCAGCGCAAAGTTTCCGTGAACTCTCTGGGCAGCTAAGATGGGAGGATTGAAAAAAGGGGAGAATGGGAACACAGGCAGATAAACCATTCTTCTGTGATATACTGGAGTGGAGAGTGTCTCACATGATGGCCCCATAGGCTGCTCAGTTAGGGCAGCTAGAAAGAAGAGGATGGAGAAGCATTTCCAAAATTTGGGGGGAAGAATTTTTAAGGCATGCCAACAAAAGTAGCAATCATGAAGAAAAAAAAAATGAACAGGGGGGGCTTCCCTGGTGGCGCAGTGGTTGAGAGTCTGCCTGCTAATGCAGGGGACACGGGTTCAAACCCTGGTCTGGGAAGATCCCACATGCCACGGAGCAGCTGGGCCCGTGAGCCACAATTGCTGAGCCTGCGCGTCTGGAGCCTGTGCTCCGCAACAAGAGAGGCCGCGATAGTGAGAGGCCCGCGCACCGCGATGAAGAGCGGCCCCCACTTGCCACAACTAGAGAAAGCCCTCGCACAGAAATGAAGACCTAACACAGCCATAAATTAAAAAAAAAAAAAAAAAAAAGAACAGGAGTGAAACAGAATGAAAAGACAAAGGGGAAAACAGGAGAAGACATTTGCATCATAAAAAAAATAAGCAAAGAGTTAATATCCCTGTTTAGCATGTGCTTATTAGCAATGAAAAAAAGATAAACATGTGAATGAAAAATAACAGTAGACACAAGGAGAATTAAATAAGGAGAAATAAAATTTTTCGACAAACATGAAAAATATTTATCCTCACAAAGAATCAAATAAATGAAAAAGTTTAAAACATCATTGAGAAGCTATTTTTCTCATATTGAATGAGTAAAGATTGAAAAAAATAAAAGCACACTAAATTGAAGACCAGGAGAGAGATGAGAGATAGGCTGTTGCTTATGCTGGTGGGACTTTAATTGGTATAACTTTTTTGGAAAGTAATTTAACAATCTATCCTGAAAGCCTAAAAGTGCCCCTAGTTTTTGGCCCAGCAATTCTACCTCTAAGAATGAATCCTAAGGCAATATTCACTAAGCATGAAAGTTTAAAAATGAAAAAAAAATTGAACAAAAGAGAGATTGGTTAAATAAACTATATATGCGTAACAAGTGTAAAGTACAGTTTCTTTATCTATAAAATGTACATAAAACAGTTTCTATCTCATTATTTTGTTGTAGAGTTTATTAATTGAGAAAAATGTATGTATAGAGTAAGCACTCTATAGCTGTTTATTATTATGTACATTATTCTTTAAAGTTTTCAAAGTACTTTAATGTCTTGGGGAAGAATGTTCCAGGTGAATGGAAATACCCTCAGGTGGTATGTGCTTGGCAGGCTTATTCACAGACTGGCAGGTGGGCACTGAGGCTGTAGCCCAGTGAGTGCAGGGGAGCAGTGAGAGATGGTGATGATGATGATGAATTTGGAGAGGTGGCTGGGGCCAGATCACATATGGCCTTTTAGGCCATGTTAACAACCTGACATTTTATATTTATTTGCTTACTGTCTGTCTTCCCCACAAGGACTAATCTCTACAAGGGTAAGTATTTTGTTTTGTTCACCACTATACCCATAGCATGTAGAACTGCTCTGTTCAATATGGTAGCCAGTAGCTACGTGTGACTATGAGCACTTGAAATGTGGCTAGTGTGAACTGTGATGTAAACTGTCTCTTTAATTAATATTTATAAATATTTATATGGATTGCATGTTGACATGATAATACATGGATATATTGGACTAAATAAAATATATTATTAAAATTAATTTTACTCATTTCTTTTTACTTTTAAAAATGTGACTATTAGAAAGTTTAAAATTACATATGTGGCTCACATTATACTTCTGTTAAAAGCGTAGACATAAAGGGCACACAGTAGTCATTCAGCAAATATTTGTTGAATGAATGAATGAGCACGTTGTATTGTACCTTGATTCTGTTTGACATGACCTCTGAATTTTAAATTTGACTCAAAAACTATGGGATTTATGGTTAGAAGAGAACTTGTCTCTGATTAATATTTGTCCTAACAGCCTCTCTTAGAGTCTTGTATTCTCCCGGCTCTCTCTTACTGGGTCCCTCTGAGAGTTACCTGGGTATGCACATCTTTGGCTGTAGAACAGATAGCTCCTAGTAGAGGCAGAAAATTCTGCTATTGGTGGTGTAGACAAAGACTTGGATCTGACAGGAGCAAACGTCAACTCTACTAGTTTGTGAATTTTAGACCCAATATCATAATCTTGGTGGTGGTTGTCATAAGGATTTGGCCAATGAATACATCAATACATATTTGATTTATTGAAAAAGTCACAAGCCAACATACATGTAAAGGCAATTATGACATATGCCTTTCATACTGAAAGACATGTATTACAGGGTAAAATGCTAAAGTAAAGAGGCTGTGGGGTTCTTTGTTTTGGTTCAAGAAAACTGCGTCTATGTATCTGTATCTGTGGAGGATTAAGTTTATATCTGGGCATTTACCTTTGGGGGTTCATAGGCACCTGTGTTAGCCTGGTACATATTTATAGAAATCACTTTTTCCTATCTATAGAAATATAGATAAGTAAATTTTTAGAATTTATGGGCGGCCTTAGAAAGTGTTTCTAAGTGGATGACAGACACTGGGGCTCAATCCCGCTTCAGGCAGAAGCAAGCAAGTTAAACCATCGCTGATTGACTTTTATTAACTCTGATTTGTAAGGCTGATAGGCTCAGACTTGTAGCTGATGGACAGGTTTTTGTCACCCAGCCAAGATAGGAATCCTAGAGAAATGCCAAAGAGAAAAGACAGTGTTGTTCCCCCAAACCCATTGTGCTTTGAACGTTTGCTACTTTGTTTTTTCTATTTTACATACCCAAGCTGAAATGTTTTTACCAATTATTTTGTCATTCTTTATAAAACTTAGTTTAATCAGACGCTAAGTCTGATCTTTGTGCTTTAGGCTATGGCTGTAAATAGCAATGAAGTGGAAATACTGTTTGTTTAAGAGCTAGAATGCATTGGTTCAGTTAAGAGAGAGAGTGGAAGAATATGAACACATGCACTCTTTCCTCAACTCCTAGTTCCCTCCAAAGAGATATCTTTAAAAAACTTTTGTCCTTTCAATTATCTTTAAAGAATTCTCATATGGGCTAGTTAGGTATGACTTGAAATCCACATATGTAACTAATATATTTTTTTCTCTTTCTTGCTAGCTTGGGTTCTAGACAGATGTATGGAGTTTGTGTTTCATTGCTCCAAACTACTTTTTCATCCAACCAGTGTTTGTTGAGCATCCAAAGGATGGACCAAGCACTTGACATGGTAGATGCGTTTGCAAGCATTACACTTAAACTTCACAAAGATGTGACATGCAGTGTTATTATTCCCATTTTCAGATGAATAAATGCATTCTCTAAGAGGTTTCAAAAGGTTCCACATCCAGTAAGTAGCAGTATTAGGTCCTCTAATTCTATGTTCAGTGATCTTTTTCTTCTTAGGTGCATCTCCTCCAAGTCTTCCTTTTTGTTCCACTAATTAAAACTTTCTCTCTGAAATGATCTGATAATCTCATTCCCGTGAAAATCGAAAGGTGGCTGAGGCTTAGTGGGCTTCTAATTTCCCTTGAGATTTCTTCTTTGATCTTTGTGTTATTGAGAAGTCTGTTGTTGAATTTTGAAATATTTGGAGATTTTTTAGATGTCTTATTGTTACTGAATTCTAATTGAATACTGTTCTGATCATAGAACATTCTCTATCATTTTGATCCTTTGCAGTTCACTAAGACTTGCTTAATGTCTCAGCTACGGTCTCTCTTGGTGAATGGTCCATTGCACTTGGGAAGAATGTGTTTTGTTATAGTGTTCTATAAAAGCATATCAGGCCAAGTTGTTGATATTGTTGTTCCAATCTTCTATCTCCTTTCTAATTTATCTATTTATTCTGTCAAATGTCAAGAGAGGGGTATTATATCTCCAACTGTGCATCTGTCTATTTCTTTATTTATTTCATTTTTGATTCATATATTTGGGAACTTAGTTATTAGGCTCACAGACATTTAAGACTGTTATGACATCTTGTTGAATTGGTGTTTTTATTATTAAACTTTCTTCTTTATTTCATAGTACTTTTCTTCTCAAAGTCTACTTTGGCTGACACAAGTCTACCATGTTAACTTTCTTATGCTTAATGTTTGTATGATATACTTTTTTCACCCTTTCACTTTCAATCTGTCTGTGTCTTAATCTTTTAACCATATTCTGGTAAACAGCATGTAGTTAAGCTTAGTTTTTGTTTTTTTCCAGTCTGACAGTCTTTGCCTTTTAATTGCAGTAATTAGCCCATTTACTTTCAATGTAATTATTGATGTTTGTATTTAGATTTACTATCTTGATGTTTGTTTTCTTTCTGTCCTATCTGCTTTTTGATAATCTATTTCTCCTTTCCTGCCTGCTTTTGAATGAAATGAGTGTATTTAATATTCCATTGGATGTTCTCTACTTTTAGGTTATGTCTCTTGGTATTATTTTTTAGTGACTGCTGTAGAGATTAAAATATTCTTCTTTAACTTTTCATAGCCTACATTCAAAAAATATTCTATTTCTTTATAATCAGTGCAAGAACCTTAAACTTATATACTTCCAATTACTGGTCATATCTGCCCATTGTGCTCCTGTTATCATTATGTTTTATTTTGACATAGGCTATAAACCCCATAATGCATTGATATAATTTTGGCTTTAATAGACTTTTTAAAAGTTTTATCTCTCTCTCTCTCTGTTTCTGATAAAGGCATAGATATATTAGAATTTAAAAATACACTTTATATTTTATACATAATAGGAATAATTTATAGGATTTAAAATATTTTTACATTTTTATATGTAGAATATTTTATATTTTATATATATATCAGAGTAAGTTGAAAAATCCTTTATATTTATCTATATATGTGTCTCTCCTAGTGTTCTTTGTTTCTTCATGCAGAGTGAGTTTTTCTCTAGTATTTCCCTTCAGACTAAAGAATTTCCTTGAGCATTTCCTGTAGTGCAAGTCAGCTAAGGATGAATTCTTTCAGCCTTTGCCTGTCTGAAAATTTCTTTTTCTTCCTTCATAAAGGATATTTTCACTGGATATAGAATCTAGGTTGACAGTTTTTTCTTTCTGAACTTAAAAATGTCATTCCATTTCTCCTGTTCTCCATTGTTTCTGACAAATAGTCATACTTCATTCTTACTGTTGTTCATTGGTGCATAAAGTGTGATTTTTTTTTTCTTCCCCCTCAGGCTGCTTTCAAGATTATATTTGGCTTTCAGCACTTTGACTATGATGTGTATAGGTATGGTTTTCTTTGTATTAATCCTGCTTTGGGTAAATACAGGAACTGTGCTTCTTGCAATTGTGGGTGATAGTTTTTATCAATTTTGCAATATTCTCAATTATTATCTCTTCACATATTTTTTTGCCTCATTTTCTCTCCTGTATATGGAATTCCAATTATGCGTACATCAGCTCATTTGATATTGTTCCACAGATTTCAGATGCTGTATCTTTTTCATTTTCTTTCTCTTTGCTTTGCAGTTTGAATAATTTCTATGAGAATGACTTTAGGTTCACTTATTTTTTTCTTCCTCTGTGTCTTGTCTGTTGATAAGAATGAATGAAAATAATTCTGATAGGCTCTGTTAATATCTTTTTTAGTTCTAGAATTTTCACTTGGATCTTTTATATAGTTTCCATCTCACTGATGAAATTTTCTGTTTGCCGTTCACTCATAATTCCTTTAACATATTTATCGTATTTATTTAAAAATCTCTCTGATTTTTCTAACATCTGGGCCATATCTGAGTCTGATTCTTTTGACTGTTTCTTTTCTTAATGATGGGTCACATTTTTTTGTTTCTTTGCATGGTTCAGTTTTTGACTGAATGCTGTATATCTGTGTAAGATAGATGTAGACATTGAATAAATATTTGTGCCAAGAGAAGGGTTAGCCTCTTCTGTCATGCAAGCACTGTCAGTATATTTTTATTTGAATAGAGTTTGGGCCACATTGTTTTTTAGTTAGATTTAGTTTAGCAGTCTTCAAATGATTTGAGGGCAAGTTCAATATACTCCTTTTATCACAGCTTTGGATTTGAGTCCCTGAAGGATATTCCTTCGTTCTCCTGCATTGCCTTTATTCTTTAGCAGGTCTCACACTCCTACACATCAGATGGGGAAACTTTTTGAGCTTTTTTACCTCTCTTCCAGCCATAGGAGGCCACTGCTTGCATTCATTGTAAGATTCAAAGTGCCAGAAGTGTTTCTCTTATTTCTCCTATCCTGACCTTAGACTTTGCCAGGCTTTGCATGGCTCTGCCTGGATCTGTTTGTGTGTATGTAAGTGTGTATATATTTGTGTGTGTATGTCTGTGTGTGTGTGTCAGAAGTTTATTCTATCAATTGTTGAGAGAAGAGTGGGGAAGTTTCTAACTATAACTATAGATTTGTCTATTTTTCTTTACAGTTCTATAAGTTTTGCTTCACATATTTTGTAGCTGTTATTTGGTGCTTGTATTTTAGAATTGTTATGTCTTCTTGGTGAATTAACTCTTATTATTACGTAATGTCCTTCTATGTCTGTGCTAATTTTCTTTCCTCTGAAGTCTACTTTATCTGATATTAATATAGCCTCACTTGCTTTCTTTTGATTAATATTTGTATGACCTATCTTTTTTCCATCCCTAAACTTTCAACCTGCCTATAACATTGTAGTTGAAGTGCATCTCTTGTACACAGTATATAGTTGGGTAATTTTAATAATACATTATGAAAATCTCTGTTTTTAAATCACCATACTTGGGTCATATATATTTAATTTACTTTTTGATGTGTTAGAGCTTAAGTCAAATATTTTATTTTTTGTTTTTGGTTTGTTATTTCTGTATTTTGTTTCCCTTTTTTATTTCTTGCCTTTCTGTGGGTCACATAAACATTTTTTAGAATTTCTTTTTTATTTATCTATAGTATTTTAAGAATATCTCTTGGTATAGCTCTTTTAGCAGTTGCTATGGGTATTATATTATATATACATAACTCATCACAGTCTGCTTGTATCTACATTTTACCAGTTTGAGTAACATGTAGAAACTTACTTCCCTTTATGTCTCTTTACTCTTCTTTGTTAATAATATAATTGCCTTATATATTTTTCTACATACATTTAGAACCATATCAGATATGATTATAATTTTTTACTTCAACCATCAAGAATAATTTAGAATTTCCTTCAGGAGAAGGAAAATGTATTTATCTATATATTTACTCTTTTCATTGTTCTTTCTTCTTTTTTTGATATTTCATGATTCCTTCTTTTATCATTTCCTTTTCTTTAGCCAATCTTTTAAGGTAATGTACTGATGACAAATTCTCTTAGTTTTCTTTTGTCTGAGAATGGCTTTTTTCCTCTTTAATCCTGAAAGATAATTTCTTTGGATATAGAATTATGGATTGAGACTCTTTTTCTTTCATAAACATCATGCCAGTTCCTTATGGCTTCCATAGCTTCAGATGAGAAATCTGTTCCCATTAAAATGGTTTTGTCCCATAGGTAAAATGTTGTTTCTCTCTTGCTGCTCTCAAGACTTTTTTTGTTTTTAGTTTTCAGAGTTTCACCACAATATGTCTTGGCATGTATTGCTTTGCTTATCTCCTGTTTGGGGTTTGCTCAGCTTTGTGAATCTCCAGGTTCATGTGTTTTGCAAAATTTGGGAAGCTTTCAGCCATTATTTCTTTAAATACTTTTTCAGCCTGCCCTCTGTATTCTCTCTTTTTTATGATCTAATGACAAAAATGTTAGATCTTTTGTGATAGTCCCACAGGTAGCTTAGGCTCAGTTAATTTTCTTCAGTCTATTTTTTTCTCTATTGTTCAGATTGGGTAATATCTATCATTCTACTTTCAAGTTCACTGATTCTTTCCTCTGTCCCTTCTATTCTGCTGTTAAGCCCATTCACTGAGTTTTTAATTTTAATTTAATTTAATTTTTTTTTTTTTGGTTTCAACATTTTCATTTGGCTCTTGTTTATATTTTATATCCTTTGCTGAGAGTTTCTATTTCTTTGCTGAGGCTTTCTCTTTTTTTCATTTGTTTCAAGTGTGTTTGTAATTTCTTATTGAAGCATTTTTATGATGGCTGACAAACATTTTTTCAGATAATTTTAATATTTCTGTCATCTCTGTGTTTGCAACTATTGATTGTCTTTTTTTACTGAAGTTGATTTTTTCTGGTGCTTAGTAACTGATTTTTAAAAATTATTAAACCTGGATATTTTGGATATTATAACACTGTGAATCTGATTTACACCTTCTGTTTTAGCTTGCTTCTTTAATTTCCACTATGACATAGGAAGTGGAAGTTTTGCCTTGCTACTGGCAAATGGGAACAAAAGTCCATGTTCCTCACTCAGCCTCTGTTGACACACAAGTTGGGGAGGGGCTCCTCATTATTGCTGGGTAGGAGTGAGATTTCCAGTTCCTTACTAGTTAATCCTCCACTGATACCACTGGGAAGTGGTCTTGTTACAGCTGTTTGGTGTAAAAGTCCTTATTCTTCACTAAACTTCCTCTGGCTCTACTTCAGAAGGGTGGGGGATATGCAGTTCTTTACCGCTGGATGGGGGTGGGTGTAGGTTCTGGGTGCCCACATGATATCCATTGGGAGGGCCTCATATCTGTTCAGTGGTGATAAAAGTCTGACTCTTTACATGATCTTCTCTGATACCATCCTGCAGCCTGGCAGGGTAGAAGTCTAGGCTGCCCACTCAGTCTTTGCCAGTGTGGTTAGGGTGAGGCCACTGTTTTTTCCTGTGGTGTTGGGCTGGAGTAAAACATTTGTCAAAATTTTCTATCTTGCTAGGCTTCCCCATTCCTGGTCTTTTTTCTGGAGAGAGCAGGATTTGTTGGAGATTTTTTGTTTGTTTGTTTGGGCCAGTTGACATTTGCAGCTTTCCAGCTTCTTTAGCTCCTAGAATCAGATATATGAGGCCAAAGAAAAACTCAGGTAACTTACTAATGTGTTGTTTCTTGGGTCTTATATCCCTTACAAGTCTGTCTTCTTCTTCTTCTTTTAAAAATATGTTGTCTAAGGGTTTTAGTTGTAAGCAACAGAAGAAATAGGGGAAATGATCTCTATTCCATCTTTTTGGAAGCAGAAGTCTCTCTGATAGCTTTTAAAGGTATCTTTAAAAAATGCTGTGACCAGTTTGTAGCTGGCTTGTCCCTGCCTTGATGTCCTCCTGTTTCTGAAAATATTTATATTTTCATAGTGAATGAGAGCTTAAGTTATAAGCAACAGAAATAAGTTGTTTTTGCCATCATTTCATGTTCAAGTCCTTCCCAAGACTTAACAAATCACACAATGAAACATTGAGTTGAAATCTCGTATACATTGATTTATTTATTTTTGAGAGCAGACAGTATTTTGAAAATGAATAAGTGACAGCAACACACTTGCATCTATCTTTCTAACTTCTGCTAAAATACGGAAGTTTTATATATTAGAAACTCACAAAGGTTTATAATGGTTTTTACACTTTCCCTGTACTGTGTCTTTTTTGTAGTATAAAGTTTCATGTAGTTGATAAGGGTCAGAACAGAATAAGATTCTCCTCCATTTCATAAAACACAGACATGTGAGCCCATATGAAGCCAGGGGACAGGGCTAGGGGACTGAGAGAAAACTCCAGGAAATCTCTGGAGTTTCTGTATACCAATGGTAAACAAGTGGAATTGGAAGATAAAAACCCAATACCATTTACATTGTCAATCCAAAAAATAACATAAACTTAACAAAACGTGTAAAATCTATATGAGAAAAACTATAAAACTCTGATGAAAGCAACCAAAGAACTAAGTAAATAGAGAGATATTCCATGTTCATGGACAGGAAGACTCAGTATTGTCAAAATATCAGTTCTTCCAAACTTGATGTATAGATTCAATGCAATCCCAATAAAAATCCTAGCAAGTTATTTTGTGGATATCGACAAACTGATTCTAAAGTTTATACTGAGTCAAAAGGCCCAGAATAGCCAACAAAATATTGAAGATGAACAAAGTCAGAGAACTGACACTACTCAACTCCAGTACTTGCTGTAAAGCTACAGTAATCAAGAGAGTATGGTACTGATGAAAAAAATAGACAAATCAATGGAACAGAACAGAAAGTCCAGAAACAGACTCACACAAATATAGTAAAGTGATCTTTGATGAAAGAGTAAAGGCAATACGATGGAGCAAAGATAGTCTTTTCAACAAATGGTACTGGAACAACTGGACATCCACATGCAAAAAAAGAATCTAAATACAGATCTTACACCCTTAAGAAAATTAACTCAAAATGGTTTATAGATCTAAGAGTAAAATGCAAAACTATAAAACTCCTAGAAGATAACAGGGGAAAATGTAGATGACACTGGGCATGGTGCAAGTTTTTAGATATATATAGACAGAATTCATGAAAGAAATAATTGATAAGCTGGACTTCATTAAAATTAAAAACTTCTGTCCTGCAAAAGATGCTGTCAAGGGAATAAGAAGACAAGCCACAGACTGGGAGAAAATATTTGCAAAAGACATAGCTGTTAAAGAACTGTTATCTAAAAATATACAAAGAACACTAAAACTCAGCAATAAGAAAATGAACAACCTGATTTAAAAATGGGCAAAATACCTGAAAAGACACTTCACCAAAGAAGATATGCACATAGACAAAAAGCATATAAAAAGATGCTCAACATCATATGTCATTAGGGAATTGCAAATTAAAACAACAATAAGATACCTTTACACACCTATTAGAATGGCCCAAATCCAAAACACTAATAACACCAGATGCTGGTGAGGATGTGGAACCACAGGGACTCTCATATATTGCTGGTGGGAATGCAAAATGGTAAGCCACTCTGGGAGATAGTTTGGTAATTTCTTAAGCAATGAAAAAAAAAACAGGAAAATTAAATGCATATTACTAAGTTAAAGAGGGTAATCTATAGAAGCTAGATACTGTATGATTCCAATTACGTGACATTCTGGAAAATGACAAAACTGTGGAGATAGTAAAAGGATCAGGGGTTGCGGGGAGAGAGGGATGAATAGGCAGAGCACAGAGGATTTTTAGGGCAGTGACACTACTCTGTATTTGGATTTTATTTAATTGTTACTTACGGCATTGGCATCATTAAAAAGTCCAGTGCCTGGAACACAGTAGTCAAGCAATAAATGTTGGACAAAAAGAATACATAAATGAATGAATAAATATTCAACTCTAGGCAAAATGGTGAAATAGGGCAAAGTTTCCTAAAAAAGTGAGCTACTTTTATAGTTCATAAAGAGTTTCTTTTATGAACTACAAAATACTTAATTGGAAAACTATTCTTTCTTCCTAATATTTGAGCAGCATTTATGACCTGGAGAAAGCCTTTGATGAATATGACACAGGCTCATTAGACTGATCACAGAACTTCATGTGTTTGGGATAGGTGTCCCCTAGTTATAATAGGTTATAAACATTTACATAACAAAGGACTGTTTGTTGTTACTCATTTTATATCCAGCATAGAACCTGGTTGGCATGCCTTTTGAACAGTAGATGCTTAATAAACATTTGCTAATGAATGTTGAAAACTAATGCATTTAGTATCCTGGGTAACTATGAAAGAGGATCTTAGTTTAAAGCTGGAATTTATACTTTGTCCTAAATGTTTTTGTTATGCACTGAACTGTGTCCCCCACCCCCCCCCCCAAAAAAAATTTGTGTGTTGAAACTTCCAGAACCTCAGAATGTAACCCTTTTTGGAGATAAGGTCTTTAAAGATGTGATTAAGTTAAAATGAGGCAGTTAGGGTGGGGTCCTAATCCAATATAACTGGTGTCCTTAAAAGAAGAGGAAGAGACACCAGGGGCCTTAAGCACAGAGAAAAGGCCATGTAAGGCCATAGTGGGAAGGCAGCCATCTACTAACCAAGGAGAGAGGGCTTAGGAGAAACCAAATCTGCCAATGGCTTGATCTTGGACTTCCAGCCTCCAGAACTGTGAGAAATAGATTTCTGTTGTTTAAGCCACCCATTCTGTGGTCTTTTGTTTTGGTAACCCTAGAAGTTTAACATAATTCCTTTGAATTAAAAACAGGAAAACCCCACAATTTAATATTGTGAATGTTTTATTGAACAGATATGTTGCTGTTTCGCCACATGTGAGAAACATGTGCATACTAGCAAATATGTGTTGCTTGAATTTTAAATCATTTTTCTGGTCAATATTAAGGTTTCTTTTTTCTTCTCTCTTTTTTTTTACCATTAAAATTATACCTGAGAATTTTTACACATTCTGTTTCTTTTCCCCAAGAAACTACCATCTCTATCTTATACTCTGCTTTGGCCTGACTGGTGCTAACTTGACACCCTTTATCCTAACTGACTGAAATCTGGGGACCTCAAAGAGAGCTAATCCACACTGTCCCACACCATGTCATTTGATATTCAGTTCAATATTTCCCTGCAGGGCCTGGGACCTACTTTATGCAACAACTTTCCCTCCATATGTGTTATTTTCCCCCCAGAACCTTCTTAGATGACACCCTCCCAGGTTAGAAAGAAGGAGGAAGCAAACTGATGATATTTTATCAGTGGGCTGTGACCCAAGTATCACCACAACCCCAATTTCGGGAGTCCACTTTTTAAACACTCCTACCGGAGGTAGGGTGATAATGAAGCCAGACACAGACATTTCCTTCAACTTTTGCCAGACAATGTGGCTCCTTGAAGTAGATTACAATGAAGTCTGTACAAAGTAAGAGGCGTGTTGGAGCCTCCCTCCCCAGAGGAAAACCAGTTTCTAGTCTGAGGCTGACCCCATAAGTGGAGTCAAAATCCAATTGTTACATCATCCTTAAAGTATGCTATTTAACACGAAGGCAGCCTATAAAGTAGCAGTTAAAGCAAAAATCTCTGGCTTTAAGTATCATTAAATATTATTTTAAGAGGAGATAGGAGGGTTTCAAAGGGTAACAACATAAAGTTTTAAACGGTTTTTATCTATGTCATCTAATTTTTCTTTTTCAGACAACATCTTTATGTTGGTAAGCCTTGAACTTTGTGAGTTTTAATATGACATGCAAGATATTTTTGAAACCATAATTACTATATATTTGTTGTATTATTCATAGCTATCTGATAAAAGTATGCTAATTTAGTCATAAAGTGGAGAAAAGATCTAGATGCAGTCTCCAAAGACATTCTATTTCAACTTTTGTTCTTTCTTACAATCCTGTTTATCACCAGTCAGTGCTGTGTCTGGCCTGGCAGTAGGTTCTGGGGGACAGAGAGGAATGGAAGTCACAGTTGAAGAGTTATTCCATGCCCACAATGTGCTAAAGCACTGTCGGAACACAGCATTTATCATTAAAACCCCCTGTTAAGTGGAATTTTCTGTTCACTAACTGATCAAAATACTTTTGTTACTTATTACTGCTGGATCTTTAGCAGTTCCATGAAGTTCTGTGAATTCCTTGAGCTGAAGGATAACTGTAGGCAGGAGGGACAGAAATGATTAAGATTTTCCAGAAATGTCCTCTGTGTGTTGAACAGTGGTCTGAGGCTCACAGGTCATGGGTGTCATGGGTGGTCTTTAGTGTTGTGAAGAAAGTCCTCCAGATTTCTTCTTGACTTAAATTACTCATGTGTGAAATGAGATGGTGAAATTGATTTACCCCCAATTATCGTTTTATTTTGTAATGGGGAGGTTATTCGTAGAAAACTGGTGGCAGTGGTAAAGTGATACCCAGGAACTGCTTTGGAGGGCAGCTACCTCAAAGGCCACCTCCACCTTTGACTCTTGTGCATGGCTTATATGCAAAATTACTGACTTGTTTACATGGCCTATCCTACATGGGTCCCCCTTTCCAGGAATCCTGGGCTGCGTGATAGAGAGAAGGAGGCGTTAGACTCTAAAGGGAATTTTGCAAATGATGGCATTGTTGGAGATCAAGTATATCATTAGTGAATCAGCTGCTAGGCTGATTTGGCCAAGAGATGTGAGGAACGGATACAACTATTTAGATAAGTCAAGGCTAGCACTAGTTTAGTTTTCTGCCGTATTTTAACCATGAAATCTAGGCATTTGGGTCTATAATAGTGAAAAAAATTAAAAACAGACATAGTCCTTCAACTTATGCAATGTACAATCTGGAGGGGGTGACAATAAAAACAAATACTTACATAGTTAAAAATAGTTGGACAAAGATAAAAATAATAGAAGCTAACATATGTGGATTATAATCAATATATTTTCTTTTAAGAAGTAAGTAGTACCCAGGGTTCCTGTTTCCCCATGTGGACTTAATTAACTTGGTTGATATTCAGAAGTTTTAGGCTTTTTCAGGGGTCAGAGGGGCAATTTTGGTGCCAAGCAACATTCAGTACTTTGATTTCAAGAAAGAAAAGTGATAATGATCCGTATTCCATTGTGTACTTTTTATATAATGCAAACTTACCAAATGTGAAAATTTTAATTGGACTATTCTAAGCAGTACCATTGCTGTAGACATTCTTGTCAAGATGAATCTTACATGAAAACATTTCTCCCAAGCTACCACAAAACCCAGAATCATTAAAAATTTAAGAATTGCTAAAATACAAAGGACATGTATCTCCTTACATTGTTTATGTTTTGCATTTCACTCAGCTTGAGTAATGAAACTAAATTGGTTGGTTTCTTTTATACTTTGCCTGTTTCTAATCAGTTTCACTTTTGATTTTCCATGAGCTCACTGAGTGATGTTGTTTTGGGGGTTTACATACTCCTGGCATTATCCATATTCTCAACAAGCTCTTGGTCATTGAAAGAAAACATTTCAGTATATTTGAGGGTTTTTGAAGCCTGGAATCCTCTGTTAGAGGAAATTTAAATTTGGGGTTAAGAATACTTTAACGGGGATAGGAATGGAATTGTGTGGAACTTGGATTTATTTTGAAATAAGAAAAGTCAAACTTTATCTGTACCTCTATATTTTCTCAGTTGCTTAATAAATTTCATAATTATGCTGAAATATGTTGAAGCACTATAATATGAATGGATATGTTACAGTCTTTAATTTTTATCTCTTGATGTCTGCTATAAATCCTGGTAATGTAGGCACCGTATATATTTAATAAACACAGATGGGATACAGCATATCCTCCAAATAATTGTAAGGCAAGCTTGATAGGATATTAAATCTATGCCAGCTCAGACAGTTTCAGCAGGAACAAAATGTCTTTGGTTAGCAGATCATTCTGCTGTGCTATTAATTGGTAATGTAAATGAACAATTCATACGCACCTTGCTATACTTTCTGCTAGAAGACTCATATTAAACTAAACCTTTTAATGCAAACAATCATAATTGAATATAAAATAGTTGAACTCCATCATTTATGCCAAGTCTTTCTAATAATTTAGTATTTATGAGTAGAATGATAGGATTGCTTCCTCTGGATAGGTGACAGAAGTGGAGATTAAGCTGGCATTATCAGTGGTTTATCATTTAGCTGGAGGACTACCTGACTCTCTTGCCTCTTCTCTCCTTTGGGTGAGCTGCCTTGTGGCCATTCTGCTGTTCATTAGCGCCTCTACCAGAAGTGTGTAGGACGAGAAGTCCTAGTCAGCCCCACTTTACTCCTTGTCAGCAATTCTGGTCAAAGAAGGAGCAGGGGACAAGATTGAAACTAATGGCTGAAATGAGGTTTGAGGATTATCTGTGGTTTTCATTAGTCCTCTCCACTTGTTAACAAGCTGAATCCAGAGCTGAATGCAGTATTTTTTCTTTATTCACCTGAATGTGCAGTGTATTAAGTCCCTGATAAAAATTCTGGCTTGCCATTTATGCCCTACCAATAAGTGGGACATAAGAAAAACTGAATATACTAAAGAACTGTAGATTAGTTTTGAAAAACTGATGATGTTACTATCTCTTATACATAGAAAAAGATAAGATGTTTTACACACATGAAAGGAGGGAGGGAGGGAGGGAGAGAGAGAGAAAGAGACTTTATAATCAAGTCCTTGCAAAGTCTCTCATCTTTTGTGGTGTTTTCTCAGTAATTTTACTTTGGACACAAGTGCTTATTTGTGGAAGACGCATGTTAGCCTGAAACTCCCTCAATCAATTGTTCCAAAAGAGGACAAAGAAATTTAACACAGATTTCGTAATAATTTCATGAAACATTAAAAGTGCAAGTGTTGGATATTATTACATAAATCACAGCAATTTAGCATGGAAATCAAGAATATACACCCACAGGGGAAAAAATCGGTTTCAATGTTGTGAATAGGTGTTTTGGATAAAACAGCGAGTATCAGCATTTTATGTGGATTGAAATAGGCCTGTATCTCACAGACCCAGGCAGAAGCAAATGGAGAGAGCACACTGGAGAGCTGGGTCAGATGACTCAGGCCCTGGCCCTGGTGATGACCAATAAACTGATGTTAATTAAAGACGCATGTGAAAAGTTTAAATAAAATTATTTTGTAAAATATGTGCTATTTTGCATAAATAGATGAAGCAACAGTCCCAAGTAACATATTTAATATAGACAATTTAAATATGAAAGTATAACTAAATTAATAAATGAAATAAGTAAATATTTGACAGTTTCATCTACATCCCTAAAAGTTTTATATATATATATATATATATATATATATATATATAAAACTTGGTCATAAATGATTTTGGTACATTCTCATTAGAGGTATAAAGGCTGATCTTATATTCAGGGTTGGTCTTATATAAGAGCATGTAGTTTTTTTCCAAAACATCGTTAAATTTGATTGTGCTTGCAATCAGCCACCTTTTATTGTAGAGGGCGATATAGGATTAAACAGTTGCAAAAGGACAATAACATACGGAGAGTTTTATAAATTCAACATAAATATAATACATCTTAATCATAAATGCCTCCAAAGTTGTATGGGCCATTCTATGAAATTCTATACAGTTTAAGTCTGAATTTTTACTACGAGGAGACCTGAGGTAGGAAAGCTCATTGAACTGTCAAACCCAGTCCTTGAGATACAAACCTACGGGATCTTTTGCAGCTGCCCTGTGGGTGAATCCAAATCACTGCCCATTTATTTGCATGTGTTAACAATTGTGAAGGGACTGGAATGTATTTTGTAGCAAATAGCTGATGTTACTGCTCATTATTTTTATTTATTTTTTCAAATTAAGACTTAGGTAGCCAAGCATTATATAAGGGTAAGAGCGACAGTTTTCTGTATTAATACAATAGCTTGCATCTTTTTTTAATGACAATTTGTCTATAATCTTTTGGTATTTAGAGAAAAATTTATTTTTGCTTAGTACATCAAAAAAACTATTGGCGCCACAAAAGTTGAATTTTACAATAATTCATCACGTCCAGTAAATAAGTAACATCTAGGTTATTACTATCCTGTTTTCTTTAACCCAATATAAACACCAATAGAGTCTGAACCTTCATCTTCTTTCTGGAATTGAGCTGTGCAGTCTGTGAGAAAAAATCTCCTTTTTCATTTAGGTGACCCCGATGTTAGTCCACAATAAAAGAGCTTCTGGGGCTTTCCCTGACCAATTTATTAGAACCTGCAAACTGGAGAAATCATACCAGACCAGATTCTAGAATCTATTGTCTAAGCCTCCTAAGACCTTCTAATCTGAAGCCAAAGCTTATCTTAGAAAACTAGTAAATGCCACATACTGTCTTTCCTGGGAAAGCCAGGAACCTGTTCTCTTCCTTAATATGACTTTTAAAGAAATCTTTGACTAGTGTCAAATTGCTGTTTTTGCATCTTGGGAAGCAGTCTGAAAACTGGCACTGAAATAGGTGAGTGAAGCCTGAGGGTGCCCTAGAAGCTGGAGTATCATTGATTAATATTTGGTAACATTATGAATTTACATTTTATCTATTACTAGGCAAACTCTTGGGAAGAGACTGAAGTTTAAAAGTCACCTTAGAGGGTGTTCAGTGTAAGCAGTGAAAGTTAGCCACTAGTGCATCTTACAGATCAAAAAAATTGGCTTGATATGTGTCATAAACAACAAAAAAGGATTTGCCTTTTGTTCAGACTGCAAGGTAGTTTATAGCAAAATAACTTGCTGGAAGAATAGGAGAGTTGAACTAGCCACATACAAAGTCAGGTTATTTGGGAAGGCCACTGCTTTGGAGAAGCACTGTCTTCTGCTGAGGCTAATGATCTGTCTTTTGTGCACAGTATTCCCTGAAACCAACTTCAAATAATGGACAGTGACTTGGGACAGTGCTTAAAAGATACACAGATACATGGAGCAGTGACACGGCCCAGATGGCCAGAAAGAGGAATGCCACCATGGCCAAGCCTTCCGTATTTTCAGATGTGCCCATCCTGGTCCAGCCTGACTGCCCAGAGCATAGAGACATGAACGTGAAGGGTGGGGAGCTCACTGCTCTTGAGTTAGTCACTCTGACCTAAGTCCTTGTGGAGAGTGAGTCCTTGGTGTGAGTGACTAAGCTGGCACTATGTATCTATCAGTCTCTTTGCTTACGGCAGCTGAAGAGAGAGAACAAGAGCATGAAAGAAGCAACATGAGTCCTACATGGTTTTATAGGTTTATTATTATTATTAGTTAACATTGGTCTGGCAATTTCTCTTTGTGGAATACTTTTTTTTTTTTTTTTAATTTATTTTTGGCTGTGTTGGGTCTTCGTTTCTGTGCGAGGGCTTTCTCTAGTTGTGGCAAGCGGGGGCCACTCCTCATCGCGGTGCGCGGGCCTCTCACTGTCGCGGCCTCTCTTGTTGCGGAGCACAGGCTCCAGACGCGCAGGCTCAGTAGTTGTGGCTCACGGGCCTAGTCGCTCCGCGGCATGTGGGATCCTCCCAGACCAGGGCTCGAACCCGTGTCCTCTGCATTAGCAGGCAGATTCTCAACCACTGCGCCACCAGGGAAGCCCTGTGGAATACTTTTGTTAGTTAAAACATACGATATCTTTGAGAAATGGCAAGAGGTGAATGAAAATTATATTTCACCTGTAATTTTACACAGACGAGTAAAGCACAGGTAAGAAACTACACATGAAGGCTACCATAATGCCTCTATGAGTATCAGATCCACTGATACTGAAACATATTCTGTCCCCAGTAGCACAAGGGGGATCCATGCTAGCCAATTACACTGGATCAGGACGAGAGCCCTTCTCTCTTGGTCACTTTATAGTGGCTATTTGGGCCTTATGCCTGGCTTGTCAGGTCTGTCACTATGAAACCATCATGTTGTTTGTCTTTAAAAAAAAAATTTAGTCCTGATGTTATTAAAATAGAGGACAATATTGTTTAAATGTAGAACTAAAGTATATATATGTGAGAGGGGGAAGTGTTGGTTCACAAACCTGGGAGTTCCCTGAGTTAAATCTGAATCTGGACCCTATACACAGAGAGCCAGGAGAGAGCAAAGAAAGAGGCAGGTCACTCCAGATTGGTAGGTAGCAGAATTAATCAGCAAGGGAACTTACATAAGAAGCTTGTCTTGGGCGACCACAAGATGAGCAGATCTTTGCACCTGCCCACCAGAACCTTAAAAATTTATAGGGCGTCCTTAACAAGCTTCAATCACATATACCACCCAGGTGGTGTCAATAACACATTGCTCTTTCAAGGGTGCATCCTTGAAAACAGCTGCCACTTTGGGAACGGTGGGCAGAACGCATGTTCCAAGGACAGGGGAGGGGTAAGGAGCCTCTGATCGCCTGGGTCCAGTTCATGGCTCAACTGGCAGTCACGTTCTCTCTGTGACCTCCTCCAATGGGTAGGGAATAGAGTTGTAGAAGAATACAGAAGGAATAATGGAAATAGAAATAGCATATCTCCAAGAAACTGCTTCAAATTAGAGATATTATACAGTTAATTAGTTGTATTAGTGTCTACTGTTGCTATAACAAATTACTACAAGCTTGGCAGCTTAAAACAAAATAAATTTTTCTCTTATAATTCTGTGGGTCAGAGGTCCAACACAGGTCTCAGTGGGTGAAAACTGAGGTGTTGGCAGAGTGGTGTTCTTTTCTGGAGGCTCTGGGGAGAGTCCCTTTCCTTGCCTTTTCCAGATTCTAGAGGCTGCCCACATTCCTTGACTCATGGCCCCCTTCCTTCACCTTCAAAGCCAGCAGCATCCCACCTCTTTGACACTTCTTCCATCATCATGTCTCTTTCTGCAGCTGGGAGGGATTTTCTGCTTACGGACTCATGCAATTAGATTGGGCCCACCTGGATAATGCAGGATACTCTTCCCAGCTCAAAGTCCATAACCTTAGTCCCTTCTGCAAAGTCCCTTTTGCCACATAAGGGGACAAATTCACAGGTTTGGGGGATTAAGACATAGACATATTTGGAGACTCTTACTCTGCCAAATTCGTTAATGTGTTCTGCTTTTCCTTTCCCTTAAATTTTCTTCCTTTTGCTTAATCACACAACTTTACCTTAAGACTTTTATCAATTCAATCTCTGCTCACTTTTTTGTTCATTCATCCATGTCTTTTTATCTATTTATCTATTTACATAAGGAACAAGTAATTATTTATGTCAGATTATTCTCTAATCTCTTGGAAAACATATAGGAAAGGCAATTGTTTTATGACTACTATATCAAATAATATGTAGTCATCTTCACCCTTGTTAAAAGGGAAGTACTAGGTAGAAGACAGAACATTCTTATAGACTGAGTACATGGAATACTGCTGGTCCTGAGTGCTCTGCAGCATTCATGGGTCAGTTGGCTGAATAAGAGTCGTGTGACAGAGACTGTTAAGTGTACCCCCAAATCTATCCAACCTAGGGCTGGCCAAAAAGATTGTATCTCAACAGACCAAAGTTCACATGAATTCGTCTAAGTCAGGTTGGCCAACTACGGTCCATGCACCGAACTAGCCCCCTGTTTTCATAAATAACGTTTAATTGGAATACAGCCACACGTTGGTTTACATTATGTTTATAGCAGCTTTCATGCTATAACAATAATGTTGAGTATTTGTGACAGAAACCATATGGCCTGCAAAGGAGAAAGTATTATCTGGCCATTTTACAGAGAAAATTTGTCAACCCCTGATATAAGCCAACAAGGGACTCAATATCAGTTAGGATGTTTTCAGCATCAAGTAACAGTGTTTATTGGTGGCTTAAATAATGAAGAAAACGTATTATAGCATATAAAGATAGTGCAATGTTTATTAATTACATGGCTCAGAGGAGTCATCAAGGAGCTGGGTTCCTTCCATCCTTTATGCTCTGCCAGTCTTGGCATGTTGGCTTGGTGTATAGGCTATTCATGTTCCTAGGATGGCTGCTACATTTCTAGGCGTCGCATGCTCATGCAACCTCATTAGAGGTAGAATACATGTGATAACTTCCTTCTATGTCACTTTTCATGAAAGAGGAAGATTTTCCTTGTATCCCTCCATCCCCACCCCAAAACAGACTTTCATTGGACAGAACGAACTTCTCATTGGACAGAATTGGCTCACATAATCATGGCTAATTCACTGGTAAGGAGCGTGGAATCACCATGATTGACTTAGGCTATTCCCCAAGCACATGACTGCTGGGAAAAATACACATACAAACTGGGACTCTGCCAGGGATAAAAAGGTAGAAAATGGCTGTGTCACCAAAAGTGTCTGCCCTACTTGCCCTAGTAACTATGTGCCAATTCTAATGCCTTTAATCTCAGACCTGCACGTGGAGGCCCAATGCATTTACTCAGCTCAAATTTTTTGCTGCTTGCCATTTTAATGAGTAAACTAACCTGACTTTTGATTCAAGCAACTTATTTTGGACTCCTGCCCATGCTCTCTCTGGACTAAACCTCTGCTTTCTAACGCAGTGATTAAACAAGGAGCTGTGGAGTTACTTTGGGAGTCAAATGACCACACCTTGAATTTCAGATCTACCAATTACTTACTATGCCACATTCTCCCCACCCCCCTTAAAATGGACATAATTACAGTACTAATTTCACATGTTCTTATTAAGGTAAAATAAAATAATTTAAATAAAGCTTTTTGTACAGTTGCAGGCACATGGAAGGGTTCAGTGAATGTTATCTGTTACTATTATCTCTACTCCCATCTTTGCACCGGCAGTTCATTGTAGTATTTCCCTGAAATAAGTCTGAAGGAGGATACCAGTCTAATAACTGATTATTTTATATACTCATAAAAACATCAATCAACTCTTTGAAAGAAAAACAGAACCCCAGGACCTGAGATTGTCATGCTGATATCCTGAATTCTAGGATGCCAGCTCAGAACAAGCAGCCTGTGAATACATGCAAACTGATCTAGACTGAATTATGCAAACCACTTATTGGCAAGTTTGGATACGCTATATTTAAGCCAAAGAAAGTATTTTGTGTTACTTAAAATAGAATGCCTTGGTAAGCACTTTGACTGAAGATCTATGCCCATAAAATTTAAGATCTTACCATGTTTCACCTTACATATCTATCCTTTCTGTTTTCTTAATCTCTTGCTGTGTTCTATATTTGAATTGTTTCTTAAATCTGTCTCTTCTTCATCCCTACTACCATAGTCCTCAACATTTGACATCTGGACTATTGAGCAGAAGAAGGTAATCTGTAAAAAATAACCATGCACAAATTCTAGAACTCAAAAGGATAATATCTAAGATTAAAAATTCACTATATGGATAAACTTACATTTAGGATAGGATAGGATAAACTGGACATTAAAGGAAAAGTGATGAGCAAAACTGAAGAGAAACCATTTGCAATCATCAAAATGAAGTACAGAGCAAAAATAGATTGAAATGAACAAAAACTCAGTGACTTGTGAGACAATACCAAGTGGTCTAAGTGATTATGATTGGAGTCCAAAAAGAGAATGAGAGAGAAAATAGGGCAAAAAATATTCAAAGATATAATGGCTGAGTATTTCACAATTTGGTGAAAATAAACTACAGGTTTAAGAAGTTCAGTGAACCCCAAGCAAAATATATACAAAGAAAACCTAGGCACATCTTAGTTGAAATGCTAAAAATTAAAAATAAAAAGTGATCTTAAAATCAGTAAAAAAAAAAGGGATATTACATGCAGGGCAATTACACAAATCATGGCTGATCTCTGATCAGAAACCATGGATGTCAGAAGACAGTTGAAAAAGACTTTGACGTGTCCTCTCCCCACTCTCCCCCACCAAAACCCCACTCAGTCCAGAGTTCTATATGCAAGAAAACATTCTTCAACAATAAACACAAAATAAAGGCATTTCAGATTAAAAAATGTGAGGAAATTTTTTGTCAGCAGATAGGCACTATAAGATATGCTAAAGAAAATTCTTCAGAAGTGACACTAAATGGAAAATCAGATCTACAGGAAAGACTGAAGAGAACTAGAAATGGCAATATGTGGGTAAATATGAAAGATAAATTTTTTTCTTCTCTTAAAATTTTAAAAGACTATGGACTGTTTAATGCAAAAATAATAATCTTTATTGTGAAGTTAGAGCACAATCTGGAAGTAAAATAAAGCAACAAAAACAGTAATGATAAAGGATGAACAGAAGGGTATTAAGTTAATTATAATGTTAAAAGTTAGTTTCCTATATTTTATTTATGTGAAGAGATATGTTACTAATTCTAAGTCGATAGTGATGAGTTAAGGGTGTATATTTTGATCCATAGGCTAGTATTAGTAATGAAAGTAATATACAGAAGTTTATAGAAAAGTCTAAGTAAGAGATGAAATGGGATATGGAAAAAATTAGTTTGAAATCAAAGAAGGAAAGAAGAGGAGAGGAACAAAATTCAGATGAGACAAACAGGAAAGACATAGTAATATGGTACATTTAACTTCAACTGTATCATAACTATGTCAGTGGAAATGGACTAAATAATCTTATGAAAATGGAGAGATTTTCTGACTGGATAAAAACAGTAGGATTTAACTGTATATAAAGAGATACAGCTTAATACGAGGCATTAGAAATTGAAAGTAAATGTATGGAAAATATATCATGTGAAGAGTAAGTACAAGGAAGGTGGTGTGGCTATGTCAGTATGAGTCAAGTAGATATTTAAAGCATGAGGATTTCCAGAGATAAGGAGGGACATTTCATAATGAGAAAGGAAGCAATTTACCAGGAAGACATAACAATCAGAAATGTGTATGTATCAAATAATAAATCTTCAAAATATATGAAGAAAAAATTGACAGAACCAAAAGGAGAAATAAACAAACTCACAATCCTTTTTCAGTAATACACAGAAAAAGTAGACAAAAAAGTTATTGAGAATATAGATTTGAATAACACTAGCAACCAATCTGACCTAACAGACATTTATAGAATGCTAGATTTAACAACTACAGACTACACATTCTTTTCAAGTAAACATGAATGTTCACAGAGATAGACCATATAATGGGCTAAAAAAATAATTTTCAACTCATTTTAAAAGATTGAATTCTTATAGATGATGGCCTCTGGAATTAAATTAGAAATCAACAGCAATAACATATTTAGAAATGCTCCAAGTATTTGAACATTAAACAGAATTTTCTAGGCAACCAATGGGCTATAGGAGAAGTTGTAATGGAAATTAGAAAATATTTTGAACTCGACAATAATTCAACGTCTCAAAACTTATGTGATACAATGCTCAGAGTGGAATATATAGTTTCATATTAGAAAAGATAAAAAAGTCTTAAAATAATCTAAGCTTCCACCTTAAGAAACTAGATAAAGAAGAGAATATTAAACACAAAGTAAGTAGAAAGAAGGGACTAACAACGAAAAGCAGAAATCAGTGAAATAGAAAACAGATGAACAATAAAGAAATGAATAGAGCCCAATGTGACTTCTGTGAAAATAGTAATAAAATTAATAGATTAATAGACTCCTAACAAAACTGTTCAAGGAAAAAAAGAGAGATAAATATATATCATGATTGAAAGAAGGGATATCGCTATATATGCACCAGATATTAAAAGGAAAGAGAATATTATGAATAACATTATTTCAATAAAATCAACAATTTAGATGAAATAGACAAATTCCTTAAAAAATATACCAAAACTGGCATGAGAGGAAATAGAAAATCAGAATAGAACTAAATTTATTAAATAAACACAAAAGAAATGTATTAAGTAAAGTTCATAAGAAAAATCTTTTCCACAAAGAAAACTCCAGACTTGGATGACTTCCATGGTGAAATTTATCAAATATTTTTAAAAGACATAAAACGACTATTAAAGAAAAAGTATAATACTTTCAGGAAATAGAGGAGGGAACACTTTTCAATTCATTTTATGATGCTAGCATAACCCTGAGACCAAAACCTGAGAAAGACATTGCCCTTCTTTCCCTGAAAACAAAACAAAAACCTAAGAAAATAGTTATAGAAGGGAATCCCTTCAATTTTCTAACAGCATTTATGTAAAACCTATAGCTAACACCATTCTTAATTCTGCATGACTGAACATTTTCCCCCTAAGACTGGAGAAAGTCAAGGATGCCTGCTCCCACCACTTGTATTTAATATTTTACTTGCAATAAGTTGAGCCAAAGCAATTAAAGAAATAAAAATTAGAAAAGAAAAAGCAAAACAGGGCTCCCCTGGTGGCGTAGTGGTTGAGAATTCGCCTGCCAATTCAGGGGACACGGGTTCAAGCCCTAGTCCGGGAAGATCCCACATGCTGCGGAGCAACTAAGCTCGTGTGTCACAACCAGTAAGCCTGTGCTCTAGAACCCGCGAACCACAACCACTGAGCCCGCATGCCGCAACTACAGAAGCCTGTGCACCTAGAGCCCGTGCTCCGCAACAAAAGAAGCCACCACAGTGAGAAGCCCACGCACCGCAACGAAGAGTAGCCCCTGCTCGCCACAACTAGAGAAAAGCCTGCACGCAGCAACAAAGACCCAACGCAGCCAAAAATAAAATAAATAAATTTTTTAAAAAAGAGCAAAACAGTCTGTATTTGCACACTATGTAAAAGTGTGCATATATGAGAATCTACATACAAAATCCTAAGGAATTTACAAAGCAACTACTAGTAGTAACTGCAAAGTTGGTAAGTCAAAGTTTCAGGATACAAGGTCAATATACAAATATCAATAGTAGTTTTACATATTTGTAGCAAACAATTCAAAGTAAAATTTAAAAATACAGTTTAAAATAGCAAAAATAAGACAAACTATTTATGAATAAATATAACAGAAAATGTGCAAGGACTCTGCACCCAAAAGAATAAAACATTGTTGAAAGAACTCACAGAAGACTAAATAAATGGAGAGATGCTCATGGATAGGAAGATTCAGTAGTGCTAAAACGCCAGATCTCACCAAACTGATCTATAGATTCAATGCAATGAAAAAATCCCTGTCTTGTAGAAATAGCTTAGATGATTTTAAACTATGTATGGAACCAAACAAGAATAGCCAATACAATCCTGAAAAAGAAAAATGCATTTGGAAGACTTAACACTACATTACTTGATGACTTACTCTAAAGTTACAGTAATCAGAACATATTTCTCTTCACTTCATATTACAAAAGTTTCAACACATACAAAGGAACTGAATAGTATAATACTGTAATGCTTATGCGCTACCTCCCAGTTTTGACAATTATCCGTTTATGGCAACTATTGTTTTGTCTACACACTCTCTACTTAACCTTAATTGATTATTTCTTCTTAATTTATTATCTTAATACATCTAAAAAAATAAATTTCTGCTGGTCACAGATTTAGTTACTCTAAAGTACAGCTCATGTAGGAAAGACAAATTCAATTATTTATTTTTTTCCCTTTACTTACCAGTTTTTAAAATAATGAGTTGGTACCCTAGCATGCTCCAGAAATGATCAGTTTTTGTTTAAGTCTTATCAAGAATGCCTGGTTTTAAACATATTTCATGTCTTTCAATATATTGCAGATATAATATTTATTGATGCTCAGTTGGTCTCTCTTTGACAAAAGAGAGCTTATTCAGGTGCATTCCTGAGAATCTTTGATAGCTTTCTTGCTTGTGCCAGGATAATCCTGTATGTTTCCTCTTCCACATCTGGAATTGGCAATTTCTTAAAGGATTTCTTTTTCCGTTTTGTAGGAAATGGTATTAGGAGAGCAATACTGAGTACTAGTTGTGTTCATTACTACTGAGTTGGTGTAAGTTTTTGTAGTGGAGAAAGTGTGTGTATGTGTGTGTATATGTGTGTGTAAATAAAAACATCATTGCTGTATACCAATTTAAGTACATCATTATACCAATTTAAATTCAAGATATCAAATTTTTTTAACCTAACCTCACTGATCCCGTGTTGTCCTTAACATTTGTTTACTTGTCGCTCTCCCCACTAGAGTGTAAGTCCAGACTTTATGGCTTTTCCTCCCTTGTGCCTAGTATGATTTTATGATTTGCTGTAAAATTTTGTTGAATGAGGGAACAGGCAAATAATTACAAAGTAATGTTTCCCAAAGAGGTTTACACTTTCTAGAGAATGGCAATGGAAGTGTGGTATGCATGCACGTGTGTGTGTGTGTGTGTGTGTGTGTGTGAATGTGTATATGTATTAGTATTACTGGGTGGGTGATGCCCTCTGTTCAAAGGGTTAAGTAGGCTCGTATGAAGGTAAATCAGGATGCTTCAGATTGGGATAAGAATTTTTCTATAGATTGAAATACTCTGAAACTTGACATTAATAATAAATGAAGACTTTGCCATTTTTATATACTTCTTAGGTAGAATGTCTTGGGTAGAATGAACTTATCTGGATCACTTAATGGACAAAACCCCAATCAATTCATTCATTTTAGGTTTCCATTATTGTCTTGTACTGAGTAGTGTATTGCATTACCCTACAGATGTTCTCATCTGGTTATGCTGAAAATGCTGGGTTGATTAACTGAGAATTCATTACAACAATGGTTCCTTCTGCTACTTGGAAATACCTGTGTGACCCACAGTGCTGAGGGGTGTTAGTCCCGTCTGTAGCCTTTCCCAATAGTTTTCTATGGAAAATAAATATTTCTTGGCCTTATTTAAACCACTGTGCAAACATTGCTTCAAGACAAATCTCACAGCTGTTTTTCCTACTGCATTTCCCCCACCCACAGAAACTTCTACAAAGACATTCTGTAGCTGCCACTGTTGGGCAATAATAAGTAAATGGAAAAAAAAAGATGTTAATGACAGCATAAGAGGAAAGCAAAACTTCTATGTTCCATGGTCTATGCTAAGTATTTTCACATGAATTAGTAACAATAATACTGATTCTTGTGTCAACTTACTGGAACCCAGCATTATTTTAAGTACTTTCCATATATTAACACCTCACCCCATAACTACTGTTATCTCCATTGCACAGATAAAGAAACTGAGAAACAAAGACGTGAAGTAAGTTGCCTGGCTCAGTTTCTATACTCTTAACTACTGTCTTGGACTGCCTCTCAGAATGTTTTCTAACCTTATTGGCCTTATTACTGAAGATAATTTTTTTTCATGTGGATATTATTATTCCCTTTTTACAGATAAACTGAGGCCCCAAAAGACTAAATGACTGGGTTAAGTTCATACAACTTATAAATTGGACCTAAGGGTGCCTGAGTCAAAAGCCGCTACTCTTTTAGGTAGAGGTAAACAGAATAATTATTTATATAAACTAGCTTATCAACAGTATATTATTTGTCTGCCTAGTTTGTATTTTATATATAAGAAAATATTAAAATGTTATAAATGAGAGCACTATAAAACATATAGTTGTGTATTAAATTGCATTTAGTCACTTGATTTATTAAAGAGATAGGTATAGGCAAGAATTTGGATTTCAGTGGTTTGTTTTCTTACAGGTCAATGTAACCAGTATGAGATGTTATCACTGTGCCTGCCTGTTTTTTTCTGAAGTAAATAAATTAATAAAATGATGCAGTTTTTTGTGCCATATCTAGCTTTTTGCTGGCAAATTAGTTTAAAATTTGGATACATAAGAAAAATGGAAGCAGTGAAATAGTTTAGTTTTACATGAAGAGAAAACAAAATTCCTCCTGGCATAATGACTGCCTAGAGAAAAATATCCTACAGTTACCCCAGTGGAAACATTTGCCCTTGGAAATAAACTCAAAAGGGAAAGGTTTAGAACTAGTCAGAGTTGTGTAACCATATCAGATACAATAAAAGTCAAATTTGAAAGGTCATTTACAGGCATTAACACTTTGTGGCCAAGTGTATCCCCTATCAGGAGATTTAGTCCTCCAAGACATTCATGACATGCTAATTATTATATGGATCATTTATTGATATCTATGCATATGACTTGTATTGCTCTGTGAAATACCATGTTGGATATATTTTTATTTAAATTCTGTAATTTTTTTCTTGGCTGTATTGTAGTTATTTATTTTTTCAGACTTGTAGTCTTCAATAACAATTAATTAGGAGGGAAAATTATAGAACCAACTTTCTCTTCTAGCTATTTTTCATAACAAACAAAACAGAGGTGTACTTAAAGACCTATAATGTAAAAAGCGTTATTGAATTGCATTTTAAGAAGATGCTTGCTATTTCATAAATGCCTATAATAAATACAATCTGTAAAATATGAAAGGATTTAAAAATTTTAACTATAGTCATCCAGTCTCTGAGAGCAAAAGGGTGAATCAAACCAAAGGAAAAAATGGATGAAGCAGTAGAGAGTAAGGGTGAGGAAAATTACAGATGACTGGAGGCCAGCTCCCTGACCTTCTCCTACCCCCACTGCTGCAGCCAGTGGTCGGGGGAAGTAACACTGACACTAGCTGTTTATCATGCTTTAAGACCAGAATGTAAAATGAAAACGATTACTACCTCTCAGGATGCAAGGAATGTACAAGAAGGGATTAAATCAATTGAAGATGTTATCTCAATGGGAGAAGGAATTCTAATTAAATTGAAGTCTTAAAAAAAAAAAGACTGCCTGTTTCAAAAGACTGATAGAGACATATATCTGATGAGTCAACTTGGTCTTTTCAAGGCCTTACCCAGGCCCCTCTTCTATTTATGCTTATGATTAGAGGGATAAACAACTCAAGAGAGTTGCTATCTACCAAATCCGACCATGCAGTCTTAAAAATCATTTTCTGAGTCTACAGATAATTCTTGCATCAAATAAGTTGATACAAGACACCAAGAGTTAGTAGGATTGGACTAGAGTCAAATCCATTGCATTCACTATAACATTACCAGACTGTGTCCAGCATGTGTTGGGGTTTAAGGGACACTTAGAAATATATGGCAAAATCAGTTCCTCAGGGAACTGGCAGAATGGTGTGCTGGCAAGAGGCAAATACAACAAAGAAGACAGAATATAATTAATTGAAAGGCAGTGGTATAGTGGACTCATTCTGGAGGCAGACAAGCTTAGCTTGCCTCTGTGTGACTTTGGGCTAGTTATTGAATCAGAACTTGAGTTTTCATATCTGTAAAGTGGAAAGAGGATGATTAACCTTACGTTTGCAATGATAGACATCAATTTCCTAGGAGAGAGCCTCATACACACTAAGCGTTCAGTACACGAGGGCTCTGATGAGAATGCTGATGATGATATAATAATGTGCCCAAGTGAGAGGCAGAAAATAACTAGATTAATAGGAATACCTGTACAGGCTGGAGTATTCGAAGACTGTACCTCCGAGTTCAGAGATCAGAACCAAGTGGACCTTGAAGTACGAGCAAAGGTGAGTGAGGCAAAAATGTGACACATTTAAGGATCATTAAGGGAACAATTCTCAGACCCTCAGAGTTGCAGGCAGTTTGTACTTTGGCCTTGGGGACAAATGATGATACTTAACACATTTGTCCACATTCTCCAGATGACTCAGCCATGAGCCTCAGTACTTATGATTACTGTGGAATTGGTGCCAGCTTTGCCTCATCAAGAATGCCAGATGTAATGTAATTTTAATGACTTCCATTGTGTTTGAGGCTTCGTTGCTAATATCCAGCATCTCACTGCACATTTAAACTGACCTGAGTATACTAATGAAGATTAATGGTTCATTGATTAAGAAAAGATGAATCACCCTATTACTGATGTGAACTTTCTGGCCTAACGTAAAAGTGTATTGAACTTCAAAATTACTGGCTCAGGTATGGTGGGAAGCTCCATTTAATGGTCTTCCATTTTACTTTGATAGTAATGGTAACAAAACATTTGTTCCTTTTGGAAAAAAATATCAAATAGACGTTTTATTAGTTTTCTTTAGAAAAAAAGTTTACACATAGTGAATGAATATAGTAGAGGTGTTTTATCAGTACCTTTAAAATTATTTTTTTGTCAGAAACTGAGAGAACTTGTTCCTATGAATCAAATTATCATTTAGGATTGCATTAAGCTGCAGGTAAACAGAAACCTGAACACAGTGGCTTAACCAAATAAGGGATTAATTTTTCTCACCTAATAGAGATGCTAGGGAACTCAGGAAGCAGTTTTTTCTTTTCCTCATTTTGTGAATCTGAGTGTGATATTTGGCTTCATGGTTGCAGGATGGCTGCTGTACCAATGGGAATTATGCCTTCATTCCAGGCAAGAAGAAGGGGAAGGACAAAGGGCAAAAATTCCTGTGCTATCTGAATCAGTTTATTTTTGTAAGGAAGGCAGTAGCTTTTTCTGGGAGTCACATAGGTACATATATCTCCAGTATACTTTTGCTTATATCTCTTTGGTTGAACCTATGCCTCATAGCCATTCATTGTTTCCAGGAAACCTGGGAAACTTTATTATTATTTTTTATCTGGACACATGGCTTTTTCAAACAAACTCAGAGTTTATTTGTTGATGAGCATAGTTGTTGGAATTGGTTTCCTCTGATGGGTTTCCCTACGACGCGTCTTCTTGAGCAGAAGGTTCTATGAAAGTGGGCATGACACATCAGGACTCCATGCAGAGTTACAGGCAAAGAATTGGCAAGGAAGGTGGAAACTACATGATTACCAAGCATAGAATGCTTGACTGGGGTTGGAGAACTTCTGAGCTTCAAGTTCAGCTCTGTTTCTCTCTTAGGTGTCAGTAGTCTCTCCATTGTCCCCAGGCAGACTTCCTGCTTACGGAGTATAGCCTTCTTTATTTTAACAGCCATGGTTCCATGGCATATGTGATATAGACATGGAATCTACCTAGTAAAGCACCATGTAAAGAGTATAGCCTCTGGAGGTGGAAAACCTAGGTCTAAATTGCAACTTTGCCACTCAGTAGCTGTTTGATCCAGGGCAAGTTGTTTAATCTTACTGGGTTTCCATTTCCTTATCTGTCAAATAGTAGTAGCATCCTTCCTGATAGTTTAAATGAGTTAATACATGTAGAGTATTTAGAATGGCATCTGTCACATAGTAAACATATAGTATTAGCTATTATTTAATTCAATACATTTTCTTTTAACCTCAAACAAAAAAGATGTGATTTCTAACATTTGAGAATTCATCTATTGGGAAGAAAGATAATATAAAAGTTCTTGAAAACAATTCTAAGATTTTAAGTAACTGCATGGTTGGGTTGTTACCTCTGAGGACACTTTTTGTCTCTTTGCATTATTATTTAACTTTCTAGATAAACCTAAAACTCCCTGAGTTTGAGCATAGGATCTTCTACCTCTTTGTATATACAGGGTCTACTGTAGGTGTCCTTCATGTGATAGACACTCAATACATATTTATTGACAATTATTACAGGAAATCGAACTAATTAAAAGATCATAATTTCTTCTTGAATTATGAGAGCTATGACCTGGAAGAAATTCCAAGAATTCATTTAGAAGAAAAGGTCACTTGGCAGAGATGGGTAGGGCAGGGTTTGATGGAATGGTGTATGAAAAGGACAATGACAGAATGTGTACAGTGTATACAATGCATGATACTGCTTTGTTTGACCTTGGTCGTGATGGGAAAGTGAAGAAGCTGGTTTTGCCACTTGGTTGAAGACCTTAATTATCTGCTAAATAATTTGGAATCAGATTTGATCCAAGAAGCAGTAAAAACAATTTCAGATTCTTTTATAGGAAAACATGAAGAATATTGTATTTTAAGAAGATTAATTAAGCAGTGGAATGCATAATTAATAAAATTTGAAAAAGAACTGGAGGTAAAAAGACCTACTAGGAGATGATTAAAGTCCAGAGGGGAGGTCTTAGGGAGGGCAGCTTTTCTTCAAAGGCCTCAGATGAGAAGTACAGTCTCAATTTCTTTTGGAGGGCATAATGGCAGCTTCAAAAGGCATCCTAGTCTCCTCCTAAATTCCCTAAGGAATTCTAAGCATTTTTCTAAACACTCAAAATCACTTAGGAAAGAATTACTCTTCTTAAATACAGAAAAATAAACCTCAAAGTAGGAAAAAATCATTTGCTAGTGTTTATACATTTTTTAAAACCTAACTTTATTTTTAAAGGTATTTATTTGCCAGATTTTTTTTAGTGGTACCAATACTTTTTGAATTTTGCAAAGCTGCGTTTTTGTTATCTGAAAATTCTTAAAGGATTTTGTATCCTTCGTAATGCATTTCATCTTCCCTACTAATCTGTTGTCCCTTGAAGTAAGATAACTGCTGTGTACTTTTTCATCTTCTACATTGTTGATAGTGATGGCTTTAATTAATATTATAGAAATTCAGTGGAACCTATCAACAGAAAATCTTGCCAAATCTTTTTTAAGGTACTGCCAATTCAATAAACATTTGATTGGCTTATATTTGCTAAGCGCTCTACTAGTCACTGGTTATATAGAGATGAATGAAATAGATATAATCCATGCCCTCATAGAATTCACTATCTTGATTATTAAACTGACAATAAAAAGTAAGCAGATACATAATAAGGAATTCTGATAAGTTATGAAGAAATTGGACAAAATGCTGTGATGCAGAAGTGTAGGAATGTGGTTAAGTGTGAGAGGAGTTGGACCTACTTCAATAGAGTGGTTGGTCACCTCTAAGGAAGTGATATTTAAATTGAGGCTAAAAAGATAAAAGGAGTTAGTTTTGTGAAGTGTTGGCATACCTAAATATAGTGATTGAAAAAGAACTATATTGAATATTTAATGACAGGACAATTTATAAAAGCATGGACAGAATTAAGAATAATCAACAAGAGAAGGTGAAATACAACAGCGATGAACTATTACCACACATTGGCCTGAAGGGGCAAGAGCTGGAGGACTGCCCATAATCCAGAATGAATGTAGCTGTAGCTATAAGAAATAGCTGAAGAAAAAGGAACTATGGCTTTGAGAAGAGGAAAGCATCACTGTCAAACTGCAGCCCAGCATATAGTAACCAAGAAATTAAACCCTGCAATCTTTCTCTCTTCTAAAATATATGGAAATTCAACTTAAAGGACTTATAATAAGAAAAACAATTAAAAAAAAAACAAGTTGGAATATTTATTTTATTTCTAGACTGTCTATAAAGTGTTATTAATCAAGACAGTATGGTGTTGGTGAAAGGGTACACATATAGGTCAATGGAACAAAATAGAAAGTCCAGGGAAAAAAACCTCACATATATATGGTTAATTGGTCAATTGATTTTTAACAAAGGGGTAAGACTATATGTGGGGAAACGATAACCTTTACAACAAATGACCCTGAACAATGATATACAGGTGTTCCAGGATTATCTGTCTATGTGTGTGTGTATATATGTGTGTATCTCTCTGTCTTTCATATCTTTCTATCGAGCGAGCGAGGGGGACAGAGAGACAGAGACACAGTGAGAGAGTGCTCTCCATCTTTATCTCTCACCACACATAACAGTAAATTATTTGAGGTGGATCATAGACTTAAACATAAAAACTCAAATAATAAAACACTAAATGAAAATTTTTGTCTTACTGATAGGTAAATCTCTGCAAGCACAAAAAACGATCGTTTAAAAAATGTTAGACTTCTTCAAAATTAAAACTTCTGTTCATCAGAAGTCATCATTAGGAAAACAAATAGGCAAGCCAAAGACTGGGAGAAAGTATTTGCAAAAAAATATGACTGGTGAAGAATTTCTATCTGGAATATATATAGAATAGCTCCTAAAACTCAAGAATAAGAATGCAACCAACCCAGTTAAAAACAGGCAAAAGACTTGAATAGATGCTCCCCAAAGGAAGGTATATGAAAGACCCATAAGTACATGAAAAAGTGCTCAATATCATTAGTCATCAGGAAAGTGCAAATGAAACCAAAATGAGATCCCATTATATCCCCACCAGATTGTTTGAAAATAAAGAGGAGAAAGTAGCGCTCTCATACATTTGGTGGGAGTAAAAATGGTATAACCACTTTGGAAAAATCTCTAGTAACTTAATATAAAGTGAAATATATGGCTACTCTTTGACCCAGAAATTCCATTCCTAGATATTCTCCCTAGATAAATGAAAGCCTAGATCAACAAAATCCTTGTACAAAAATGCTTATTATAGCTTTATTCATAGTAGCAAAAAATTGGAAACAGTCCAGTATACATCGACAAGAGGATAGAAAACTGAACTGTGGTATATTTGTGCAATGGGAAGATATTCAGCAATAAAAAGAACAAACAACTGATTCAAGCACCAACATGGATAAATTCTTCTTAAAAACATTATGCTGTATAAAGGAAGCTTTATACAAAGAGTACATATCATGTAATTAGTTTATATGATTTTAAGAACAAGCAAAACAAATATATTGTGAAAATAACCACTATAGTAATTGCCTCTGGATCTGTTTGCAGTGGAGATTGACTTAGAAGGGACATGAAGGAATTTTCTAAAGTTACATTTTGTGTATTTTGATAGGAATTTTAGTTATCCAAGTATATGAGTTTTCAAAACTCAAAGAATGGCACACTTAAGATTTATGTAATTCATGGTATGTAAATTTTACCTAAAATAAAAAATGTTAATCATATATTAACCTCTGATTAATGATATGCATGCTGAAATGTTTAGAGGTGACATATACTGATGTCTGCAACTAGCTTTGAATTACAGCAAAACATGAATTGATAGATAAATAGAAGGACAGATGATGGATGGATAGATATGTAATATGTCGAAATAGCAAAATGTTAACTGTAGAATATCAGTGTTGGCTATATGGGTGATTACTATACAGTTCTTTCAACTTTTTTGTATGTTTGGAAATTTTTATAATTAAATTTTGGGAAAAATTTCAGGGGATCATTGGAAGATCCTAAATGAATTCTTCCCTTCAGTTCCAACCCCACTTCCTATCCCACTTTACAATGATATGCCAAAGTTGAAATTACGAGAAAAGCAACCTCCCATGAGAATATTTAATAATCATTTTAGTGAAACATGTAAATGACTCCGCCATTCCACACTTGACCTGCCCAGTGTACTATTTTTAACCTATGGGATTGGTAATGGCAAAGTGGCCTAATTGTATTTGAGCTGAATATGTGGGCAGGCTGAAAGGGAGTCAGAACTGTCTGTTGTATTTAGATCTGGAACTAGGCACTTAAACTCCTAAGATTAACCACACTAATTCCTCCAAATTAACAGCATTGAGGCAGAGCAACTCTTCAGGTATAGAGGTATAGTTAATAGGCCATTATTGGGCCTATAGTGTCACTCTTTTAGTCTGTATATATCTCCCTGCCTGTCGGAGACATACTTTCAAAGACTGGACTGTTTAAAGTCTACATTTAATTTATAATGAATCTAGTAGCACTTGATATAATCGCATAGAACACCTGAAGTTTCTAGAAAAAAATATTTTCAATAATGAAGTTTTATGGGATACCCCATGTGTTTTAACATTCAGATTCAGGTTTGCTGAGAGCTGGTTCCCTAGCCTACCCTTGATGCTATTTGCAGGGATAATAGAACATTTCTCAGCTATTGCTTTCTAGGAATTTGTTTTTCCTTCCAAAGGAGTGGGCTTTAAAATGGAGCACATAATTTTACTGAAAAGATCATACTTGAGAGGTTATTGTACTAAATGCTTTCATCCTCTCACACCATTTTTTATTAAAGCCACTATTCTCTTGGGGAATGGGGCAAGGGAACTCAGAGGGGCAGAAACCTAGAAGGCAGCACAGGAAACAGACTACTATCACCACTTCTATAACTCACAGCATTTTCTGGAACTTTGTCAGATGCCCTATCCCTCTGTTTTGCAGGTGTTTAGAGTCATAATTGGAGCCTAAAAAAATGTTGTGGCTGGAGATCAAAAGTTGAAAACACTATTAATTATTAATAGGCCTGAATTCTGGCAAGAGCATCCTTTGGGTCAGAGATGAGTTAAGAAGCACTTAACAAATAAGCAGCCTAGCAGATTCTTTTTACAGTTCCTGATGGAGCTAAAGATATAAAAGCAGACAAGACTTTATTATCTAAGTGTGCAGATCTTTTATTTTAAAAAATTATTACTATATTATATAAAGCATTGTCTCATGGCCAAACATTTAAAATAAAAAAAATTTAGTGACCACATAAAAATAGAGGTGATTATTTGAACTAAGAATGTCATCCACATATTAAGGAAAAAGTAAGTATTTTTGTTCATCTCTAGCTATATTCCTTTTGGCTATTGTATTAAGAGAAAGCGTTTTTGTTCTTCTCAACCTGTATTCCTTTTGGCCATTGTAGACAAATCCGAATTTCTCCTGAGTAGGTCACAAATAAGTTATGATGCTGCTTGTTTCTATTTGAACAGCAGCACAGGCACAGACAAGCCATATCTTAGAGGGAGAGGCTTCTGGGTACCAGTTAGAGCAACTGTAAGAATCCAGACATGATGAGTTCTTACTTTATTCTTTACCCCCCACATGAAAAGTTCTTCGCCCCCAGCCTTGCCTCAGGCCAAAGCCATGAGGCTATAGCCTAAAGCTCCTGATGAATCCTCATAGACCTCTGTGGTCAGAGTTTCTCAGGCAAAATCAGTGCAGAACAAATGCTTTACACTTGATGTCTGCCTCTTGAAAGCTTAGGGCAAAGATATCTCTTTGCAAAAATAGAAAAAAAAAATTTTGAAATTATGCTTATATGTCCATTTTTCACTTCTTCCCATTTGTGTATGGAGCATACACTAAATATTGTATTGCTTAGCAGGAAGTCAAATACAAGTGCCCAGCGTGTCTTAAATAAAATAAGAGGCATGTTCATTTAGAGATCGTGAGTGATAATTCAACATGAAAATCTGGGGGCAAGGAAATGATCTTGGGAGCCCGTGGGCAATCCTAGAGAACTGGCACATGGGCAGTCAGCAACCTGGCTTGCCTTCATTACCAGTGGGATGTACATTGCCTTTTTCCCCCTGTCTTTATTCATTTTTCAACAGCCTGCCACATGCAATACGCCAAATCTCATATAAAAAAAATGCCCTGTACACACACACACTGGAACTAAAGAACTTTCAGCAGATCCAGGCATAGACAGTAAAAACAGCCATCTGCACTGAAGCTCAGGATTTATTCAATTACACTTGCCCAAGTTATTTGTTTGGCTTTGCAATGTAAAGAGTTCTGTTTTATTGTTGGAACTTTTCATGCTGTTGAATTGTTTTCAAAACTCTTTCCCCAGATGCATTTGGCATTTATCAACAGCGAGTAAGCACTAGCAATGGAACCCAAAAATGTGTGTGCCTCACATGGGCATCAAAATCTTTACCCAGGTCACTTGCCAGAATCAGACTAAGATTCCTGGTATTTAATGGAGAGGTTAAAAAAAGTTTACAGGTTTAATGCCTGTGGCACACTGATCATTTTTCAAGGTTTTGAGGATGAAAGTATATGAGATTCTTTCGAGCAAGTTTGAACAGGGTATGGGGAAGCATGAATGGCAGGTGGCTGATCTACAAAATGTCAAGCTTCTGAACATGATCTTATCAACAGCCAACTCAGATTTCATGTTTGATCCTAAGGATTCTTGTGTTGCTATAATCAAGTCTGGTAGTGCAGTCAACTCTTCACTTTTATTTAAAGTAAGCCTTTTTAGTAGTATGTATGCTTTCTATTAAACTACATAACTGCTTTAGTATAGTATTATTTGCAAATGTAACTATTTTCCCCAAATGATCATTAACTTTCATGACAAAAAAAATAAAATATAATAATCACTGAGATTCTCTGTTGTAAAGCCTTTATTCTTATCTGTGGCCATAATGCTGATAGACTTTAGATCAAAATGGAAAGATTCTATCTCAGAATACAGTATTATATCACTATAAGTCTGTCACATGCAATCTTAAATTTATGTACAAAGTGCATAAAAAGTACACAAATTTTGGAATTTTCATGACCAGAGATGAATCCAGTATTTTGAGTGTAAGCTTTGCAAACAAAGGTGTATATCAAAATATACATCTGCTGTAAATGTTTCATACATAAACACAGATTTATATGTACGTATGTATATGTGTTTCTGTAGCTCTACCTCTGTATCTAGTTTGGAAATTTGATCACCTTAGTAGTAGCTGGGCATATTTTATCCTGGATCTAGCTTATAATAATTATGGAAACTCTAGTTTTTCCTCCAGAAATCTATCTGCGTTTGAACATTTTGAACATCCTTTAATTTGTTCCATTCATAAACATTTTACTATATAAAAGAATCAAGCAGAAGACTACTTACTTATAGTTTCTCTAAAAGTTTAAAAAATTTAAACATTTAAAAAGGTCTTTTCTTCCTCCCTCCCTCCTTCTCTCCCTCCCTCCTTCGCTCCCTTCCTTTGCTTCCTTTTCCTTCTTTCTTTTCTTCCTTTTCTTCCTCCCTCCCTTCCTCCCTTCCTTTCTTCTTTCCTGCCTGGTGCCAGTGCTTGGCTAGGATTTGAAAATAAACTACGCTTTCACTGTTTCCAGAAAAGAATGCAAAAGGAAATTCAAAAGATAACACATAAAAATATATCTAAGTAAAATCCTATGCGAGTCACATGAGCATAAAAACTAATGCTCCTAACTGTAGAATTAGGCAAAATGCCATGCTGATGTGCGTAATCAGGTAGTCAACTGACTGAGGTTTACCTTCTTGCTGTTTTTCCTTCCTGAATTATTCAATGTCTCAGATTCAGACAGAAAAAGAATTTTGTATCTTTCATTTGTAAGTTGCACCCATAGATGATCCTAATATATTCTTGTTTCCCCAAATGCTAGCCAGAGGGATAACTGCCTCTGTTGAGAGCACTGGCAGGTTTTCTTCTGGAGAAATCCTGAGAAGCTTGATCAGTTCTGGTGCTTGGTTAGAAAGCACACTGTGGACTCAGAAAGTCCTTTTCCTTTATAAGACAATAGAAATCCAGGAGACTCTTTTTATCTGTGGGAAGGAAATGGGAAAACAACCATCCGGAGCACGTCTTAGTTCAGTATGGTGTCCCTGACTTCCTCTCTCTTTCCTGTTTCCTCTATTTCTTTTCCAGTAGGAATCTGAAACATGGTGGGTTATATCTTGTCTTGCAGGAGTTTCTTAAGTGACTCTTTGCTATCAATAGGTGTGTGGAGCTGAATAGCCAGAACTATCCCAGCCATGACTTTGGAGTCCTAGCAAACTGCTGCAAATATTCAGAGTCCTAGGACCTAGATTTAAGTAAAAATGGGATGCATACCATATCCATCTATGAATGCATTGCTTTACATCTGTTCAGCTTTGCTTTCCTATGAGTAAAACAATGACCATTGCTAATTTTTATGCTTTCTGAAAATATTGCTTTGTTGGATATAAAATGTGACTTATTCGTGTCATAACCCTGCTGCCAGACAGATGCATAGTTTGCATGTATCAGTGTAACATTTAAACCAAGAAAGACAGTGAATTAATTGTATTTTAGACAGATTAAATTAAGGAAACTGAAGCTGGAGAGATGGCTATTTGGAATGCAAACAAACAAACAAACAAAAAAACCCCAAAAAATCCTTTTTCATGTTTTTCTTTAATTGGTTTGCTGTTTAATGCATACTGGAGCATCTATCACGTAGCCCCTGACATTTATTCACTCAAAAACTATTACTAGATGCCTGCTACGGACTAGGCACTGTGTAAGCTGTTTGGGTTATAATGATGAATGTGCATAGTAAGAGAAATGGGGAAATACCAAGAAGATTTCAGGGAAAAATAAAAACAAACTAAAACAAAAAGATTGGGAAATTGACCCTTCACTGTGCCAAAACAATACTAGGAGACTTTGAATTGTTTGACAGATAGAGAAAGCTAAGGATTGGCTTTATAAATTCCTCCAAGTGTTCGAAGTATGTTTATAGAGGACACTTCATGTTTACAGACAATGGTGTGAGGCTAAGGAGGTCAAATTTGTTGCAAATAAGAATTGAGTTTTACATAACAAACTTCTTAACTTTAAAGCTAGCACAGAGTTTTTAAGGAAGGATATGAATTCTCCCTCCTTCAGCTGAAGAAGTGAGCCGTGGTTTACCTTCCCCTTCTGTCTTAGATGATTTAGGATTTATCTGCAGAGACAGAAAGACTGGACCAGATAGCCCCCCTTGGTCCTTTCCAGCTTCACTGTTTCTTTGATACAGATGTTGGAAAACAGATTTTGCCAAAAAGTAATTTGACATTGCTTGGTTCTTTATGACCTTTCTTTTCTACTTGGTCCAGAGTGAAGTGAGGCTTCGTCAGAAAGGAAGGAATGGAAGATGACAGTGAATTTCATAAAATACACACAACATTCTGTTGTCAGGGAGGACCTGAGTCATTGCACCACTTTCCTCTTGAGTGATTAGGCCAGATTTCACTCAGAGATTAAGCATTTCATCTTAGGGGCAGTCCCTTTTTATTGCAGCATTGCCCTTGGCAATGCCATAATTAAGTTTCTGTCACTGTTTCCCTTAAAAACTCCTATTTTCTGGAATTTATAACTTAAAGCAAAAAATTCCCACTAGGCTGAATATTGGAAACTACAATCTGATCTTTTTACCTGTTGGCTATTTTTTCTTTCTTCTGAAAAGGAAGAATAAGTCCAGCTGAGCTTAAAGAGGGCCAGAGATGGAGAAAATCAGACTGAGGATTTCCCCTCCAGTTTCAACTCAGTTTTGCTTAATGAACTTCCCACTTACAGATTTTGAGCCTTTACATCTCAGATGTATGCCTTAGAGGACCGTTTAGAAATAAATGAAGTCTTGGAGGTTATGAGTATCTCATCTTTACCATAATGTTTCACCAAGTACATTCTAAGGAAAGGCTATGAATTAAGTAACTAGAAGTCCTTTCCTGAAATTAGTGAGTTTTTGTAACTAATTTCTTAGCCATTTTTGAGCTGTCATACCCATATAGCTTTATGCCATACCTCTAGAAGTATGGGCCAAAGAGCATCTACTAGCTATAGTAGACAAACAGACATAAAAAGAAACAAAAAATAGCAAAGGAGAATCAATTTATGCCTATGTTGTTCAGTTCTGGTAGAAGGAGACTGGGAATACTGAATTCGTTGAATACTGCATTTCAAAAGCAGAGAAAAAGCTAAGTAGAAATGCTACCCTAGTCCTATTGATCTTTGGGTCCACAAAGCAAAATTGAAATCAATTGCTTCTACTTGGTTTAAAATAAATGATTTGGTGAATCACTGAAAAAAGTTGATTTTTTTTCCTCGGCACACAAGTCTAGGCGTAAGAGAAGTGAGTAAAATTCACAAGGCTATAAAAAACCTGAAAGGATAAACATTCATCAATTCTTGTCTCTTACATTCATGTCTGGATGTATCTGACCCCCAGACCTAAAAGACCTCTACAAATATCAGTTCTTATACTTTTCTCTTTTTTTCCCCCTAGGTAGGTATCCCCAGCATTAAATGTGAATCTCTTTGCTTCTGAAGCTTTCAATTTTTTATTTTTTACATAAAACATAATATTATTTAAAAGTAGATTTGATTTACAAAAAAATCAATGCATTTTTTTATGCCAGAAGGGAGATGTTTTATGTTTCTTTTATGTTCTCTTCTTTTGCCTCCACATGAGTAGGCTTACCAGTTTTATTTTTTATGCTCAGACCAGCACAATTTCATGTTAAGCTGGACAAATTTATTCAACTCTAGTTCAAGCACTGATTTTAAAAAAATAAATAAAGCAAGGTCAGGCTAACTTTGGTTTTTTTATATATTTTTTTATAATAAATTCTCTCTCAATGATGCTTATGTGTATATTTTGACATAATCATGGGTACAAATGTGCAATGCCTGAAATCTAAAATGACACTGGAATATCTTTTCTTGCATTAGCATTATTTTAGCATTCTTACAACAGGGGATGTTTTGGAGAAATGCAGAGGCTTTCAGTTTATACATACACCTCTGATTATTATTCCAGTACCTCAAGCTGCAGATCCAATCTCATATCGTGATGGATGTATCTCACAGAGTTCAAAAGAAGTGTTCGCAAAGAGAAGGGCTTTAAATAAGGCAACCATGAGAGCCCAGGATGTGAAATTGAAAGTCGAGTGCCATAGTGTTAAACGATGATCTGGTTTTCCTTTTGATTTCTGCTGCAATAATGGAGGTATACCTGGTGTCTTCCAGTGTAGCATCATGTATGAAAACCATACCAGGAATTCAGAACCACAATGACTGTAACAGTCATGTTCCATCTTACCTTGTATTCCATTTTAATCAGTGACTTCAAGAGCCATTTCCTGGGAGAAAGGGGCAGGAGGTGTCATCACTTTAAGAGAAATATATAAATCAGCATGTGCTAAAGAGGTAGAAGAATTAGGCAAAATGCTGGGAAAGGAAGAAAGTGGACCTATGGTTCCCATTTTATTTTAGGTATTGTGATATTGAGGCATAGTCAGAAAGTTGCTGATGATTTTAGCATCCCGGAGATTTTGGGGCAGGTATTGGTAGTTGGTCTGTAGAACATTCTCCAAAATGTAGTTTCATCAAAGTAACCAAAGACACTGTCAGTAGCTGAAAACTGTTCTACATGAAACATAAGAAGCAAACAATAGTCACCTAGTTTTCTTGCATATAGATGAGCTTATAATAGAAATGTTTGGTATGTGACAGAAGTGAGTAGACGCTTTTGGTTTCATCCCTGGTTGAAAACAAAAAGGAGAGCATGAAAAAAAAGGAGATGAAAGGAAGGAGTCATTCATTTGATACTGTGCTTTCAGGAGTCCAAATTTAAAAAGAGAATACTCTTCACTAAGGTAAAATGTAATTGATTACTAACAGCATTGTGCAAGTTAATTTATTAAAAGGGAAGAGGTGAGGGGGGAGAAAAGAGGTGCTGGTGGGTGTAGGTGTGGCATGAGAGTGCTGTGGGTTGACATAAGGGGTTCTCATTGGGACAAGGGATAATACATACAGGCAGGGGTCCCCACAGGGGGGAAAAAACCAAAGACCAATTTTGATTTTGTTCTCAGATTTGCCTAAAGTTGGCCTTGAACACAGCTCTAGTAAGTTCTAGCAAATTGTCCTTAAGATAAATACTCCTCCTTCAAAACGTTGTTGATTTCTTTGTTAGATAAAGACACTAGTTAGTGGAACACTGATGGATCCAGAGACTGGAGGTTAGAGCTTGGCTGCCATTTATGAGCTGTCAGCATCTTTGCATTTATTTTCTTAAATGAGGGTATTTAATGGTGTCTGACATCTCTCTACCTTATAAAATGCATTGTCCCAGAGGATAAAGCCTATCTGTTCACTTCTAAGAACTCCAGATTAAACTGGACAATACCAGGTTTATATCTCCTATAGCCCACATGCACAAATTGATAATCAGTTTTAATACTTATTTGTGGAATTTTTGGTTAGAATCATGAGTCAGATCAAAACCATTTTGCGAAAGCTGTTATTACCCACTGGCTCCTTAGAATGGGTCACTAAGTTTCTTCAGTGATTTTCTTCAAAATGTGATAGTTATAGTGTTTAGGGAGTAATCTGGCTAAAGAGAGGTGAAGGGGATTCTTTTCCTTGAGAGTAAATATTTCCATTTGTAATGTGCCTGAGTAATTCTCAGAGGCAAAACTCTGGAATAAAAACCCAAGGCTTTTGTAGTCTATATCTATGTATCTCTGTATCTATCTATATCTATGTGTGTCTATCTATCTATCTATCTATCTATCTATCTATCTATCTATCTATCTATCTATCTATCATCTATCTATCATCAGTCTTCTCCCTTTACAGCTGCTTGTTTTTTCATATACTGAAAAAACAAATATGATCTAACATTTTCTTCCTTCTGTATTCTCCTTTATCTAACTTGTAGAGCTCTGAACTTGAGAACTTACTTTTCCCTTTCAAAATGTTCATTAAAGCACAAATGAGTTTCTCCCTTTTGAGGTTGCCAGAGAAACTTGAGTACTATGTACTTAAGCTTCTGTTTTAAAGTATTTCTCTCAACAAACACAGGCTTCTAGGACTAAGACTGCATAATAGATGTTATTAACTGTACATATAAATAGGAAATGTGTCTTGCAATGCATTATATTTGCTGAATGAGTTTTCCTTATTCCAAAGTCATCTGTTTTACTAATGACTCATGGGTTTTCTTTTCATTATTTAAAAATAATGTAATCATAGGCTATTCTGTAATAATTTGACATACCTTATATTCATATCTGAACCTATTAATTAGAGACAACATACGTATTTATAATGTGCCTTTATTATTCAAGTTAATCCCTTTAA